>NW_011495084.1:1183550-1191288 GCF_000754665.1 Bison bison bison
CATCGAACCATTATAAAATATATAATTTTTGCTTTTCTTGTATCGTATGTGTTAATCATCTGTAAGTCTGTCTTACTAAGGATAAAAAGACTAAGGATAAAAAGGTTAAAATAAGCTGTCACTATAGTAAATCTCTTATAACCCTGGAGTAGTTGAAATTTTCAGTTCTCAAGTGTTAGATATGCTGTATTAAGTTTGGCTAATACTATTTTTTGTTTGAGAAAACAGGCCATTAGTTTTGCCAAACTGTATCTTTTGGGATTGCATTTAAAATTTCATTTTAAAAAATATAAATAGGGTTTAATTCTAAACAAGAACAAATTAAGAAAAATATGTAACTCTGTAGTCATTATCATCACTCATTTTTAAATGACAGGAGAAAATACCACCAAAACTCAAATTTGCTTAAACAATTATAATTGCAAGAGACAGGTGGTACCTGTTAAGTTTTTGCTTTCATTGCGCCTCTAAAGAATGAGGAAAGCAGGCATTCTTCCTGTTTGCTTTGTTTCCACCATGGGTAAAAATACAGAAATTTGTTAGCAATGGAAAAATGCATGTTTAACACTCAAATTGGTATATATGCTATGAATACATCATATGTGTATTTTGATATCAGATCCACTAAAACATAAGGAAGAAAATAGTTTTTATTTTCTTGGAGACAGGTAAACCATTATTACTTTTAAATATGCTCAAACATAAATTAAAAATTCTAATGCAGTAGTTTAAAGTTAAATAATCATCAATATTTATATGTTTATTATATGCCAGGTACTTTCAAGCACTTTCCATTTTTTAATTCATTTAAGCTTCATTAGACCTCCCTGGTGGCTCAGATGGTAAAGCACCTGCCTACAATGCGGGAGACCCAGGTTCGATCCCTGGATTGGGAAGATCCTCTGGAGAAGGACATGGCACCCCACTCCAGTACTCTTGCCTGGAAAATCCCATGGACGGAGGAGCGTTGTAGGCTACAGTCCATGGGGTCACACAGAGTTGGACGTGACTGAGCGACTTCACTTTAAGCTTCATTACAGACCTATAGGGTAGTTATTTATTATCCTCATTTTAAGGTGAGAAAATTGGTTCACAGAGAAGTTAGGGAGTTTTCCCAAGACCGCATAGCTGGTAAGCAGTTAATAAGACATTTGAGAAACCTCTTTTGTGTCGAGCACCATCCTAAGCACTAGGGTGCGTGCGTGTGCGCTCAGCTGCCAAGTTGTGTCCTGCTCTTTGCAACCCCATGCACTGTAGACCCAGGCTCCTCTGTCCACGGGATCTCCCGGGCAGGAAGACTGGGGTGGGTTGCCACTTCCTTCCAGAAAGGAATAAAGCAGGAGGCAATAACAAATATTGAGGGTTTGCATATTTTGATAGGATAGTTGATAAAATTTTCATTGGAAGGGAGAAAATTTACTTGGGTAAAGATTTTTTTCACAATTTTGAAAGGTTATACTTTATAGTTATTTTAAAATATTGGCTATATTCCCTGTGTTATACAATATATCCTTGTAGCTTTTTAAAACATTTATTTATTTTTTAATTGAAGGACAATTGCTTTACAGAATTTTGCTGTTTTCTGTCAAACATTAACAAGAATCAGCCATAGGTATACATATGTCCCTCTTGAACCTCCGTCCCATTTCCCTCCCCATCCCACCCCTCTAGATTGTTACAGAGCCCCTGTTTGAGATCCCTGAGTCATACAGCAAATTCCAATTGGCTATTTATTTTATGTATGGTAATGTGTATGTGTTACTCTCTCCTTACATCCCACCCTCTCCTTTCTCCCCTCCCTCTGTGTTCATAAGTCTGTTCTCTGTATCTGTTTCTCCATTGCTGCCCAGAAAATAATTTAATCAGTATCATATTTCTAGATTCCATATATATGCATTAATATTCAATATTTATCTTTCCCTTTATGACTTACTTCACTCTGTATAATAGGCTTTAGGTTCATCCACTTCATTAGAACTGACTCAAATGTGTGTGTGTGTGTGTGTGTGTGTTTTTTTTATGGCTGAGTAATATTCCAGCTTCTTTACCATTCATCTGTTGATGCACATCTAGGTTGCCTCCATGTCCTAGCTATTGTAAATAGTACCGCAGTGAACATTGGGGTACATGTGTCTTTTTCAATTTTGGTTTCCTCAGGGTATACGCCTATTAGTGGGATTGCTGGGTCACTGGGTAAAGATTTGAAGGAATTAATTAAGCAAAAAAAACTTTTTGCCATGTGAAATTAAGGAAAGTCTCTAGGTATCAAGCCCTATAGAAGGTTACAATTTGGAGATGAATCAGCTTGAGTTGATGATTAAATATAAAATGTTTATATCAACTGCAGTTTTGTACTGGATATTTTCTCTTTATCCTTTAAGATCCATTGTCTACTATTTAGCAGTCTTCTCTGTGCCCTAGGAGCTTGTGAGTATGTGCTGTTTTAGTGTCTTTGTCCTTTGGCTTTTGGTTTGGTTTGGCCATTGGGAGCCCCAGCAAGAGCAGAAAGGAAAGAGAAGAGAGAGGTCAGGAATTTATTGCCTTTTGGCTTCTCTGAGGGGTCTCTGTAGGCTGGAGACTCCTTTCTACCTAAGGCTGTGACCTCTATCAGATGTCTCCCTCCACAAGACTCTGTCCTTTTGCCTTGGATAATTGTTCCCTGCCCACACCTTCTAACTTAGGATGGTAAAGATGTCCTCCTGTTACTAGCTAAAGATGCTGGGCTATCTCTTGTGCTTTCCCTTGACCCCATACACTCCTTTGGAGAGGGTCTCTTTTTTAAACACTCTCTAAGGATTGCCTGAACATGCTTTCCTCTCCCCAATGTGATCTTGATGGACAGTCACCATGTTCTCTGCATATCTGGCATGCCACATCTTCCCAGTAAGGTTTTTGAATTTGCTTGTCACCATAAATTCCTCTAACCAACGAACATGAGTACAAATGTGTAATTATTAGATATTTAATGCACTCAATGTTTGCATTTTCCCTCCATCTAGTCCCATCTTTTGATAAAGTATTTGTAATTAAAAAGCATATGTAAATGACTATGAAATCCTTTTACTTTTTTTTTCTTCCATAACAGCTTTACTGAGATAAAATTACATATTATAAAGTTTACTTTTTGAAAGATATAATTCAGTTGTTTTTAGTATAGTCACAAATAATCACATCTGTATAATTCCAGAATATTTTCATTACCCCCAAAAGAAACCTCATTCCCATTAGCAGTCACTCTCCATTCCCCTTTATCCATTGCTCCTTGCAGCCACTAATCTGTTTTCTGTCTCTGTGGATTTGCATATTCTGAATGTTTCATATAAATGAAATTATACAGTATATAGCCTTTTGTGTCTGGCTTATTTCAACTTGCATAATTTTCTCAAGGTTCATCCATATCATAGCATGTATCAGAACTTCATTCCTCTTTATGGCAGAACAATATTCCAGTATGTGGATATATCACATTTTGTTTATCCATTCATCAATTGTTGGATATTTGCATTGTTTCCACTTTTTGACTATTTTAATTAGTGCTGCCATGAACGTTTGTGCACAAGTTTTCATTTGAAGATATATTTTCAATTCTGTTGGATATATATATATATATATATATATATACACACATCTAGGAGTGAGAGTTGTTGAAGCATATGCTAGCTCTATGTTTAACATTTGGAGGACCTTTCATACTGTTCTCCAAAGTGATTTTACATTCCCGCCAACAGTGCATGAGGGTTGCAGTTTCTCTGTCTCCTCACCAACACTTGTTATTAGCTGTTTTTGGATTATAGCCATCTTGGTAGATGTGAAGTAATATCTGTTTTATAGTTTTGATTTGCATTTCTCTGATGACTAACAATATTGAACATCTTTCCATGTACTTGTTGGTTATTTATATACTTTCTTTGAAGAAATGCTTATTCAAATCCTTTGTCCATTAAAAAAAATTTTTTTTAATTTGGACCATTTTTAAAGTCTTTATTGAATTGTTAAAATATTGTTTCCATTTATTATTATTATTATTTTTTTTTTTTGGCTGTTAGGCATTGGGATCTCATCTCCCAGAACAGGGGTCAAACCTGCAACCTCTACATTGCAAGGAGAAGTCTTATTTTTTTAATTAATTAATTTATTTTAATTGGGGGCTAGTTGAGTTCAGTCGCTCAGTCCTGTGAAACTCTTTGTGACCCCATGGACTGCAGCACGCCAGGCCTCCCTGTCCATCACCAACTCCCGGAGTTTACTCAAACTCATGTCCATTGAGTCGGTGATGCCATCCAACCATCTCCTCTGTCATCCCCTTCTCCTCCTACCTTCAATCTTCCTCAGCATCAGGGTCTTTTCAGATGAGTCAGTTCTTCACATCAGGTGGCCAAAGTATTGGAGTTTCAGCTTCAGCATCAGTCCTTCCAATGGACATTCAGGATTGAACTCCTTTAGGATGGACTGGTTGGATCTCCTTGCAGTCCAAGGGACTCTCAAGAGTCTTCTCCAACACCACAGTTTAAAAGCATCAATTCTTTGGCGCTTAGCTTTCTTTATAGTCCAACTCTCACATCCATACATGACCACAGGAAAAACCATAGCCTTGACTAGATGGACCTTTGTTGGCAAAGTAATGTCTCTGCTTTTTAATATGCTGTCTCATAACTTTTCTTCCAAAGAGCAAGCATCTTTTAATTTCATGGTTGTAGTCACCATCTGCAGTGACTTTGGAGCCCCCCAAAATAAAGTCTATTACTGTTTCTACTGTTTCCCCATCTATTTGCCATGAAGTGATGGGACCTGATGCCATGATCAAATTGCCAACATTCATTGGATCATCGAAAAAGCAAGGGAGTTCCAGAAAAACATCGACTTCTGCTTTTTTGAATATGCCAAAGCCTTTGACTGTGGATCACAACAAACTGGAAAATTCTGAAAGAGATGGGAATACCAGACCACCTGACCTGCCTCTTGAGAAATCTGTATGCAGGTCAGGAAGCAACAGTTAGAACTGGACATGGAACAACAAAATGGTCCCAAATCAGGAAAGGAGTATGTCAAGGCTGTATATTGTCACCCTGCTTATTTAAATTGTATGCAGAGTACATCATGAGAAACGCTGGGTTGGATGAAGCACAAGCTGGAATCAAGATTGCCCAGAGAAATATCAATAACCGCAGATATACAGATGACACCACCCTTATGGCAGAAAGCAAAGAAGAACTAAAGAGCCTCTTGATGAAAGAGAAAGAGGAGAGTGAAGAAGTTGGCTTAAAACTCAGAGACTTTAGATGTCCTTTAAACTCTTTTTATAAAAATTTATGAATATATGTCTGACAGTGGTTAGGTATAGGGGAGCAGGGAAAGAGTGCATATTTTAAAGAGAAAAAATGTGTAAAACAGATTTCCTAGAAAGAAGGTTGCTGACTATGGACAGATTACGCTGCTACTGCTACTACTAAGTCGCTTCAGTCGTGTCTGACTCTTTGTGACCCCATAGACGGCAGCCCACCAGGGTCCCCTGTCCCTGGGATTCTCCAGGCAAGAACACTGGAGTGGGGTGCCATTTCCTTCTCCAGATTATAGCTAATATGATTTTCTAAATGATATAAATACACTAATGTAATATTATGATAGTTTAAAAAGGAAACCAATAATAAACTCAAATATACTAAGTAAAGTGAATCTTTTAGTACTCTCACTGAAACACTGAGTAGGATATTATGATCTAGATTTTCTGTTAGGATCATTGTAGACTTTATTTTCTAAGTGGGAAAAATAAAAATAAACATTGGGTCAGAAAATTTATTTTTAAATGATATTTTAATTTTATTGCTAGATTGACATTACCAAGAGAAATGTTCCCAAGATGCATTAAAAAAATCAACACACAACAGAAAGCAGCAACAAATTTCAATATCATTATTGTCAGATAGCAATACTAACTAGCAGCAGCTAACATTTATTGATTTTTTTATCAAATGATAGGCACCATGTTAAAGCCATTGTCTGGATTTTCTCATTTAATCTGCACAATAACCCTGTGATTATATACTATTACATAGTATATATATAATCCCCATTTTGCAGATAAAGAAATAGAGTAGCTTGTCTGAGATCACATGGTCAGGGAATGACTGAGCTGGAGTTTCAGTCCAGGCAGTGGGAATCTGTACTTGTGGCTCTAGGCTGAGAAGCTTTCTAAAATAGTTCACTGGTTGGACCAATGTACAAGCAAAAATTTTTTCTTAATGAGCCCCTTCTCAATTTGCATTTTTACTTGCTTAATAGCTTAAATAAGGTCTCCATATTTATTTCTTTGATGTACAGAAAACATCCTTGCCAGTGAAGTACATAAAATGTTATTCGTTCTTCCTGCTTACTACATTTACAGTCATTGAGAATATTTTTTTTTCAAAGCAACTATATTTCAATTTTTTTCAAAGATGGAATATTTTTAATGATAAAAGGTACAATTCACAAAGAAGATAGATATCGTAAACCATTAGACACCTTAACAACAAAGAAAAAAGGATACATGAAGGAAACATCAGAAGAAATATAAGGGAAAAGAAAAAATACATAATCATGGTGAGACATATTAAGGTTTTTGTGAGACTATTTTATCAAAGGCAGAAAAAATAAGAATAGGAGCATCTTGAACTATGTCATTAATAATTTAAATATAATGGATTTATATTTAATTAATTTATATTAATCATATCCTACACAAATATATTTAAAATTTTGTATCTCATATGCTGCTATTAGATGTCCAAAGGACATTTAGAAAAACTGGCAAAAAGATAAACATTACTAAATTTCAAAAAGTAGAATTTTTGTGTGTGTGTGTATGATTCGGTTATACATATATATTATATGTTATTTTTGAAATTATTCTCCATTATTGGTTATTACAAGACATTGACTATAGTTCCCTGTGCTATGCATTAAACTTTTGTTGCTTGTTGCAAATATATATTTTTAAATTAGAAATCTAGCATAGAATACTAACTGTTAATAAAAGAGAACTACCAAATAAATTCGACAAGTCAAACTTACACAGAGAATTAATTTGACTATTTTTAAAATCTATTCTAACATTTTGTTAAAATTTTACATTTTTTAAACACTAACTAGAAGCACTGTAAGGTTGGAAGCCAAAAGCAAATCTGGACTGTGTATATTCATACAGTCTAACAAAGAATTCATTGAGTTAGACAAGGCTGTGGTCCTAGTGTGATTAGATTGACTAGTTTTCTGTGAGTATGGTTTCAGTGTGTCTGCCCTCTGATGCCTTCTTGCAACACCTACCATGCTGCAACTAAGCCATGCCCATGGGGCAACCCAAGATGGGCGGGTCATGGTGGAGAGATCTGACAGAATGTGGTCCACTGGAGAAGGGAATGGCAAACCACTTCAGTATACTTGCCTTGAGAACCCCATGAACAGTATGAAAAGGCAAAATGATAGGTTACTGAAAGAGGAACTCCCCAGATCAGTAGGTGCCCAATATGCTACTGGAGATCGGTGGAGAAATAACTCCAGAAAGAATGAAGGGATGGAGTCAAAGCAAAAAGAATACCCAGCTGTGGATGTGACTGGTGATAGAAGCAAGGTCCGATGCTGTAAAGACCAATATTGCATAGGAACCTGGAATGTCAGGTCCATGAATCAAGGCAAATTGGAAGTGGTCAAACAAGAGATGGCAAGGGTGAATGTCGACATTCTAGGAATCAGCGAACTGAAA
>NW_011495084.1:1191388-1192175 GCF_000754665.1 Bison bison bison
TCAGCGAACTGAAATGGACTGGAATGGGTGAATTAACTCAGATCACCATTATATCTACTACTGCAGGCAGGAATCCCTCAGAAGAAATGGAGTAGCCATCATGGTCAACAAAAGAGTCCAAAATGCAGTACTTGGATGCAATCTCAAAAATGACAGAATGATCTCTGTTCGTTTCCAAGGCAAACCGTTCAATATTACAGTAATCCAAGTCTATGCCCCAACCAGTAACGCTGAAGAAGCTGAAGTTGAATGTTTCTATGAAGACCTGCAAGACCTTTTAGAACTAACACCCAAAAAAGTTGTCCTTTGCATTATAGGAAACTGAAATGCAAAAGTAGGACGTCAAGAAACACCTGGAGTAACAGGCAAATTTGGCCTTGGAATATGGAATGAAGCAGGGCAAAGACTAATAGAGTTTTGCCAAGAAAATGCACTGGTCATAGCAAACACCCTCTTCCAACAACACAAGAGAAGACTCTATACATGGACATCACCAGATGGTCAACACCGAAATCAGATTGATTATATTCTTTGCAGCCAAAGATGGAGAAGCTCTATATAGTCAGCAAAAACAAGACCAGGAGCTGACTGTGGCTCAGATCATGAACTCCTTATGCCAAATTCAGATTTAAATTGAAGAAAGTAAGGAAAACCACTAGACCATTCAGGTACACCATACCACAAACACTCCACATATACATATACACGTATTCTTCCCCTCATTCCTTTCAACCCTTCCTGGGTTTACAAATGATACAAATAACTATTTGTATTTCTTTTTTAAAAA
>NW_011495084.1:1192275-1193377 GCF_000754665.1 Bison bison bison
ATAGCAAACACCCTCTTCCAACAACACAAGAGAAGACTCTATACATGGACATCACCAGATGGTCAACACCGAAATCAGATTGATTATATTCTTTGCAGCCAAAGATGGAGAAGCTCTATATAGTCAGCAAAAACAAGACCAGGAGCTGACTGTGGCTCAGATCATGAACTCCTTATGCCAAATTCAGATTTAAATTGAAGAAATAGGGAAAACCACTAGACCATTCAGGTATGACCTAAATCAAATCCCTTATGATTATACAGTGGAAGTGAGAAATAGATTTAAGGGCCTAGATCTGATTGATAGAGTGACTGATGAACTATGGAATGAGATTTGTGTGAGATTTGTGACATTGTACAGGAGACAGGGATCAAGACCATCCCCATGAAAAAGAAATGCAAAAAAGCAAAATGGCTGTCTGGCGAGGCCTTACAAATAGCTGTGAAAAGAAGAGAAGTGAAAAGCAAGGAGAAAAGGAAAAATATAAGCATCTGAATGCAGAGTTTCAAAGAATAGCAAGAAGAGATAAGAAAGCCTTCCTCAGCCATCAATGCAAAGAAATAGAGGAAAACAACAGAATGGGAAAGACTAGAGATCTCTTCAAGAAAATCAGAGATACCAAAAAACATTTCATGCAAAGATGAGCTTGATAAAGGACAGAAATGGTATGGACCTAACAGAAGCAGAAGATATTAAGAAGAGATGGCAAGAATACACAGAAGAACTCTACAAAAAAGAGCGTCACGACCCAGATATTCACAATGTTGTGATCACTGACCTAGAGCCAGACATCCTGGAATGTGAAGTCAAGTGGGCCTTAGAAAGCATCACTACAAACAAAGCTAGTGGAGGTGATGGAATTCCAGTTGAGCTATTTCAAATCCTGCAAGATGATGCTGTGAAAGTGCTGCACTCAATATGCCAGCAAATTTGGAAAACTCAGCAGTGGCCACAGGACTGGAAAAGGTCAGTTTTCATTCCAATCCCAAATAAAGGCAATGCTAAAGAATGCTCAAACTACCGTACAATTGCACTCATCTCACACGCTAGTAAAGTAATGCTCAAAATTCTCCAAGCCAGGCTTCAGCAGTATGTGAACCAT
>NW_011495084.1:1193478-1194349 GCF_000754665.1 Bison bison bison
TGCACTCATCTCACACGCTAGTAAAGTAATGCTCAAAATTCTCCAAGCCAGGCTTCAGCAGTATGTGAACCATGAACTTCCTGATGTTCAAGCTGGTTTTAGAAAAGGCAGAGGAACCAGAGATCAAATTGTCAACATCTGCTGGATCATGGAAAAAGCAAGAGAGTTCCAGAAAAGCATCTGTTTCTGCTTTATTGACTATGCCAAAGCCTTTGATTGTGTGGATCATAATAAACTGTGGAAAATTCTGAAAGAGATGGGAATACCAGACCGCCTGATCTGCCTCTTGAGAAATTTGTATGCAGGTCAGGAAGCAACAGTTAGAACCGGACTCGGAACAACAGACTGGTTCCAAGGCTGTATATTGTCACCCTGCTTATTTAACTTCTATGCAGAGTACATCATGAGAAACGCTGGGCTGGAAGAAGCACAAGCTGGAATCAAGGTTGCCGGGAGAAATATCAATCACCTCAGATATGCAGATGACACCACCCTTATGGCAGAAAGTGAAGAGGAACTAAAAAGCCTCTTGATGAAAGTGAAAGTGGAGAGTGAAAAAGTTGGCTTAAAGCTCAACATTCAGAAAACGAAGATCATGGCATCCGGTCCCATCACTTCATGGGAAATAGATGGGGAAACAGTGACAGACTTTCTTTTTTTGGGCTCCAAAATCACTGCAGATGATGACTGCAGCCATGAAATTAAAAGACGCTTACTCCTTGGAAGAAAAGTCATGACCAACCTAGATAGCATATTCAAAAGCAGAAACATTACTTTACCAACAAAGGTTCATCTAGTCAAGGCTGTGGTTTTTCCTGTGGTCATGTATGGATGTGAGAGTTGGACTGTGAAGAAGGCTGAGTGCCGAAGA
>NW_011495084.1:1194449-1208366 GCF_000754665.1 Bison bison bison
TGATGCTTTTGAACTGTGGTGTTGGAGAAGACTCTTGAGAGTCCCTTGGACTTCAAGAAGATCCAACCAGTCCATTCTGGAGATCAGCCCTGGGATTTCTTTGGAAGGAATGATGCTAAAGCTGAAACTCCAGTACTTTGGCCACCTCACGCGAAGAGTTGACTCATTGGAAAAGACTCTGATGTTGGGAGGGATTGGGGTCAGAAGGAGAAGGGGACGACAGAGGATGAGATGGCTGGATGGCATCACCGACTTGATGGACATGAGTCTGGGTGAACTCCGGGAGTTGGTGATAGACAGGGAGGCCTGGTGTGCTGCGATTCATGGGCAAGACCTGGACATGACTGAGCGACTGAACTGAACTGAACAAAGAATTCTCAAGATCAACAAAACAGTTAAATAAGGTGGCATTGAAAGCACTGAGTATAAAATATCAACAAAGTAATTTTGAATTGTCTGATAGAATTTGGGGATGGAAATAAGTAGAATATCATGTCCATTCTTTGCTGGTGAATATGTATTTTTAAAGAAATGATATAATATGAAAAAATCAAAACACTGTATCTTCTTACTTAGAGTTCTTTTTTTAAGCCTGTGTGTTAACTTTTGAAGGTGATGGAATATAAAGGAGGATAAGACATGACTGTTACATTAAAAGTGTTATATATTTTTTTCTGTTTATAAATGTAAACTCTGTTCTTATATAATAGTATAGATTTATGGTCTTTTCCTAGGCCTATGTTAACTTTCTCCCCTCTCTCTTTATATGTCCAAGGGCAACTGGATTATCTGGAAATTCTGCCAAATATCTGCATGGTCCTCCACAGTGATAACATCAAGCTAGTTCAGTTAGATGAGCAAACTCATAAGACCAGATGAGCCAAAAGTGACAAGCGGACTGGAGGCCTTAGTAAGACTCATGCATTCCAGAGTTGAAAGGTAAAGAGATTCAGAGGGCTCCCACATCACTGGAATCGTTAAAGGCCTAGTGGTCAGGGCCATACTGGGGAATCCCCTCCAAAGTAAAGGGCAAATAATTACATCTGAACCTCCTACCAGTCAGAAGGCAGTCTAATTCCTGTCTGACTTCTCTGGGTTCTGTGAGCACCATTAGAGTGAGCATACAGGAAAGGTCAAATATAATGGAAGGTGCTTGTTACTTTTTCCTGTGGAGGAGATGGTTAACACACCATCATACTCTCTTTCTATAAAAACAAACTATATATTATCTATATGTTATTTATTCTTATAGGAGAGACAACAAACAAGGAAATAAATGTCCGATTTTTTCCCTTGATAACTATTTGTTCTTCCCTTTAGACTATAAGTTCCTTTAAAGTGGGAGATGTATCCCAGCATCTAAAATTATGGCCAGCACATAGCAGTCTCTTGGAGAATATGTGATTGAATGAATGAATGACTAAATGTACAATATAAGCATAATAAATATATACTCATAAGTATATGGAAGGAAAGCTATGATAAACCTAGACAGCATACTAAAAAGCAGAGACATCATTTTGCCTACAAAGGTCTGTAGTCAGTGAAAGTCACTCAGTCATGTCCAACTCTTTGCGACCCCATGGACTGTACAGTTCATGGAATTCTCCAGGCCAGAATACTGGAGTGGGTAGCCCTTCCCATGTCCACGGGATCTTCCGAACCCAGGGATCGAACCCAGGTCTCCCTCTTTGCAGGCGGATTCTTTAACAGCTGAGCCACCTGGGAAGCTGTATAGTCAAAGCTATGGTTTTTCCAGTAGTCATGTACAGATGTGAGTTGGACCATAAAGAAGACTGAACACTGGAGAACTGATTCTTTCAAATTGTAATGCTGGAGAAGAGTCCCTTGGAGTGCAAGGAGATCAAACCAGTCAGTCCTAAAGGAAATCAATCCTGAATATTCATTCGAAGGACTGGTACTGAAGTTGAAACTCCAATGCTTTGGCCACCTGATGTGAAGAGCAGAGTCACTGGAAAATGCTGGGAAAGATTGAAGGGCAAAGGAGAAGCAGCGACAGAAGATGAGATGGTTAGGTAGTATCACAGACTCAATGGACATGAATCTGAGCAAACTCTGGAAGATGGTGGAAGACATAGGAGCCTGGTGTGCTGCAGTCCATGAGGTTGCAAACAGTCGGACTTTGCGACTTATGACTTAGCGACTAAACAGCAACAGCAACAGTATATACGTAAATATATAGTATATGATATAAACACATAAGCACACACATAAATGTCAGTTCAGTTCAGTTACTCAGTCATGTCCAGCTCTTCGCAACCGCATGGACTGCAGCATGCCAGGTTTCCCTGTCCATCGCCAACGCCCGAAGTTAACTCAAACTCATGTCCATTGAGTTGGTGATCCCCAACCATGACTGACCGATTCAACTGAACCATCTCATCTTTCCACATATAAGTGTGGAAGGGATATAGCTCTTCATTTCCTATAAATTTGGGTCCTTCTTTACTCACGTACAGGTACCTGAGAGTACCCCTGGTTTAGAACACTCAGAGAAGCTTTAGCCTAAGTGTGAGACAGGAGATTTTGCCACCTGCCTACAGAACCATATTTTCACCTCCAAAAATTAGACATAAGGTTGGGGGAAGGGACCAGCGGCATGGAGACACAATTGGAGAGAGGAAGGTGCGAAGGGAGTGGAGTTAGAAAGATAAGAAGGAAGAGAAGGCGTCCCCATGGCAGGTGAGGGCCAGGGAGTAGAGTGCAGTTTTCCTGAAGCGTGAATCACCCGTGGACATCCTGCTGCCCAGCAGGCCTGCAATTCCACTGAAAGGATGCGGGTGTAGGTGCATGTGAAGGGAGACTGCCTTCTGGTTCATGCAGAAAGTGGTCAGAACCAAGGCAATGACAGGCACACAGCCCTTGTCAGTAAACACGACCATCTGCCTAGAGCTCCTGCTGTGTCCCAGGACTGTAGAAGCATTAGCCTAATAATCTTTACAGTAACTCTATTTTGCAGACATTAAAAAAAGAAGAAGATCAGATCAATTATGTAATTAAGACAAAGTCATAAAGTCACAAAACACAGCCAGAACTGTGTTTTGGATTAAAACTCGGCTGTCTTAATTCCAAAATTAGGTTTTAAAATTCCAGTGTGTTACCTCACTGGGCTCTTGGTCCTGGTTTTTTGAATAGTGCTCTCTTTTTCTACTTGGACAGGAATAATTTCTGCTACTTAAACACTGGGCAGGTTACTTCATTTATTTAAGGCCCAGTGTCTTTAACTATAAAAGAAAGATATCACTGATTTCATAAGATTACTGTGAGCCTTAAATGAGTTGATCTATGCAAGTTGTTTAGACAGCACTTTGCTCAGAATAAGCACTTAAGGTTTCTTTATTATTATGTCTGACCTTCTACAGGGACTTTAAGAAAGATTTGATTTTAAAAAGGAAAATACTTGAAATGGATGAGAACCTCTGCATTAGAATCCAACCCATCTCTAAGGAGCTATGACTTGGAAAGCCACTTACACTTTTTCTTGGAGAAAGCAGTGGCATCCCACTCCAGTACTCTTGCCTGGAATCCCATGGGCGGAGGAACCTGGTAGGCTGCAGTCCATGGGGTCATGAAGAGTAGGACACGACTGAGCGACTTCCTTTTCACTTTTCACTTTCATGCATTGGAGGAGGAAATGGCAACCCACTCCAGTGTTCTTGCCTGGAGAATCCCAGGGACATGCTACTGCTGCTAAGTCGCTTCAATCGTGTCCGACTCTGTGCAGCCCCAGAGATGGCAGCCCACCAGGCTCCCACGTCCCTGGGATTCTCCAGGCAAGAATGCTGGAGTGGGTTGCCATTTCCTTCTCCAGCAGCAGCAGCATAGGGTGGTTTTAATGAATAAAATGAGATTGTGCATATATATCATTAAACACAGTGTTTGAAAAACCATTAGTACTCACTATGTGATAAGAATGAGAAACATGATTATTATGATTTAATCATTAGCCATAATTGAAAATTTACTTGGATGAAATAGGAAATGTGTGACAGAATAAAGACAGCAAGACCACAATTTTTCAGCATGTTTTATGAGCCTTTCTTTGTGCTAGACAATATTGTACAGTAAATAATGATGAGGTCCCTAACTAAAAGGAACTTGCTGCCTAGTTTGGGATATATGAGTGATAGTAGCTCAGTTGTGTTTGACTTTTTGTGACCCCATCTACTGTAGCCTGGCAGGCTCCTCTGTTATGGAATTCTCCAGGCAACAATACTGGAGTGAGTTGCCATTTTCTTCTCCAGGGGATCTGGGATATGAATCACGCACAAATGGGATAATGTTTGTAAAGCTCTCAGTTCCTTGTCTGTCACAGGGTGGGAGCTCAGTCACTGAGAGCTGATATTATTGTTAGGTTATTATTCATCAGAAAGTACAAAGAGCTAGCCAATATAATACCAGCAATTACAGTCTAAGGTTTTGTATAATAAGGGGGTTACTAGGAAGAGAGTATGGAGACTCCTCAAAAAATGGAGCACAGAACTCTACCATGTGATCCAGCTGTCCCGCTTCTGGGTATTTTATCCAAAGAAGGCAAAAACACTGATTTGAAAAGATATATTCACCCCTGTGTTTATCACAGCATTATTTACAATAGCCAAGATATGGAAGTAACCTAAGTGACCATCAAGGGATGAATGGATAAAGAAGATGTGTATATATACATATATATATATAAAATACTACTCAGCCATAAAAAAGATGAAATATTGCCATTTGTAACAACATGGACGGGGCTTGAGGGTATTGAGGATATTAAGCTAAGTGAAATAAGTCAGAGACAAATACAATATGATTTCACTCATATGTAGAATATAAAAAACAAACAAAAATAAATGAACAAACTGAACTAAACAAAAATAAGCATGTAGATATATAGAGAACAGAGTAGTAGCTACAGAGGGTAAGGAGTGGGCAGAAGTAAAAGGGTGAAATGGGTAACTGGGATACCTGTGTAATTTTTGGACAGAAACTAAATTGGTGGTGAGCACATGGTGGTATATATAGAAGTAGAAATATAATGTTATACACACGAACTTTAAATGATGTTGTAAACCAATGTAAGCTCAATAAAAAATAAAGTTAAGAAAATCTAAATGAAATATTCTCACTGAGGTCTAGCAAGTAGATTTCAATTCCACTGTAGATGGTATTATGTAATCTGTTAAAAAACTTATATATAAAATATAAAGTAAAAAATATAAGATAAAATAGCATAGAAAAACATAAAGATATCTTGTTACTGAACCAGGTCCATTTGCCCAACAAGTCTCAGATCCACCTTCCTAAAGGTGAGGGAGTAGGATCTTTATGGGGATAAGTGGGGTGGTCCTAGGCATGGGGAAAGGTGATTGGAGGTAGGAAAAAGATGAGGTAATCAACGCTTTGCACAAGCACAACTGAATTACATGTTTCTGCGTATTTTAAATTGGAGGTGCATAGCACAATTGAAGAATGGAGTTTTCTGGCCTTCTGATGTCAAAAAGCAAGTCATTGGATACCCTCGTAGGCCCAATTTGAGAGGCTACAGTCCCAAGCAGCTCCAGACCATTTGCACTCGGCAGGGCTGACTCCAAGTTCCTGTAAAACAACTGGGCTTCCTGAAGCTGTGAAAGTGTGCAGTTAAAGAGAGGGAAAATTGAAAGAAAAGGGGAAAGAAAAATAAAGTGAGCTTAATCAGTGAAGGCAATTTATATGTAAAGGGGTTTTAACAAGCTGTTTCCTTATCTGGTGTCCTGTAGCTCACAAATTTCCATTAGTTATCAGCTTCTGTTAATTCTGTGGGGCACAGTTTCCACCTCATTTAATATATATTGTTAATTCATGAACATTGACCTCACAGCCAATATCAATAAAACTTGTATCTGAGGTAAGATAATGTGCCACATGTTCTCTCTGTAAGAAATCACAGCTTTCTTATGCTTAGGAATACTAGATAGCTTCTCAGTACTCTGCTTGGGTGTCATTTAAATGGCAAAATTGTCAACAAAAACCACGAAAAGACAAAAAACATGGTATTAAGTAGATGACAAAAGGGAAAAAATTGGGAAAGGAGTATGTCAAGGCTGTATATTGTCGCCTTGTTTATTTAACTCATATGCAGAGTACGTCATGTGAAATGCTGTGCTGGATGAATCACTAGCTGGAATCAAGATTACTGGGAGAAATATCAATTACCTCAGATCTGCAGATGATACCCTTCTAATGACAGAAAGTGCAGAGGATCTAAAGAGCGTCTTGATGAGGGTGAAAGAGGAGAGTGAAAAAGCTGGCTTAAAATTCAACATTCAGAAAACTAAGATCATGGCATCAGGTCTCATCACTTCATGGCAAATAGATGGGAGGAAAAATGGAGACAGTGGCAGATTTTATATTGTTGGGCTCCAAAATCACTGCAGACAGTGACTGTAGCCATTAAATCAAAAGATGTTGCTCCTTGGAAGAAAAGCTATGGCAAACCTAGACAGCATCTTAAAAAGCAGAGACATTGTTTTGCTGGCAAAGATCCATATAGTCACAGCTATGTTTTTTCCAGTAATTATGTGCAGATGTCAGAGTTGAACCATAAAGAAGGCTTAGCACCAAGGAATTGATGCTTTCAGATTGTGGTGTTGGAGAAGACTCTTTAGAGTCCCCTGGAGTGCAAGGAGATCCAACCAGTCCATCCTAAAGGAAATCAGTCCTGAATATTCACTGGAAGCACTGATGCTGAAGTTGAAGCTCCGATTCTTTGGTCACCTGGTGTGAAGAGCCGACTCTTTGGAAAAGTCCCTGATGGGAGAGATTGAGGCCAGGAGGAGAAGAGGATGACAGAAGATGAGATGGTTGGATGGCATCACTGACTCAATGGACATGAGTTTGAGCAAACTCTGGAAGACAGTGAAGAGCAGGGAAGCCTGGCATGCGTCCTTAAGGTCACAGAGAGTCAGATGAGACTTAGTGACTGAACAACAACACGTTTACGATAGAGCAACTGAAACTACACGTAGAGTGTTGTTTTGTTTGAACGTAGCTAGAAACATGCTGCCCTGTATATGCATAAATGACTGAAAGCAGCACAAGTATTGATTTCAGGGTTACAAATAAATTTCAATCAGTACTGTAGGTGACATTGCAAATACCAGAATCTGTGAATAATGTATATTGTGAATCTGGAGGACTGACTTCATAGAAGAGGGGAGTTTTGAGGAAGCCCTTGCAGGATAAGCAGACAAAGATGGGAGAGAGAGAGGGTGGGGAGAGATGCCAACCTTCATGGAGTCTAGTTTCAGTCACCCTCTTTACTTTCTGACCACAGGTTATTTGCTTACTCGAGGATATCGTGCTGTCTCCCAGGCTGAATCTTAGAATTCAATTTTGTATTGTACAGAAGCAGTTTTTTCTGTTTCTTAAAGAAGCAGTTTAATAATCAAACACAGGGAGGCATCTAATTTATAGAATAAAGTATTGTTAGATATCTATCTCGGAGAAGACAATGGCACCCCACTTCAGTACTCTTGCCTGGAAAATCCCAGGGATGGAGGGGCCTGGTAGGCTGTAGTCCATGGAGTCGCTAAGAGTCAGACACAACTGAGAGACTTCCCTTTCACTTTTCACTTTTCACTTTCATGCATTGGAGAAGGAAATGGCAACCCACTCCAATGTTCTTGCCTGGAGAATCCCAGGGATGGGGGAGCCTGGTGGGTTTCCGTCTATGGGGTCGCACAGAGTCAGACACGACTGAAGTGACTTAGCAGCAGCAGCAGCAGTAGCAGATATCTATCTATAACTAACCTTCTTTTGCCCATGAATAAAAATAGGCTGGAGATGTCACAGTTGGGGATAGATATCAATTAAAAACCCTGGGTCCAACCTGCAACTAAATCTGCAAATCCAGACAGATTATTGTTATTATTTTGTTGTCATATGTCTACATTAGACAGAGGAGAGAGAAAATTGTGGGGAGGATGATCAAGGAGAGCCTTTCAAATCTTATAATGTTTCCCAATACCCAAATTAGTTTATGTTATTTTTGATTGTCTTTAAGTGGGAAAAAAAATGATTTCCCCTTAATCCGTAATTCAAACATTGCTTCTCAAAGTGATGAAAATAGCATGTAGGTATTAGTCAAGGATTTGCTTTTCCAAGATTTGGCTGAGAACCAAGCTAAAACTTCCATGTGCTCCAATAAACCCAATGTTTCTCATAGGTTGCTATTTCTAATCCCTGTTTCCATGGAAATGGACTTTACATCAGCAAAAAGGGGATGAGGTACTGAGTGATTTATACTCACTGTTTGATATATTAAGTGATTTGCCACTGTTCTTTTCCTTTTCTGTAGAAATTGTATAAGGATATTTTTCTTGTAGGGCTCTCAGACCTTCAGATTAAAGGAGCTGTAGAAATCCTTAAGGGATTTCTTTATCCTTAAGGGATAAAGCCAGGCTTCCCTGGTGGTTCAGGCAGTAAAGAATCCACATGCAATGTGGGAGACTTGGGTTTGATCCCTGGGTTGGGAAGATCCCCTGGAGGAGGGCATGGCAACCCACTCCAGTATTCTTTCCTGGAGAATCCCCATAGACAGAGGAACCTGGCAGGCTACAGTCCATGGGGTCTCAGAGTCGGACACGACTGAGAGACTAAGCAAACTACACAAGGTTGATAAAGCCACAGCTGGTCCCTTCCTGGTAAGACTCGAGGAGACAGAGGCTGATGTGGTTATAAGAGAACAAACCTCGAAGTCATGGTAGTTGGCTCTTCTACTCAAATGCTTTAATCGAAATGGAAGATTTATGAAACATTTACAATATTTCCTACAACAAGGTAAAATAAAATTATTATTAAAATCATAGTTTAAGAATGACGTTTATTTTTCCTTCTGTAGGATGATTTGGCCTTTGATAAATCTAAGAACCTCTGGAGGCTCACTCAGTTGAGAATCTCAGTGGTTTGGTTCCAGTCACCTTCCAGGAAGGAAACTGGCAATTCTGATGTCTTCTTACGGACCCGTGCTCTGGGGCCACTGTTGCTGTGGCTTCTCTATGAATGGGAATAATTCGTTAATCAGAAGTCAGTTCTCAGGGGGTCAATTACACCTGTCTCCTGCCAGTTTCCTTTTTTTCTTGGGCTAAATTTCCCTGCTTCCTGAGTCTGGAAAGTAGTGATCCCTTGACATGTTGACACTCTCACAGTCTGTCCAAGAACTCGGGACTTTCAGCTACCCTGTTGATAGCACTATTGTTAATTTAAAAATGTTGTTTGTATGAAATTTAGTAGTGAAGTCCTGTATCGATTCCTACAGTTGATTTCAACATTGTGGAAAACATGATTTTTCAAACTACTAGAAAGTGCCTGACTGAATTTGCTGTATTAACTTGAGTTCAAGTGTTATGGAAAACTCGTAACAAGTTCATTATTTTAAAGAAGTTAATCTTTTTCCTTTTTCCTTCAAACTGGTTTTGGTGAGCCATTCTTACAACTCTAGAATGTTTATGCAAAGGAAGAATGATTCAATCAGACTGTAGTCATTGTGCTAAGATGAATAAATCCTTTCCTACTTTTGTTTTTCCAGTTCCTCTACTTTCACTTTTTCCATCTGTGGCTGTTTCCCATTTCAAATGGAGAAAATAATAGTACACTAAAAAAATTCTTTTCAGTTACCAAGGCAACTTTTTCTTAACTCCTCTCTCTGGCTCAGAAGCTTCTTGACATTCAGTAATTATTCCATTTTCTTTACGTAGGCCTATATTCCTATAGCACTAGATTCAGAGCCGGCACTGATAAAGCATTAAACAAAAGCTTGAAGAAAATTTTATAATTCCTGCATACTTATGGATAAGCATGCAATGAATGGCAAAATGGAAAGCCCCAATTAAAAAAAAAAGTGTCTTTTGCTGTGATTCCAATATTTTCTTTAAAAGCACTTAAGACTTCTTGCAGAATCTCTAGCTTTGTCATTTTAACAAATCCTACTTGCTCCTCCTACTTGCTCCTCCTAGGTGAAAGGTTGATATTTCCTCAAGAGTTCAAACAGAATGGTGTAGTACAAGCCAGTACAGGCCGAATGCCTCGAAGTTCTTTTTGTGGTTTTGAGTGGGCGGGATGCATATTTTTAACCCAGAGAGTTCTAAGTACTTTGAATATTTTAGTGTAAGAATCAAGGAAATCACATACATCCTCATTCTAGAACTTTTTCCTTCTTATCACCCCTTCCCAACAGTATCCTCCTTTCAGATGTTAAGGCTCTTTCTTGTATGCTGTCCAAAAACACAAGGCTGAATGGAGACTGTTTTCACCCCTCGTTTATAGTCTGTGCTTTCTTACAATGCATTATAATTCAGTTTATATAAAGTAAGAAAAATAATTATTTATAGTCTTGCTGTGACATATTCATCAGGAGGCCATGTGGAGAGAGTGTAAGAAGGGATGGTTTTAAAAAATAGTGCCTGATGCTGTATATTTTTTAATCATTGTAATTGTGATTAAAATCTAATCTTAGTCATTGTGAAAGAAGTTTTAAAAAAATGGACATCTAATAGATGAAAAAACTGAGACTAACACTGGTAAATCAGATTTCCAAGGACACAGAGCTGGTTACAAGGGAAACTTGAGGTTGGAGTACATGTTTACCTGAGTCCCATAATTTACATGTAAAGGGGAAACTGTTACAGATAAAATGATGTGGTATTGATATCTTCAGTGCATTTTAACAGAAAGTCATTTGTGAAGAACTCTAAGATTAATCCGGTCCATTTCATTTTTTTTATTCTGGAGAAAAGAGTATTTGATCTCCAAGGACCAACTGAAATCAAGTACAGTTGATGTTTGAACAGCATGGGGTTTAGGGTCACCAACTCCCCATGCAGTTGAAAAACCCTGTTGAATTTTTGACTCATCCAAAACTTAACTAAGAGCCTACTGTTGACTGGAAGCCTTACCAATAATATAAACTGTCGATTAATACATACCTTTTATATTATATATTATATACTGTTTTTTTTACAATAACATAAGCTAGAGAAAATATTGGTAAGAAAACCATAAAGAAGAGAAAATGCATTTAAAGTACTATATTGTTTATTGACAGCATAAGTTTGCATTGTCTGTTTACAAGAGAAATTGTCTGTCAGTACCTACATCAATATTATCTTATATATTACAATATATATCTTGTATATTACAATAGATATTACAACACTAGACCTCAAAAATAAAAAGATAATGTGAAATGATTGACAGCTTAGTGTAATTGCTGGCTCATGTACAGTTTGTGTTTGATTGGACAAGTTTTGGTAAATTTTAATTATTTATTATAGACCTTTATATATCTTATGGTGATGTTGTTGTTTAGTCAGTCATGTCTTACTCCTCTGCAACCCCATGGACTGTTGCCCGCCAGGCTTCTCAATCTATGTGATTTTCTGGGCAAGATTACTGGAGTAGTTTGCCATTTTCTCCTCCAGGGGATTTTCCCAACCCAGGGATCAAACCTGCATCTCTGTTTCTCCTGCATTACAAGCAGATTCTTTACTGCTGAGCTACTGGGGAAGGCCATATTTTATGGTAGTAAATGACAAAATAATATATAGATATATTTTATGCATTCATGACATATCTTTTGCATATTTATTTTTTTTTGGTATTCTATGCTGTGCAGTTGGTTTATGAGTTCTTTCAAATTGTTGCAAATCTTCCCCCCAAATTTCCAATATATTTATTGAAAAAAATCTGCATATAAGTGGACCTATGAAGTTCAAATCTTGTTGTTCAAGGGTCAACTGTAGTATTCTTAACTCTGCAACACAATCTTTTGTTCTTTGATGTAACAATGTATTCTAACTGCTGCTGAGTCACTTCAGTCTTGTCGGACTCTGTGCGACCCCATAGATGGCAGCCGACCAGGCTCTACCGTCCCTGGGATTCTCCAGGCAAGAACACTGGAGTGGGTTACCATTTCCTTCTCCAATGCATGAAAGTGAAAAGTGAAAGGGAGGTCGCTCAGTCGTGTCTGACTCCCAGCAACCCCATGGGCTTCAGCCCACCAGGCTCCTCTGTCCATGGGATTTTCCAGGCAAGAGTACTGGAGTGGGATGCCATTTAGGCCTCCATTAATTCCAGACCTGTAAATCTATTTGTCAGTTCAGGATGTGACCCACAAACATGGTGTGCAATGAGAGACCAAAGAAAGAGAGAGGCAGTTCCAGATTGCTAGATGGCAGTTTTGATAAACAAGAGAACTTACATATGAGGCTTGTCTTGGGTGGCTGCAAGATAAATATATCTCTGCATCTCCCTATGCTGTGCTGTGCTTAGATGTTCTGTTGTGTCTAGCTCTTTGCAACTCCCATGGACTGTAGCTCACCAGGATCCTCTGTCCATAGGATTCTCCAGGCAAGAATACTGGAGTGGGTTACCATACCCGACTCCAGGGGATCTTCCAGGAATCAAACCAGGGTCTCCTGCATTGCAGGCAGATTCTTTACCAGCTTAGCTACCAGGTAAGCCTCTGCATCTCTCTACCAGAATCTTAAAAGTTTATATAAAGGTCTTAAGTGGGTTTGGCACATATTCATTCCAGATGGTCACAACACCTGTAGTGCTGGAGGAGGTCATCAAGAGGATGTTGACCTGTGAACTGGACCAGGACAGTTGGAGGCTCCTTATGCCCAACTCTGTCCTTGGATTGTACCTTCCACTCACTATTCCCATAGCCAGAGCTGTGGGTGAGATTTCAAGGACACACCTTGAGAAAGTTTCTGTTTACACCATCTGAACCCCTGAATATCCAGATTCTGTAAATTTGTGGTGGGGCCATGGTTCTGACTTTTTAAAAAGCTTCCCATGTGACTTTCATCAATTCAGTTCAGTTCAGTTGCTCAGTTGTGTCCAACTCTTTGCGACCCCATGAATTGCAGCACGCCAGGCCTCCCTGTCCATCACCAACTCCCGGAGTTCACTCAAACTCACGTCCATCGAGTCAGTGATGCCATCTCATCCTCTGTCATCCCCTTCTCCTCCTCTCCTCCTGCCTCCAATCCCTCCCAGCATCAGAGTCTTTTCCAATGGGTCAACTCTTCACATGAGGTGGCCAAAGTACTGGAGTTTCAGCTTTAGCATCATTCCTTCCAAAGAAATCCTAGGACTGATCTCCTTCAGAATGGACTGGTTGGATCTCCTTGCAGTCCAAGGGACTCTCAAGAGTCTTCTCCAACACCACAATTCAAAAGCATCAATTCTTTGGCACTCAGCTTTCTTCACAGTCCAACTCTCACATCCATACATGACCACTGGAAAAACCATAGTCTTGACTAGACGGACCTTTGCTGGAAAAGTAATGTCTTTGCTTTTGAATATGCTGTCTAGGTTGGTCATAACTTTCCTTCCAAGGACTAAGGGTCTTTTAATTTCATGGCTGCAATCACCATCTGCAGTGATTTTGGAGCCCAAAAAAATGAAGTCTGACACTGTTTCCCCATCTACTTTCCATGAAGTGATGGGACCAGATGCCATGATCTTCCTCTTTCACTTTCATCAAGAGGCTTTTGAGTTCCTCTTCACTTTGTGCCATAAGGGTGGTGTCATCTGCATATCTGAGGTTATTGATATTTCTCCTGGCAATCTTGATTCCAGCTTGTGCTTCTTCCAGCCCAGCATTTCTCATGATGTACTCTGCATATAAGTTAAATAAGCAGGGTGACAATATACAGCCTTGAGGTATCCTTTTCCTATTTGGAACCAGTCTGTTGTTCCATGTCCGGTTCTAACTATTGCTTCCTGACCTGCATATAGGTTTCTCAAGAGGCAGGTCAGGTGGTCTGGTATTCCCATCTCTTTCAGAATTTTCCACAGTTTATTGTGATCCACGTAGTCAAAGGCTTTGGCATAGTCAATAAAGCAGAAATAGATGTTTTTCTGGAA
>NW_011495084.1:1208466-1218246 GCF_000754665.1 Bison bison bison
ACATTCTTTGGCATTGCCTTTCTTTGGGATTGGAATGAAAATTGACCTTTTCCAGTCCTGTGGCCACTGCTGATTTTTCCAGATTTGCTGGCATATTGAGTGCAACACTTTCACAGCATCATCTTTCAGGATTTGAAATAGCTCAACTGGAATTCCATCACCTCAACTAGCTTTGTTCGTAGTGATGCTTTCTAAGGCCCACTTGACTTCAGATTCCAGGATGTCTGGCTCTAGGTGAGTGAGCACACCATGGTCATTATCTTGGTCGTGAAGATCTTTTTTGTACAGTTCTTCTGTGTATTCTTGCCACCTCTTCTTAATATCTTCTGCTTCTGTTAGGTCCATACCATTTCTGCCCTTTATCAAGCCCATCTTTGCATGAAATGTTCCCTTGGTATTTCTCATTTTCTTGAAGAGATCTCTAGTCTTTCCCATTCTGTTGTTTTCCTCTATTTCTTTGTGTGACTTGGATAGTTACCTGATGTTTTGGGGATCAGTGATTTGTGGCTGACATCAATAACATTCTATATCCTACATGCAACGTCATGTCCTGGTGGGAAGGCACTAGAAGACAGGATTATTTTATAAATGAAACAGTTCCTACATTATGTGTATGCAGAAAATACTTGTTGAATGTATGTATAATGCCATCACTTTGATATTATGGTAACCAGCCTCCTTTAATTGGGGAACCAGATAGATGTACCATGTGAAAACTCAAGGCCAACCTCTGCCCACCAACAGCTGTCACAGCTTAACAGCTCTCCAAAACCTAGACCTGGAAAGGGGTGGTCAGAAAAGCCGTGAGCGTGTAGTGATTCAAAATTTGCTGTTCATCATCATCACCTGGGGGTTCCAACAAATTGACACTGTGGCCCCAGTCAAGACCAGTTAAATCAAAGATGCCAAGAGAGGCATGCATGTGTGCTAAATCGCCTCAATTGTGTTGGACTCTTTGCAATCCTATGGACTGTAACCCACCAGCCTCTTCTGTCCATCGAATTCTCCAGGCAAGAATACTGGAGTGGGTTGCCATTTCCTACCCTAGGGGATCTTCCAGACTCAGGGATTGAACCTGAGCCTCTTTCAACTCCTGCGTTGCCTGGCAGGTTCTTTCCAGAGCCATGTAGGAAGCCTCAAGAGAGGCATATTCTGTGCTAATTGTGGCATCAAGCACTTAACTTGGGGAAAGACCTAACTTTGTTGGCTAGTTGGGACCGAGTATACGTTTAATAATAAAAAAATGGCCACGGTGTCTTAATTCTTCATTGCCTTCCTTATTCTTCTAAAAAAAGCATATCTTGGATCAGGGAGGTAAGAGCAGGGGTGTGGGTGAGGTTGAGGGGAGCTGCCTGATTAAGCACATCTTAAGGGTGAGGCATTATTTCAGGATCTATAGATAATGTCACACAAAAGCTTTAGTACTAACTGTGTACCATCAGTCTCTCAAGAAATCTGGTGAATTCATATAACATAATTATGAACCAGAAATGTTAGAAAATAAAACTAAAATTAATAAAACATGCTGAGAAAAAACAACCTGTGACTGAAGCAGAAATTTCCTATCTTTGGGTAAAATGTATTTAGAACTATTTTAAGAATATATGCAATAGAGATAACTGTGGGTTTAAAACATCTGTGGAGGAAAAAATGAAAATAAATTTGATTTTCACTCAGTCATAAAATTCAAGAGGTGAAAGACATCCCGGGGTTCATGCTTTGTTTTTTAAAAAGTTACTTGTTTATTTTTGGCTGTGCTGGGTCTTCCTTGATGTTTGGGCTCTTCTCTAGTTTCAGTGAGCGGGTGTGACTCTCTAGTTGTCGTGTGCAAGCTTCTGATCGTGGTGGCTTCTCTTGTGGAGCACAGGCTCTAGGGTGTGCGAGCTTCAGTATTTGTGGCACATGGGCTCAGTAGTTACGGCTTTTGTACTCTGGAGCACAGGCTTAATAGTTTGGGCACACTAGCCTGGTTGCTCCACAGCATGTAACATCTTCCCCGACTAGGGATTGAACCCGTGTCTCCTGCATCGGCAGGCGAATTCTTTACCCAGGAAGCCCCATCCTTCATTTTAAAGAGAAGTTAGGGTACTTGTCTAAGGTCACACAGCTAACTGTTTTGGGAAGAGTTCTCATATACCAGCTAAATTTCTGAAGGAAATGGAAATAGTGATATCAATTCAGAAAATGTTATTTCAAGATATCCCACAAATTTTATCTTTGCACTGTATATTTTTATTGTTCTTAGACAGTATTCAGATTCTTCTACTTAAGACTTTTTCCATCTGGACAAGTAAAAGTAGTAAAAGTATTAATGTTTCTAGCCCAACCTGTATAAATGTTTGAATATATATTAGGAATTGCAAGTATTGTGAAACTTTATTTTAATGCAAAAAGTGAAAATTGCTAATAACATTTTTATCTTTCCTATTCCCCAAATCTTGTCATTGCATACTTAACCTGCTTTTTTTACCCAGACTTTATGATCCTGGATAAGAAGTGATACATTGACATCCCTGGCATGACTGCATTTAAATAACTATTTCTGAAGATGGTTTATGGACAAGTTTACAAAGCACTGGAGCCTTACTGTGAATACAAGAGGGTATTCACAATGGAAATCATGACTGGCTTGGTTCCAAACAGTAGTGGGAAAAATAGCATTAACCATTTGCAGATAAAAACATTTCCATAAAAATATGATCAGACTTTTTTTGGATGACTTCGGAGTTAGTCATAAGACCAGATATCTTATTAAAAATAAAAGAGAATCATTCCAAGACCCACAAGGATGGAGGGATGCAAACTGTAACTACTGGGGTGATTGCTGCCGTCAAGGCCATGGTGTCTTGTCAGTTGTTAGATTCAGATGTCATCAGTCACTGTCTGTGTGTGCAAAGTTTACACATGAGCCAGTGACCAGGGAAGGAAGGCTTTTTAGCTCTTAGAAGCTTCATCTTCTTATGACATCATCACTTCTTCCTTGTTTTTTTGGAACAGAATGGCTTTTACAGTACCAGGAACTACCTCTTGCTGACACCATTGTATCTTCAAGGTCTTCACAGCCTATGTCCAGGGTCCCATGTCACTGCTTTGTCCATCTGGTTTAGGTTTATTTCTCAGTGGAGTAATGACCGCGTTTGTGTCTGTTTTCTCTCTCCAGAGATTGAGTGTCCATATTCTTTATTTCCCTTTCCTTTATCTTCCCTCTGCTTTTCCCCATCTGTTTTTACTAATTCCTTCTCTCTTCTCCATATATTTCTTCAGCTGATGCACAGTCTTAGATTTTTCAAGCAACTGGCACATATTCTATAGGGCATGCAGATCCTGCAACCATCTTGTGAGACACATATGCACATGCATATTCACATGTACTATGTCCCTCCCCCTCAACACACAGTCTGTACTCTATGCCTCACTACTGTTAAGTCGCATCAGTTGTGTCCGACTCTGTGCGACCCCATAGACGGCAGCCCACCAGGCTCCTCTGTCCCTGGGAGTCTCCAGGCAAGAACACTGGAGTGGGTTGCCATTTCCTTCTCCAATGCATGAAAGTGAAAAGTGAAAAGTGAAAGTGAAGCCGCTCAGTCGTGTCCGACTCTTAGCGACCCCATGGACTGCAGCCTACCAGGCTCCTCGGTCCATGGGATTCTCCAGGCAAGAGTGCTAGAATGGGGTGCCATCGCCTTCTCTGTTATGCCTCACTAGTAAGTCCTTATTAGTATGATGATTAGGATTGAGTCATTCCTTATTTTATAACTTCTTTGGCTATATATGATTTTAATCATTACAGAAGGAAATATAATAGTTGACACTAAACCCTTATTTATAGTTTCTGTCATTCTACATAATGAAAAATAATATGTTTTTGAAGTATATTTAACTTCAGTGAAATTGCGAAAAATTACATTGAATTACCAAGTTGACAAATTTACCAAGTGCTTCGATTTACCAAATATAGGTGTCTTTTAATTATTTATAAATGTTATAGCAATTTATAAAGGAAAGGGTGATTTAATATCTGGCTGACGTTGACTTGCTGAAGTGTCTGAGCTCAGAGGACAGCTTGGATGTGGACTGTACAATGCAGACTACAGATGATTGTATTATTTTCCTATTACTGCTGTAAAAATTCACCACAAATTTAGTGAAATGTTATTAAAATAGTTAAAAGAAACATACACTTTGTAAATTGCTAATATTGGGAACTTGGAAAATGGACTTTTATAATTCAGTCATTTGACCAATTGACTTTCAGTGAACTTTTTTTCAGTGACTTTAGAAAATTTTATTTTTGGCATATCGATGTGCTTTCCTTTCAGATATCTTACATCATTTGAACTTTACAGTAATTCTGATTATTATTCTGCAATAATTCTGAATAATTTTTCATTTTGTAATGGCAAGTAGGTGAAGTCATATCCAGTTTTCTTAACACAAATTCTAAGCATTGTGAATCATATTGAGAGGTACACACGTTGCCAATTTGTCTCCTAATTGGTGATATGAAAGTTGATCTCTTGGCTGAGGTGGAATTTGCTAGCTTTTGCCATTGTTGTGTTGCATTTTTTTCCTTGTTGCAAACCATAGCAATCTATGTGGGAAATGCTATGAGAATATGTAAATATCCTGTCCAACAAACTGTCAACCAGTGGTTTTAACATCCATTGATGATTTTTGCTTAAATTAATTATTACCTTGCTGATTTCACAAAGGCTTTTCTTTCCTTTCCTTTTTTTGGCCATGCTACAAGTCTTTATGAGATCTTAGTTCCCCAACAAAGGATCAAACCCAGGCTTCTGGCAATGGAAGTGCGGAGTCCTAATCATGGGACCGCCATGGTGTTTTTCTAATTCTAGTATTAATTCTACGTTTATTAGCTGGCATTTTTCTATAAAGAAGTTCTCTCCCACTCCTCTTTCCTTAGTATCACTTTGGATAATTGGATTTTTGAAAATAACTCACTATCATTGTTATTCTTTCTGAGTTTAAATTATCACAGATTTAGCTTTAGGGTAGCTCTTGTGTCCTCTGACTTGTTTCTATCAGCTTTGAGCCTTTCTTTGCTTTATAACATGGTAAAAATACCCAGGCTCATCTTGTACTTTCTCTGCTCCAGATCCAGAACCATTAATTTCTTTGAGAAGACTGGCATGGAAAGGTATTTAGAAGCAAAAATCTAATGCTAAGTGTTTTCACTGCCACTAGGCTGTTGTTTCTAGGCCCTTACAGAGGTCAGAACTGGAAATAAATTAAAATTAAAAAATGAGTTCATATTGATATCTATATTTTGAATCAATCAAAATAGAGTTTTTCCTTCTTCCATTCCACATTTGCATCTTCTTTCTCCCTCAGTGAAAACTCTGTTTCCCCAAACATTAATGTATTTATTCGTTTGCTTTATCATGCAATTTTAAGTTCATAGTATTTTTTTTTGGTCTCTGACTTATGCTATAAACATGCATTGTGAGACATTTTATTTGCTGTCCTTATTGATCCATATGATTTTTTAAAGAATGTTTAGACAAATTTGGATTAAGACTTCATTATGCTGTGGGGACACAGAAAACTATGAACTGTGTTTTCAAGCTTTTAAAGCCTGAGTTGACCTATATTCTATCAATCTTCATTTCATTATTTTCACAAAACCCTTGATTTGTCACACCCAGTTTTAAGGGATAAAAGAAGTGGAAATCTATTACAGGCCTAGAAGGATAACTGGAATACTGCTGATGACAAAACATTAACCTCAGTGACCAAAAATGCTTATAAAATATACAACCAAGCAATCTTTGTTAAGACTTTAGCTATTCTCTAAGACTAGGTTGTCCAGAAAACAAAGCCTGAGGCAAAGTGTATGTGAAACTTTTAATCAGGGAATACCGGGAAGCTGGTGTGAGTTAAGAGGAGAATGAGGCAGAGAAGGAGTGAGAGCTAGATGAGGGTATATTCTGAGCTGATCATAATATCACCTGATATCAAATGCAAATGATTTCTCACTCTTGAAAGGCTTCCTTACAATAGAGCCTGTTAAATCACATCCCTGGCCAGCCCATGTTAGAAAGAAGAAATTATCCCTCAGTTCTCATCTTCCATTGCTCAAAGGATTACTTCATAAAGTGCTAGCTGCTCTGCACTTTGGGTTTGCATGTATGTGGTTTGGGCAAGCGAGGCAATGTCTTTATACCTCAGTGGCAACAGAAAAGCCCTAGGCTAGGAGATGAAAGATATATTCATTGACATGAATGCTCTGATGCTGTTGGGTTAAACTTTGGAATCCATATAGAATTGATTGTCAAAGTGAAGGTTCGGGTGGACCAATTGGACAAGGACCCCAAAGACACATGGGGCTAAGACTATGTGGTGAAGCATATGAAATATCTGACATAATTACTTTTATCTCCGAATCTTATTTATAGAGGCAATAATAATTATCTATGGGTAGAGAAGGCGATGGCACCCCACTCCAGTACTCTTGCCTGGGAAATCCCATGGACGGAGGAGCCTGGTAGGCTGCAGTCCATGGGGTTGTGAAGAATCGGACACGACTGAGCTACTTCACTTTCGCTTTTTGCTTTAATGCATTGGAGAAGGAAATGGCAACCCACTCCAGTGTTCTTGCCTGGAGAATCCCAGGGACGGGGGAGCCTGGTGGTCTGCCGTCTATGGGGTCACAGAGTCGGACACGACTGAAGTGACTTAGCAGCAGCAGCAGCATATATTTATGCCAACAGTGAAGCCCTGTTGCATATGTAATAAAACTCATCATGTCTTCTATAAGACAAGTCATTTTTCTGACTCTGCTGCTGCTAAGTCACTTCAGTCGAGTCTGACTCTGTGCAACCCCATAGATGGCAGCCCACCAGGCTCCGCCGTCTCAGGGATTCTCCAGGCAGGAACACTGGAGTGGGTTGCCATTTCCTTCTCCAATGCATGAAAGTGAACAGTGAAAGTGAAGTCGCTCAGTCGTGTCCGACTCCTAGTGACCCCATGGACTGCAGCCTACCAGGCTCTTCCATCCATGGGATTTGCCAGGCAAGAGTACTGGAGTGGGTTGCCATTGCCTTCTCCTTTCTGACTCTACTTTGTTCATTAATGACATTTGAATTGTTCTTATTTAGGTTTAAGACTTTGGAGCTATCTGTGACTCCTGCTACTTTTTACTGTGCAATGACAGTTAAAAGCCTGGTCATGTAGAACCTAACTCCACAGTGGCTCTCGAATCTGTTATGTAATTTCCAACACCATCACTTTAATTCAGGCTGAGCACATTTTGCCTGAAATAGACACCCGATGTTTTCTGTACTTCCCACCTCTTCTTTCTCTTGTTCGCTCTGAAAACAGTCCAAAGTAATCTTCCTAAAGCATCTGAAAATGTTTTTCTTCATAATGTCAATTACTTCCAAAATTCTACCAAATTAAATTTAACCTTCTTTTTGTAGGTTAGAAAGAACCTTCGAGAAAGAACCTTCTAAACCTGCCTTATCTACCTGGTTCTGTTTTGCTAATACCCATGTATCCGATTGTAACAAAATTAGATTTCACAGGTTTTCTTGGATATACTGGGCTTTCTTGATGTTATTCCTTGCTCATATTTTCTTCACTCTTTTTTTAAAAAACTGAAGCATAGTTGATTTACCATATTGTGTTTGCTTCAGGTATAAGCAAAATGATTCAATTTTTTTCAGATTCTTTTCCATTATAGGTTATTGCAAGATACTGAATATAGTTGCCTGTGCTGTACAGCAAGTCCTTGTTGTTTGTCTATTTTAGACATAGTAGTGTGTATCTGCTAATCCTCAACTCCTTAATTTAGACTCCCTCAATTTCCCCCTTTGGTACATGCAAGTTTTTCTGTGCGTGTGTGAATCAGTTTTGTCAGTAAGTTCATTTGCCTCATCTTTTTTGTATTCCACATATAAGTAATATCTTATAATATTCATCTTTGTCTGACTTACTTCATTTAGTATGATAATCTCTAGGTTCGTTCATGTTGTTGCAGATGTGCCATGCCATTCTTTTGATGGCTGAGTAGCATTTAATTTGGCCTTTTATACAGTTCATGAGGTTCTCATGGCAAGTATTCTGGGGTGGTGCCATTCCCTTTTCCAGTGGATCACATTTTGTCAGAACTCTCAGCTATGACCCATTTGTCTTGGGTGGCCCTGCATGGCACGACTCATAGCTTCACTTAGTTATGCAAGCCCCTTTGCCATGACTGTGATCTGTGAAGGAGGAGAGTGAAAAAGCCAGCTTAAGACCAAATATTTAAAAATACTAAGATAATGGCATCTGGCCCCATTCAGTTCAGTTCAGTTCAGTCGCTCAGTCGTGTCCGACTCTTTGCGACCCCATGAATCGCAGCACGCCAGGCCTCCCTGTCCATCGCCAACTCAGACTCACGTCCATCGAGTCAGTGATGCCATCCAGCCATCTCATCCTGTCGTCCCCTTCTCCTCCTGCCCCCAATCCGTCCCAGCATCAGAGTCTTTTCCAGTGAGTCAACTCTTCGCATGAGGTGGCCAAAGTATTGGAGTTTCAGCTTTAGCATCATTCCTTCCAAAGAAACCCCAGGGCTGATTTCCTTCAGAATGGACTGATTGGATCTCCTTGCAGTCCAAGGGACTCTCAAGAGTCTTCTCCAACACCACAGTTCAAAAGCATCAATTCTTTGGCGCTCAGCTTTCTTTATAGTCCAACTCTCACATCCATACATGACCACAGGAAAAACCAGAGCCTTGACTAGATGGACCTTTGTTACTGGCCCCATTACTTCATGGCAAATAGAAAGGGGAAAGGTGGAAGTAGTGACAGATTTCCTCTTCCTGGGCTCCAAAATCACTGTGGATGGTGAGTGCAGCCATGAAATCAGAAGACAATTGCTTCTTGGCAGGAAAGTGATGACAAATATAGACAGTGTGCTGAGAAGCAGAGACATTACCCTGCCAACAAAGGTCCCTGTAGTTAAGGCTATGGTCTTTCCAGTGGTCACATACGTTTGTGAGAGCTAGGCTGTAAACAAGGCAGAAGGCCGAAGAACTCATGCCTTTGAACTGTGGTGCTGGAGAAGACTCCTGGAAGTCCCTTGGACAGCAAGAAGATCAAACCAGTCAATCTTAAGGGAGATCAACCTTGAATATTCACTGGAAGGACTGATGCTGAAACTCCAGTATTTTGATCATCTGATGCAAACAGATGACTCATTGAAAAAGTCCCTGATGCTGGGAAAGATTGAGGGCAGAAGGACAAGAGGGTATCAGAGGAAAAGATGGCTGGACGGCATCACCGCTGCAGTGAACATGAACTTGGGCAAACTCTGGGAGAGGGAGGCCTGGTGTGCTGCAGTCCATGGAGTCACAAGGAGTTCAGACATGACCGGGAGCCTGAACAACAACAACAACAACAACATTCTATTGTATGTATGTGAGTGTTACATTGCTTCAGTCAGATATGTACCATATCTTCTTTATCCTTTCATCTGTCAATGAATGGTTAAGTTGCTTCCGTATCTTGTCTATTGTAAATAGACATGAACCTGCTATGAACATTGGAGTGCATATAAATTTTCAAATTTGCATTTTTGTTTTTTTTCCAAATATATGCCCAGGAGTGGAATTTCTGGATCATATGGTAACACTATTTTTAATTTTTAAAGGAGCCCCCATACTGTTCTCCATAGTGGCTGTGCCAATTTACATTCCCACCAACTGTGCAGGCTTCTCTGATGGCTCAGATGGTAAAGAATCTGCCTGCAATGTGAGATATCCAGGATATCCCTGGATC
>NW_011495084.1:1218346-1258040 GCF_000754665.1 Bison bison bison
TAGACAGAAGATCCCCTGGAGAAGGAAATGGCAACCCACTCCAGTATTCTTGACTGGAGAATGCCATGGACAGGGGAGCCTGGCGGGCTACAGTCCATGGGGTTGCAAAGAGTCAGACACAACTAAGCAGCTAACACACACACCAACAGTGCAGGAGAGTTCCCTTTTCTCCACACCCTCTCCAGAATTTTTTATTTGTATACTTTTTGATTATGGCCATTCTGACTTGTATGAGGTAATATCTTTTTGTAGTTTTGACTTGCATTTCTCTAATAATTAGGTTGGTGATGGACAGGCGTGCTGCAGTTCATGGGGTCGCAAAGAGTAGGACACGACTGAGCCACTGAACTGAACTGAATAATTAGTGATTCTGAGCATCTTTTTATGTGCCTGTTGGCTATATGTATGTCTTCTATGGAAAATATTTCCCTCAATCTTACATGCCCTATGCCCTTTCTATTACTGCTGTTTCTCGAAAATATTCACCTTCCTACAAAACATATCTTTAAAATTATCTCCTTCAGGAAGAATGGGCAGAATCATCAGGCCTGCTGTTTTAATCATCACCAGTAGCCAATCTCTTGCCTGGGTGTTCTGTGTTCTTCACTTCTGATTTGGGCTCCTTTTTTACCTTCTTTTAAGGAAAAGTGTATATGTGGTGGGGAGTGTGTATGTGTGTGCGTGTACACGTGTGTGTGTACATGCACATGGGGCTATTATATTATCAGCGCCACATCCTGAGTTGCTGTCCAGTTTAAAGGCCTAGCCCAAGGGAGGGAAGAGCTGAACTTGGAAGGCTCAGATGAGGGAAATTGAAGGTGATTATGCGCCAATTTCCAGAACAAGATAACCATGTTCTGTATTCCTAGATAGAGCTCCTTGACCATACAAGCCTACAGAAAGATCTTTCTCAGCTGCCACCAGGCTATGAAGCATGATTGAGACAGATTGATGCTAATCAACTTTGCCAAGACTATGCATGTATCTGCTATTTTGGATAATCTGGCAGGACTGGGAAAGGGTCAGAAGAAATGCTTCTTTTTCCTGAAGGCTTAGGAAGGTTAAGGGGACATTGAATCTCATGTACCAAAAATGTTTAATTACAAACAACTGAAGTCAACTACATTTAAAAAATTTGGTAAACAGTAGTTCAACCAATAAATCTCTACAAGAGCCCTTTAGAGTAATGTAAAATATTATTTGACAGTTTCAAGCACTCAGCTATCACTTGCTTTATTTGGATGGAGTTATTTTTACTAATTACAAAATTGGGGAGAAATGACTTATTGCATATAAGCTAACATTTTGTACTAGTGAGAATATATTTTGGTAGGAAAAAGATTATGGCTAAAAATAGCAACCTGGAAAAGTCATTTTATCAGGCAGATTCTGACTGAGAGAGATCCTAAAAATGCTTGTCTTAAGAAGTGTTTAATCTTAGATCTGTTTTTCAATCATTTTAAGGAAAGGAACAAGATTGCCTCTTGATATTGATATTGGATATTAAACAAGGTTTCTGGTTTCAAAGTAAATAGGCTTTTATTTATTGAGAAGAGGCCTGCTTATAAGGAGGAAGCTGCCTAATTTTGGCCCATTTCCCTGGAATCACAATTTCCTATTTGATGGGAATGTGAGGAGCATGATTATTTATACTCCAGAAAAGACAGTGGGAAGAAGAGAGGAAAGAGCATCAAGGGACTGACCTTTTGACCCCGCTGACAGCCCAAGAATCCAAGATTTTAGAATTAGGATTGCAGTGCATCAGGGGTAAATCTTCCTAAGGCAAATGAAATATGATTCTGAGTTCTGTGAAGAATGCAGGACTCTCTCCCAACTATCTCTTAAATCTGTTCTCTCCCCTTCATCGTTTCTCCACAGGATACATGCAACAGCTTCTTAGCTGGTCCCATTGCTAGCAGATTGACCAAGCTTCAGTTCACCTACAGTCTGCTGCTAGTGTTATAACTGAAATGACAGAAGCTGTCTATTTTTGCTCTCCAAGACAGTATCTGGCAGTAACAGATAAATAAAAACATTTTAAAAATTAGTGAATGAATGCATTTTTCAAAGTAACAAATTCAAAAATGTGTTCTTGAACTCGGGTCCTTCAGCAGTGGTGGAACAAAGGATTATTTGAGGCTAAGGAAAGGGGATGGCCTTTAAACTCTTCAAATCTTTGTTATCTACCCATGTAGTGTATGTGCGCATGCATGCAAGGTTGCCTTAGTCGTGTCTGATTCTTTTCAACCCTATGGACAGTAGCCCTCTAGGCTGCTCTGTCCATGGGTTCTCTAGGCAAAAATACTGGATTGGGTTGCCATGCCCTCCTCCAGAGAATCTTCCCAGCCCAGGGATCAAACCCACGTCTCTTTCGTCACCTGCATCAGAAGGCAGAGTCTTTATCACAAGCGTCACTGGGAAGCCCCCTGTAGCGCATACTGTGGTGCATTCTCCTGCTCCTGCCTTCATCACCAAGACCCTCATTCACTCTAGGGCCGGAAACGTCGGCTGTTGACGGTTCACAACTGAATCCTTCCCTAAAGAAGGAATAATAATAATAATAATAATAATAATTCCCTAAAAAATTAATTTGGGGACTTCCCTGGTGCTCCAGCGATTAAGAGACCATACTTCCACTGCAAGGGGAATGGGTTCAGTCTTTGGTCAGGGAACTAAGATCCCACATGCCATGCTGCACAGCCACAGGAAAAAAAAAGAAAATATTGAGTTGGCCCCAAAACCAACTGTATGATGGTTCTAGTAGTGTTAAGTTGTCTTTAACTCCATTTGAAACAATTTTGTTACAAAAGATTGTATTGTGATAGCTGTTACATCACCGTGCATTTAAGAAAAATAAAAATTGGTGAATTTTTGTATAGCCATTTTAATATTGAAGGTGAAAAAATATTTTCAACATATTATGCTTTATTATTTCAAAAAAGGTAAAAGAAAAACTGAAATGCAAAAAAGGATTTGTACAGTGTATGGAGAAGGTGCTATAATTGATCACACATGTCTAAAGTGGTTTGTGAAGTTTCATACTGGGGATTTCTCACTGGATGATGTGCCGCTGTCAGATAGACCAGTTAAAGTTGATAGCGATCAGATCGAGACATTAATTGAGAGCAACTGAGAGAGTAGCATTGAAACATATACATTCAGTTCAGTTCAGTCACTCAGTCATGTCCGACTCTTTGTGACACCATGAATCGCACCACGCCAGGCCTCCCTGTCCATCACCAACTCCCGAGTTCACTCAAACTCATGTGCATCAAGTCGATGATGCCATCCAACCATCTCATCCTCTGTTGTCCCCTTCTCCTCCTGCCCTCAATCCCTCCCAGCATCAGGGTCTTTTCCAATGAGTCAACTCTTCACATGAGGTGGCCAAAGTATTGGAGTTTCAGCCTCAGCATCAGTCCTTCCAGTGAACAACCAGGACTGATCTCCTTTAGGATGGACTGGCTGGATCTCCTTGCAGTCCAAGGGACTCTCAAGAGTCTTCTCCAACACCACAGTTCAAAGGCATCAACTCTTTGGCACTCAGCTTTCTTCACAGTCCAACTCTCACATCCATACATGACTACTGGAAAAACCATAGCCTTGACTAGATGGACCTTTGTTGGCAAAGTAATATCTCTGCTTTTTAATATGCTCTCTAGTTTGGTCATAACTTTCCTTCCAAGGAGTAAGCCTCTTTTAATTTCATGGCTGTAGTCACCATCTGCAGTGATTTTGGAGCCCCCAAAAATAAAGTCTGACACTGTTTCCACTGTTTCCCCATCTGTTTGCCATGAAGTGATGGGACCAGATGCCATGATCTTAGTTTTCTGAATGTTGAGCTTTAAGCCAACTTTTTCACTCTCCTCTTTCACTTTCATCAAGAGGCTTTTTAGTTCCTCTTCACTTTCTGCCATAAGGATGGTGTTATCTGCATATCTGAGGTTTTTGCTATTTCTCCTGGCAATCTTGATTCCAGCTTGTGCTTCATCCAGCCCAGTGTTTCTTATGATGTACTCTGCATATAAGTTAAATAAGCAGGGTGACAATATACAGCTTTGACGTACTCCTTTTCCTATTTGGAACATATACATTACCATATGTAAAATTAGACAGCCAGTGGAAATTTGCTGTATGACACAGGGAGCTCAAATCTGGTGCTCTGTGATAATCTAGAGGGATGAGAATGGAGGTGAGAGGGAGGTTCAAGAGGGAAGGGACATATATATATCTATGGCTGATTCATGTCAATATATGACAGAAACCAGCTCAATATTGTAAAGCAATTATCGTCCAATTAAAAATAAACAAATTTAAAGAATCAGTATTATACAACTTGAGAGATAGCCAACATACTCAAGGTATCTAATCAAGCTTTGAAAATCGTTTGCACCACCTTGGTTATGTTTATTGCTGTGATGTTTGGGTTCCACGTAAGTTAAGCAAAAAAAAAGAAAAAAAAAAAACACCTTCTTGACTGTATTTCCACATACTATTCTCTCTACTGAGATGTAATGAAAACATTCTGTTTCTAAAACAAATTGTGATGGGTGATGAAGAATGGATACTGTACAATAATGTGGAATGAAAGAGATCAGGGAGCAAGAGAAATGAACCACTATGACCCATGCCAAAGATTTGTCTTCATCCAAAGGAGGTGATGTTGTGTATATGGTGGGATTGGAAGGGAGCCTTCTCTTATGACCTCCTTCCAGAAAACCAGATGATTAATTCTAACAAGTGCTGCTCTCAGTTAGACCAACTGAAAGTAGCACTTGATGAGCATTTGGAATTAGTCAACAGAAAATGTATAATCTTCCATCAGAATAATGCAAGACCACATGTTTCTTTGATGACCAGGCAAAACTCTTAGAACGTAACTGAGAAGTTCTGATTCATCTATCGTGTTCACCAGACATTGCACCTTCGGATTTCCATTTATTTAGGTCTTTACAAAATTCTCTAAATGGAAAGAATTTCAATTCCCTGAAAGACTGTAAAAGACACTTAGAACAGTTCTTTGCTCTAAAAGGTAAAAAGTTTTAGGAATATGGAATCATGAAGTTGCTTGGAAAATGGCAAAAGTAGTGGTGAACAAAACAGTGAATATTTAGTTCAGTAAAGTTCCTGGTGAAAAGGAACAATATGTCTTTTATTTTTACTTAAAAACTGAAGGGAGTTTTTAGCCAATCCAGTGTATATCCATAGTGGGAGTTCTTTCTGGGTTTCTGTGGCTAGAGACCAGTCCTTCTGTCCCTCGGTAATCTTAAACAGGAACAATCTGTACTGAGTTCCAGTAATTAGAAGTGTGCTTGAGTTACTGAGGAGTAAGACTATAAGAAATACACAGAGGATCTATGGGATGACACATACTTACTGTTTGTACTTAGAACATGATTTTATAAACATGAGAAAGACATAGCTGCAAAATCGTCATACAGCTAATATAAATAACTCAAGCCAAAAATATATCTGAGGCTCTAATGAACTTATTTAAGTAATTTAAGATTGATTCAAACATTGTCAAAACTATTCTTTATTTTTGAGTTATGTAGATAGCTAAAAAGAAAAAAACATACTTGAGATCATAATAAGATCCCACAACAAAGGAGAAAAAATGCAGTCACCCAACACTAAAATAATTTGAAATGCCTTCATGTTCCCTCTTCATGGCCATTATGACATACCTTGATAATCAAGAAAGGCAAAATCGATTGTCCTTGCTTATTTCACAGGGTTATGGCAAGGCAAACATGAGACAGCAGGCAAAGAGGAAGTTGAAAGTAAGAGACAATACAGTATACAATGCCTTGGTAATTTCCAGCACGATTATTTAATGGAAGAGGGGAAAACTCTCCTAGCTGGTCAAGACGTGGCAGTGGAGAAAGAATCCAGATGTAGATTCAGAAGATAACTTCTTTGCATAATCTTTGCTGACTATGTTTATAGAAGTAAATGTCAAGGTAAGCTTGGCAAGGAACAAAAGAGATGAGTCACATTTCTCCAGTCTCATTCCCGAGATGTTATCTTTTACCTTTCTGAGTATGTACAAGGCTGACACTGGGTTTCTGATCCTTTATGGGAAACAGTATGCAAACTCTCAAATAAGAGCAGGGCAGTCATTTTTCATATGTGCTTTGTTTTCATTTCTATGACTTGGAAAGACCAAGTTTCCAAACGCAGAAATCCATGTAGTTGCCCTGCAATGCAAGTCCTTGCTTGCACCCTGGACTTAATAAAGCAATTAGTTTTAGACAGGCTCTTAGAAGCGAATGTAAGCTTTGAATTGAAAACGCTTTTCTCTGTGTCTTGCTTTCACATCAGACATAGCCAAGTTCATTTAGAGAGTAGAAAGGTGTGAATAAGACTTGTCAGTGCCTCAGTCTTTTTGTGTTTTAAGTATATTTTCCTATGTCTCTGGAACAGCCATTATGTCATAACCCGCCAAGCCAACAGGTGTTAACAGCAAGAAACTATGCCAATTGCTTTTAGGATACATTGACTTTTATGGCTAAAAATCTTGACTTAATATGTTAGTAGAAAAGACTATTTTACAGCTTCCTTAGAGCTTTATAATGAGAGTGGGATAGCCCTTTCTCAGCTATAATATCTTGGATCATTGTCTCATTTTTTGCTTTTCTTTTATTCCCAAACTTCTTTACAATATTTTATATTTGTCACCTCTCTTTCCTTCCTATTTATTCCTTATTTTCTTGTGGTCTTAATTCAGCTCCGCTACTATTCTAAAATTTTCTTCACAGTTAGTCACTAGTAACCTTTTAGGAAACACATGTAAAGACTTCTTAAAACTGACTTTTTTTGGACCTTCCTGTGACGGTTGCTTTGTTGCTTGCCCCACTGCCTTAAACTCTTCCTTTGCTCTCTTAACTTCTGTGATACTATATAAGACTCATTCTCAAAACCAGCAGATAGGCTCAATTTCTCTATTTTGATTATGGCGTAAAACCCTAAAGTTATTCTGTACTCACCTCCGTCTCTTTTCTACTAAGTCTTCACTCTTTTCCCTTTGTAATATTCTTTCTCCTTTTTCCTTCCAAATCCCACTGTTATCACCCTTGTCCAAGTTCTGTGTCATGCTTGTTCTTAACTGGCCTCTTTGTATTCAGTTTTTCCTCATTCCAACTGTTACTAAGCTACTGCTAGATTTTTTTTCCCCAAACACTTTTTTTAAACAACTCACTCCATCAGGCTCTGTGCTTGAACGTGGCTGGATTCAAGCCATTTGGGAATGCGTCTGTTTGAGATGTATTTCCCTTAAAACTAGACAGATACTTACAGTGAAGATGCAGATCAGTGACTGTCTTGGATGCAAATGCTGAGGTGGGCCAATTTAGTCTGATGCTTGGAGTCAGATTCCGTAGCCTAGGGGTCAGGGCTCTGCAATCAAGGCAATTAAAAGAGTGAAATGTAGCTTCTGCAGAACTGGGTTGAATAATATTAGGGGCTTTAAAGCAGAAAACTCAGGCGAGTCTGAGGACAAACGAGAGTAGGTATTACGGCATGTGTTCAAAGGAAAGAGCCAATCAATGGACTGTGTTGAACCAAGTTTCGTTCTTATACTGCTAGAGATGATGCAGATGAAGGGGCAGTGGTCAAACTGAGTTCTATAGTTTCTGCTGGGATTTTTTTTTTTTTTCACTTAATATGTCAAAATTTTTTCTGTTTCAGTACATAGAGTAATACATTATCTTTAAAATTTTTATTGAAATACAGTTAATTTACAATGTTGTGTTAGTTTTAGATGTACAGCAAGATGATTTAGTTTTAGTCTTTTTCAGATTCTTTTCCAGTGTAGATTGTTATAAGATATTGAGTATAGCTCCCGGTGCCTTACAGTAGGTCCTCTTTTATTGTATTCATAGTAGCATGTATGTTAATCCCAAATCCCTTATTTATTGTTCCTTTCTCCTAACACATTCTTTTTTAAATTTACTTTTAATTGGAGGATAATTGCTTTGCAATGTTGTGTTGGTTTCTGCCATACAACAACATGAATCAGCCACCAGTATATAGGTCCCCTCCCTCTTGAACGTCCCTCCCATCTCCACCCCATCCCACCATCTAGATGGTCACATAGCACTGGGTTGGACTCCCTGTGTTTTATAGTAATGTCCCACTATCTGCTGTGATTGTTGCTTATACTCCATAAGCAACAATCCATAAGCATAAGCATATCCATAAGCATAACAACTCCATAAGCATAAGAAATAGGCTAAGGATTTTCTAGGCTGATTTGCAGGAGGGTGATTCTTCCATGAGTTCCTTTATATGGACCAATTGTATTAACCAAATGAATGTAATTAATTGTTCCCTAGCCCATTCTAGGGGCCTTTCAGGTAGCTCTAGTGGTAAAGAACCTGCCTGCCAATGCAGGAGACAGAAAAGACATGAGTTTGATCCCTGGGTCGGGAAGATCCCCTGGAGGAGGGCGTAGAAACCCATTCCAGTAGTCTTGCCTGGAGAATCCCATGGACAGAGGAGCCTCAAGGGCTACAGTCCATGGGGTTGCAAAGAGTCAGACACGACTGAGCGACTAAGCACAGCACAGCACACCACTACATGCTGGAGAACCCCCAAGTGATATATTCCCACTATCAACTTCCTCCACTGTTCCTATATAAGCCAGCTCAAAGTGCCTACTTTGCTCCTTAAAGCTTTTTTCCCCCTCCTGCCACTCATTTGCTGCGTAATCCACAGCAGTTAATTCCGTTACTATGTATCCTTTTTTTAAGAAGATGTAAAGACCTTGAAGAAGAGCTAAAGAGCCTCTTGATGAAAGTGAAAGAGGACAGAGAAAAAGTTGGCTTAAAGCTCAACATTCAGAAAACGAAGATCATGGCATCTGGTCCCATCACTTCATGGCAAACAGATGGGGAAACAGTGGAAACAGTGGCTGACTTTATTTTTTGGGGCTCCAAAATCACTGCAGATGGTGACTGCAGCCATGAAATTAAAAGACATTTACTCTTTGGAAGGAAAGTTATGACCAACCTAGACAGCATATTAAAAATCAGAGACATTACTTTGCCAACAAAGGTCCTTCTAGTCAAGGCTATGGTTTTTCCAGTGGTCATGTATGGATGTGAGAGTTGGACTATAAAGAAAGCTGAGCGCCAGAGAATCGATGCTTTTGAACTGTGGTGTTGGAGAAGACTCTTGAGAGTCCCTTAAACTGCAAGGAGATCAAACCAGTCCATCCTAAAGGAGTCAGTCCTGAATGTTCTTTGAAAGGACTGATATTGAGGCTGAAACTCCAATACTTTGGCCACCTGATGCGAAGAGCTGACTCATTTGAAAAGACCCTGATGCTGGGAAAGATTGAAGGCAGGAGGAGAAGGAGACGACAGAATGAGATAATTAGAAGGCATCACTGACTCAATGGACATGAGTCTGAGTGAACTCCAGGAGTTGGTGATGGACAGGGAGGCCTGGCGTGCTGCGGTTCATGGGGTCACATAGAGTCAGATACGACTGTGACTGAACTGAACTGACCTGAAAGACCTTGAGGGCAGAAACCTTATCTTTGTATTCTATCACTCAGAAAAGGACTCTGCACACAGCATGTACTAAGTGCTTTTTTAAAAGGGTGGTATTGATCATCTGTTTCATTTCCAATGGATGATGTCCTAAGAGAATCAGCTTCATGTTTTATTTAGTCTAATGTGGAATGAACCAGGAGAGGGCAACTGGCCATTTACCTCACACTTATGGTGTGTTAGGTACCATGCAAATTTTCTCTTGTAATAATAATAAGAACAGCTGGCCTTTATTTAGATTTATTGTGCCTTGCATGAAATGAAGTGATTTATATACATTATTCATTTACTCCTTATAACGATGATGTGGGATAGGTCTCATTGTTTTGGTCATTTTACAGATGATGTGATGATACTGTTGCTTAGAGAATTTTAATTTTTAAAAGTTAAGTGTTAAGTTTCACAGCAGTTAAGTGTAGAGGTGGACCTCAAAAATCTTTCAATCTGCTTTTACTCTATTGCATTGCTTTAACTGCAAGAATAAATGTTGAATGAACATACAATTTCAATACACATCTCATCTCTTTCTTCATCAACTACTTGGGTTTCTCAGTATCACTTGGAAAATTGTTTGAAATGCAATTTTGCAGACCCCACAACAGACCTGCTGAATCAAACACTCTACAAGTGGGACCCCCAAATTTCTTTTAAGCAAAAAAGATCTGGATGATTCCGATGAATGTTAAGGCTTGAGAACTGCTGGCTTGTCTTCTCTCTCACTGTCAGTATCTTTACATGGCTCTATACTTATTTATAGTTCATGCTGAATGCCTGCAGTCTATGTATTGTATTTTATTATATGCCATCATTGAAACTGTATTTGAATTTTCCTTTATATTTTCCAATTCCTATTTTTAATTTGTCTTGTGTATTCTTGGAGGCTGCTTTTGGTGAATGAGGCCTCACATAAAAAGCACAAAAATATTGTATGTTGAGTGTACTTATGTGAATGCCAGTTACTATATTTCAGGATAAGCCTCAGATCTGTTTTCGCAGGGTCCTGGACATTTTGTATTTACTGGGAAGGAAGCAGAATGAGAAGCAAAACTTAATCCATTCAGGAAAGATTTATCTCTGCCACTTTATGCCCTTTGTCAGAGGAGCTAAACGTTTTGGTCATTGATTTTACCTTGGTAAAAGAGAAGGTCATTGCCTTATCTTCCAAGCTTTGCTGGGCATCGGTAAGGATGGCAGCATATAAATTGTTTCTACATCTCTCAAGTCTACCTGGGATTCACTGGAAATCTGCCCAGATGTTCAGGATTTGATGATGCATGAGCTAAATGTTCATCTTCTCTTCTCTAAAACATAATGATTGTCTACTGCTCATTTTAGCCATCAGGCTTTTCAGGACCAGGTGTCTATTCCAAATGAATGAACGTTTCCTGCCCTGCTCTTCTCACCTGCATATCAAACACATTGAACCTTATGGAGTTGGTTTTGAAGATAATGTTAGGCTTTATGAATGTTTTCTCCCATTTTCAACAGGGAAATGAGTCAGAAATGGCAAAGTGAATAGTTAATTTCCCTTCTTTTTATGCAGCTCTCCTGTTATATTTATAATAAAAGTGTACTTTACTTGAGTCTAACTCAGTTCATTTATTCTGATTTTTGAATTTAAAATACAAGTAAAGTGACTAAACTAGTTTACAAGATTTAAGTTACTTCTTTTTCTTGTGTGTTTAAGGGAAATGACCCTAATGTTTATCACTTGGATCTTGCTTCTGTATTTAAAATTTGCTTAATAAAAAGATCTTCTTTCTTTTCCCTCTGTCTCTCCTCCTTCATTTCCCCTTCCTCCTTCTGCGGCTCCCAGCTCCACCTTAATTATGAAAAAAGAAAAGCCAACAATATTTGTTGAGCATTTATTCTGTCCCAGGAACTGTACTTTCTTCATTAACTACTTGGGTTTCTCAGTATCACTTGGAAAATTGTACTTACTTCTTCAGATTCTTTTTTCAAACTATTTTATTCATGGTAATCTTTCCTACTCCCACTGGCTCAATGATCATCTTTCTACTGAGACTTTCATTCTCTAGACAATGTGTCACGTATTTCTATTGACTCAGCTTCGTAAACCTCCCTTAAATCTATCCTTACTGCTCTATCATCACTGACTGACTCATCTTTCAGCCTAAGTATCTAACAGAACTCTTAATTGGTTTCCCTGACCTCATTTTCTCCAGCCTTTAGTGCACATGTATTTTTATCACTATCAAAATGATCTTTCCAACATGCAAATCTAGTCAGTGATTAATTCAGCAAAAATTTATTGTGTGTCTACTGTTTTCCCAGATGCTTTGTGCTGTGAATATTTCTTTGAATATGGCAAGGTCTAAAACCTCAAAATATTCCTATTTGGCAGAGAAGACAGACGAATAATTGGACAATTATTATGGAGTGTAATATGTAAAAGGATAAAAATATGTGCACAGTATTAAAGAAGGAAAAATGAGTCTTGAGCAGTGAGTTGGTAGAGAGATTTAGGAAAAACTTGTTGGGCAAAATAATATCCTGTAAGGCATCTCAAAAGATGAATACAAGATAATTTAGGGAAGAAGATGAAGGTCAGGCTGGACATGGATGCTAGAGGAAAAGATTACCAGGGGTAATCTTTAGCAAAGGCAACAAAAAAGAAAGAGCTTGATGTTTTCAGAACTAAAGAAATTCTGTTTATTGTTAGTTTAAGCTCCTAATTTGGGGGATAGTATATTATATAACAGTAGATAACTAATGCAGGAACTGAAGGGCTGTTTACAAAAATAGTATAAAGAAAATTTGAACTAGATTGGCAGCTACAGAGATGGAGAGAAAGATATGGACATAAGAAACCCATAGGAATTAAAATCTTTAGGATATGGTGCTGACTAGATGGTAATGAGAGTGAGTGAGGGAATAGAATCAAGGATGACTCTCCGGATAAATTCCAATTTGGCCATAACATAGACACTACTCCCCCCATACTTAAAACTTGTTAATGTTGTTTTCCAGTTGCTCAGTTGTGTCCAACTCTTTGTGACCCCATGGACTGCAGCACGCCAGGCTTCCCTGTCCTTCACCATCTCCTGGAGTTTGCTGAAACTCATGTCCACTGAGTTGGTGACGCCATCCACCCATCCCATCCTCTGTCATCCCCTTCTCCTCCTGCCTTCAATCTTTCCCAGCATCAGGGTCTTTTCCAGTAAGTTGGCTCTTTGCATCAGGTGGCCAAAGTACTGGAGCTTCAGCTTCAGCATCAGTCTTCTAATGAATATTCAGGGTTGATTTCTTTAGGACTGACTGGTTGGATCTCCTTGCAGTCCAAGTGACTCTCAGGAGTCTTCTCCAGCACCACAGCCTGATAAAGGCACTTAGCCTTTATTGTCCAGCTCTCACATTCATAAGTGACTACTGGAAAAACCATAGCTTTGACTATATAGACCTTTGTAGGCAAAGTAATGTCTCTGGTTTTTAATATGCTGCTTAAGATTGTCATTAACAAAACTTGTTAATGGTTCCTCATTCTTTCTAGGAAAAAGATAAAATATCAACATAGATAGCTCTGACTCTACAAGCTGACTCTTTTCTTACCTTACCAACTTTATTACCAGTTTCCCCCTTTTATTTCCCCTTCTACTGCTATTGATTTGGAACATATGCTCTCTTGCTTTTTCTTACTTTTCTTCTGATGATCTCTATTTTAGGAATGTCTTTTCTCTTTGACTCAACCTCAACTGCTCACATGTACTTCAACCACATAAAACATTCTTTTAAGAATACCATGTTTCTCCCATCCCTCCACCCAAGTTAAATATTTGGTTTTCTTTGTTATTGCAGCATTTTGAGCCCACCAGGCTCCTTTGTTCATGGATTTCTCCAGGCAAGAACACTGGAGTGGGTTGCCATTTCCTTCTCCAATGCATGAAGGTGAAAAGTGAAAGTGAAGTCGCTTAGTCCTGTCCAACTCTGAGCGACTCCATGGACTGCAGCCTACCAGGCTCCTCTGTCCATGGGATTTTCCAGGCAAGAGTACTGGAGTGGGGTGCCATCGCCTTCTCCGAACTGCCTATACTAGCATCCGATATATAGTGTCCTTGGTCTCTCCACAGCCTGATCATTCGATCAATTTTTAATCGGTTTGTGATTTTTTTTCTTTATTTTTTGTTACCAATAGTAAAATCCTTTCTATTTCTGACCTTTCTTCATATCCCAGTAGTCCAAGAAGATGAGAGGCACATGGAGAATCCCTGGTGTCAACTTACAGTTTGGACCTAAACCCATAAAGCCTAGGCTAGATGAGCCAGCCCACAGACCATGCACGGATGTGTGGTCAAGAAAAAAATGCTGCTTTTTAGAACCACTGAACTTCAGCATTGTTTGTTAAACAGCGTTATGGCAGCAATCGCTGACTGATAAAATCAGTTCCTTTCTTTCTTTCCCTTTCATTCTCAATGCTACCATCCTCTTTCTTTCATTATTCACCTGTAGTATTGCTGTAGACCACTGAGAAAAGTCTTCCAACCTTTAATTTCTTTTCCTTTCAACTTATTTTATGTACTACATCAGATAATCTTCCTGCTCTAAACCGTTCAGTGGTTTCATATTATTCTTCAAATAAAGTCCAAATAAGTAGTCTGTCTCCATTTACTGAAATTCTATCTGTCCTTCAACGTCCATCTCAAATGTCACTTTCTTTAGAGACCACTGTCTTCCTTCCAAGTGATGGGCTCTGGTTTCTCCCAAGGACTTTAGCATCTCCCCTGTTCTTCTGTGCCTCAGCCCCTGGTGACGAGCATTCTGTTCCCTGTTTGGTTTTTTAGATTCTCTATACAGAAAAGCTTGTGATATGTGATATCATACAACATTTATCTGTGTCTCATCAAGCATAGTGCCCTCAAGGTCCATCTGTGTTGTCCAAATGGCATGATTTCCACTTTTTTGAAGCAAATATATGTATACATATAAGTATGTATACACACACACATCCCCTTTATTCATTCATCTGTTGATTTTTCCAACTTCTAAATATTGAAGCTCTCCAGCATTTAGTCAGTGAAAACTCTATTTTTGTTTATTCTGCTTAGAACATTTCATCTTCTTGAATTTATGGACCGATATATTTCATTAGGTTTGAAAAATTATTGGTTATCGTCTCTTCAACTATTGCCTCTGTCCTCTTCTTTTTGTAAATCCAATTATATATGTTAGCTTTCACAGTGCCCTGTAGCCCTATTAACACATGCCTAGATTTCTCTTTTCTAGTTTATTTTTTGTGAACTTTCCCAGTTTTCTATTTTTCTTTTCAGTCTGGTATAATTTTGTTTTATATCCTTCCATGAATTCTTAATCTTGGTAATTACAATTTTAGCTGTTTTCAAACTCGCTGTGATTTCTTTTTATGGTTTTCAGCTGTCAGCTTTCTATGACTAAAGTAAACATGATTGTCTTAAGGTCTAATTATGGAAATTTCAACATCTGCAACCCTGGTGGATCTCTCTACTGTGTACTGTTTCTGTCATATCTCCTTGTGTAATTTAGTATCTTTGATTGTATATCAGATATTATATTTGAAGTTGGTTGTAGAATACTTTGAGGCCGATGTATATATTAGGTTCTTTGATCTAGGCTCTAAGAGTTTTTATGAAGTTCTCAAGGGCACTAGCAATCTAGGATTACCTTAATTCCGAGTCAGTATTGAGATTTTCCGGATTACTCAAATAATTTGAAGTCAGAATCTTTGATACTTTCCTGAAGATATGTATGTTTTTGTAATAGATAGGGATTTACTTTAAAAATATGTATTTATTTATTTGGTTGCGTTGGTCTTATTTACAACACGCCAAATCTTTTGCCGCGTCCTGCGACTCTCTCTAGCTGTGGCATGCAAACTTAGTTGCCCTGTGCCGTGCGGAATCTTAGTTTCCTGACCAGGGATTGAACTCGCAACCCTGGGTGCACTGGATCCTTGCATTAGAAGGTGAATTCTTAACCACTGGACCATCAAGGCAGTCCCAGCATTTACATTTTAGCAAAGGAATTATCTTGTTTACTTTCTTGTTATTCTCACTCTTATGCACTCATAAAATCTCATGAATTTAAACATTCGTATACATTTGTGAGGCTTGAATTTGTTTTGTAACCCTGGATGTCTCCCTTGAATTCCAATCTTGTATATCCAGTGTCTACTCAGTTGTCTCAATTCAGATATTTAACAACATTTTCAAATTAAACCTGTCTGAAAATAAACTCCAGCTTTTCCCCAAAGTCTGCTCTTCTTGAAATCTTTCCAATCTCTGTTGATGGCAGATCTATCCTGGATACTTTGTCTAAAAATCGTAACACCATTGCCTACCAGGTCTCCCTGCGTCCACATGGAGAGTAAGATACCTTTTGGACCTCATGAGGTGTACCACATGGTATATTTTTGACCTCTTCTGCTACTTGGTTCCTAGTTCTTAGCTGGTCTTCAAACATTCCAGGAATGATTCAGGCTTTTGGAGGTGCTCACCCCTCTACCTGGACCATATTTTCTTCAGACAGCCACAAAGGAAATTGTGGGTCTTTTTTCAAATGACCCTATCCGGGAGGCTTTTTCTGACCACCCTGCTTGCAGTTGTTATCTCCACCCTGCTCTAATCCTTGCCAATGTCTCATCATTCCCTGTAATAGTTCTCCCGCTTTATTTTTTTAGATAGCATTTATCATCCTCTGCAATACTATTTTATTTCTTTATGCTTACTTCTTATTTTTCTGTCTCTCCTCCCATTCCATTAGAATATAAGCTTCACAAGGATCTTGATCCATTTTCTTTACTAACAAACTCCCAACACCAGGAATATATTGCATGGCACATGATAACGTTAAATAAGTATTTGTTAACTGAGTTAATGTTCCCAGTCAGAGGAAAAAAGTGCACTTTGTGGTCATTTTCAGAACTGAAATCTTATTAATGCAAAAAGGCTGTTTCCCTTTGGGCCAACAAAGCAAGATTGCTTAAAATACGATCAACAAGAAATATTTAATCCCTCAAACTTTATCCTATTAAGTTGATTGCAGCTGTCCAGTTTATAATGAAATGCCAGTGGTTACTCTAGTTTTATGTTATAAAGGAACTTTGAGGCAGCAAATAAAAAAATGTCACTGAATTGATATATGCTGACAATTCGATTACCATCTGCTTCTCTATGCTTCTGGCATAATCAATTGTGAGTACTTATTTTTGTGTTTACACAGTGAAAGGCATTGGTGTGGTGTTTCACACAGACCACTTTAATCTGCCTGAACAGTACTTTGATGAACTTCTGAGAAATGGCAGTGACCAAAATCTCTTGCCAATTAGATATTTGAGCCAGGACACATCAGGACATTGACTTAGATGTTTTAATATTATTCTACTCACTGCTCATACCTTAATAGGCTTTCAAAACATTAAATGCTAACCAAATTCTGAGAATTTATTTTTAATCCTGATTTTACAGATGAGGAAGCAAATGGGGAAGAAGTTAAATGGCTTATTTAAAGCTGTGTCACAAATTAACAGCATACTGGGACTTTGTGCCAGGCACTCTTGGCTCATGTTTCTAAGTTTATAAATGTCATGATTTGATGCCAGCATAATCCAGGAATCTAGGCCTGAGGAATATAATTTATCTTCTGGGGATGCTGCTGTGATGACTGGAGACTTCCCTGTTAAAATCCAGGGTCTGAAACAAGACCTGGTTCCCATTGATAAACAATGGTGCTCTAACGTGTGTTTCTGTCCTTCAGGAAGAAGCATCATTTTGGTGTTTCCCCAACCTTATAGATAGAGGGGCTAAAATAATATGCTTAATGGAAAAATAAAGAGTTCCACATGTTCTGATGTTAGTACAATGGAGTATTATAGTTTATAGAGTTAGAATTTTCTTCTCCAGGAGAATAGACTTAAGTTAGGTATCACTTTGCTAGACAACCACACACTCAGTTATAGATATGTGGAGTAGCTTGCTGTGTATCAAAATCCATGTGTTCCTTATTGGGTATAAGGGATTATTACTGTATCTTGTCCTCGGGCAAGGACTCCTTTCTTTATATTAGAAAGAGAGGCTTAGAAGTATAATTATACTTGGTTAAAACTGCCAATTGGTTGATGAGGCTTTTTAAAAAGTTCTTTCATATTCTTAGTTTCCTCATCTGTACAATAGTGATCATTGTAGAATCTCTAACAAAGTTGTTATAAGAATTAAATACAATAATCTCAGGTTGAATGTTTGGAACAGTGCTTGGCACATGACAAGTACTAAATGACTGTACTGTCATTCTTCTCATTTTCCTCAGAGCCATTATTAAATGATGATGATTATTAAATGAAGATGAGAACACATGCTCTTCAGATGAATACAATGGAGATAGTGAGGAATTCTTTTCATCCCCTATATTTCAAAGATCAGCTATGAGAGCTTTTGCTACCAGATGCAAGATAAGGACATCAACTACTTTAATAGGTAACTCCAACATAGAAAGTCAACAGCTAAATTAGAATTGTAAAGCAATAAAAGCAAACATCAAGAAAATATTAAGTCATTTTTACTTAGATTTTTAAAAATGGCAAGAGTATAATTACAGACCGTAGTTGAATAGTTAATTGATGTGAACCCAGAAAATAGAAGTTAGCGTGAAGGTAGCAGTATAAAACTAATGTTAACAGGTGGCATATAAATAACAGAAATTATGGGGAGGTGAGTGAGTAAATTATTTGGTGGGAAGATGGTCGCTACCTAGCCTAATTACAAGTCTATGAAGATGTCCAATGTGGCAGACATAGATTGTCCTATCTGTATCCTTTCCAACTTTCTTTCAATGTGTCCCTTTGTATTGCAGAGATTGGGAAGCTAAAAACCATTTCTCCTCGACTCCTTTAATAATGAGTGCCAAGTGTAGTTTAGGTCTTATCAGTCAGCTGAACCTGTATAAGATTTGAATTTGTACCTGAAATATGCCATGAAAAGAAGAGCAAGGAGTCTCCATTTTTCTGGTTGAGATTGCTGTAGAGGTGGATGGCACTGGGTCTGGCCTTGAAAGTGGCTGCCCCTAGAGTTCAGTTTTAAGGTTGATTTTGATGTCTGCCTTGTTAATTATTTGTGCCCAGTTTTGCCAGCAAGGTGTACATTTTCAGACAGTCTTATCATCATTAATTAAACAAATAAATCACATCAAATGTCAACTATTATTATTATTGTTATTACTTTGTTAAGAAGCAGAGTACAATGTTGAAAAATGTCATGAGGACATTTTTCAACACTCATAACTGAGTTGGGATCACCCAGGCTCTGCCACTAACAGCCTGGTGACATTTGGCAAGTTTCTTAACTCTCTGTGTATCAGTTTCTTCATTTGGAAAGTGGGGATAATAATATCTTCCTCTGAATGTTGTTGTAAGGATTGAATAGTCAGTATACATAAAGTGCTTAGAATGGTTCCTTGCTTGTGGTACATATATGGCATCAATTCAGTTCAGTTCAGTTGCTCAGTCGTGTCCGACTCTTTGCGACCCCATGAATCGCAGCACGCCAGACCTCCCTGTCCATCACCAACTCCCGGACTTCACTCAGACTCACGTCCATTGAGTTGATGATGCCATCCAGCCATCTCATCCTCTGTCGTCCCCTTCTCCTCCTGCCCCCAATCCCTCCCAGCATCAGAGTCGTTTCCAGTGAGTCAACTCTTCGCGTGAGGTGGCCAAAGTACTGGAGTTTCAGCTTTAGCATCATTCCTTTCAATGAACACCCAGGGCTGATCTCTTTCAGAATGGACTGGTTGGATCTCCTTGCAGTCCAAGGGACCCTCAAGAGTCTTCTCCAACACCACAGTTCAAAAGCATCAATTCTTTGGTGCTCAGCTTTCTTCACAGTCCAACTCTCACATCCATACATGACCACTGGAAAATATATGGCATCAGCTGTTATTAATATCTTTCCAACTTGTTAAATGTGAATTTGAGCATTAAAGTGTCTAAATGATGTGAAATTCTGACTTATTAAAAGAGAACAACTAGTATTTCTGGGAAAACTTGGATTTCAGTGATTTTAGTAACTGAATATTTTTTTTCCACATTTGTGAAATAAACATACATAGAATAACTTTTTTGAGTTCACCTAATAAAAGCAGTGCACATAGATTAAATTATTCAGATAATTCTTAATATAACATAGTTTGCTCCACAAGAGTAATAAAAAAGTGATCTTTCTGTAGCTCTCACCGATGTTTATTGGAACCTAATGATTTTTTATTCTTATAATTTTTATTTAAAAGGAAGACGTAAATTATTAATACTCTGTCACATTTCCTGAGTTCTTTTTTTTTTAAACTTTACATAATTGTATTAGTTTTGCCAAATACCAAAATGAATCCACCACAGGTATACATGTGTTCCCCATCCTGAACCCTCCTCCCTCCTCCCTCCCCATACCATCCCTCTGGGTCGTCCCAGTGCACTAGCCCCAAGCATCCAGTATCGTGCATTGAACCTGGACTGGGTTCTTAAATTGTTTAAAGTAGGGTGATGATTTCAAAGAAAGAAAGTCAAGATATTTTTGATTAGCTATAGAAGTAAAAGTAGGCTATGGAATGAATTTTCTCTTTTTTGTCGGTTAGCCTATTTGTGGAACATTAACATCTTATCTTTATTTTTCCTCCTCTAATGGAAAGGTGACTATTAATGTTTCATTTTTCAAACATCAAGATATATGATCAGAAGGTGAAAGTGCTCGGGTATGGATACACGGGAAATCCAGTGCTTCTTTGTTGGCATTTGGTGTTGGGGGTGAGGAGCGCTGCCCCCAGACAACGCGGGTGTTCTGAGCTCCCTGCTCAGCACTCCCTCTGCTCCACTCCTGAGGTGCGCCGCACACGTTCACTGAGTAAGCACAGAGGCTCTCTGACAGCAGGCAGGCTTGCTGTATCAGGTCCTGCCCTGCCCTGGACTGATCCTCCTCAGGGATGTCAGCTGCCTTTGCTTTCCTTCTCCGGTCTTGTCTCTAGGATCTCTGAGACTCAAGGAAAGGGTCAGCCACCAGTCAAAAATTTTTATGTCAGTTCAACAAACAGACATAAAAGTCAAAGAATTTCGGGTTGCTCGCATTCTATGTAGAAAATTCAAAGTTAATGACTGATAAATCTATCTATCTATCTATATATATATATAGATTTGTAGTAGAAAGAATATTTCTGTTTTACAGTTTGCCTCAGAATTCATTTGGGGGAAGGATAGACCCTGTTTAAGAAATACCCTCATGGTCACTGTGAGAATGAGCTGAGAAACTGCCCCTGACACACCCAGCTTTCACTTTCTTCACTCTCCTCCTTTTTTCTCCTATGGGCTTGGTCAAGGTAGGATTGACTGAGATCAGGGGGATCTGCACTGCTCACTTTGTATAAGGATAGGAGAACTTTGTGTTTCTGAAAGATCAAGCGAGACAAGGAGAGAAGTTCTTAGAATGAGGAAGATAACAGAAAGATTTAGATCAGCACTATATATATAAAATATTTTTATATTTATTTATTATTTATGTTTGAAATTATATGTAAAATATAATATGTCATATAGATATATAATTTAAATTTTTCTAGTAGGAAGACTTAAAAAGAAAATTGTGAAGTTAATTTTAATAACATGTTTTACACTAACAGCATGTCCCAGTTTTGACTAGCCAGATTTCAAGAGCTCAGTGGCCCCTGTGGCTAGTGGGGACTATATTGGGCAGCACAATATAGTGAGAGGAGCCCTAGCATCGTTACAGTTCTGAGTTGTGGGAACAGATGAGGGTTCTTAAATTAAAAACTTTAATTCATTTTCTGTGTTTTGCCAAGATTTAACCCCCTCTCCACCATCCCTGTGTGTTCAGTAAAGTGCTGTAATTGTATGTAGAGTATTTTTTTGAAAGTTATTTTTATCTGTATTGGCAGGAGTACAGTTTCTTAAGTATTCACCCAAGCCAAGAACATAACGTCTCCCCCTCGTTTCCAGAAGTCTGATAAAGCCAAGTCTCATTCATTCTACAGCCTTATCATCTCCTGTATTCCTCTCCTCCTATATCTCCACTTCGCTTTGTTTGCACTGTACATGAAAAAGAAAAGGGGCTGCGTTCCACAGTTGAACTATACAAGGCAGAGAAATAAAACAGCCATCAGAAAACAGATGTGAGTGAGATAAGAACCCAGCCTCAGGTCTGACTTTTTGTGACCCCATGGACTATAGCCTGCCAGGCTCCTCTGTCCATGGGATTCTCCAGGCATGAATACTGGAGTGGGTTGCCGTTTCCTTCTCAAGGGGATCTTCCTGACCCAGGGATTGAACCCGGGTCTCCTGCCTTGCAGGAAGATTCTTTACCATCTGGGCTATAGGGAAATCTCACAAGAATCCAATTGAAAGGACAAATCAGAGAAGCCTTGGAGATATGGCAAGTTTCCCACTCTGTATTGGATGGGAACTTGACTCACTTTTATTCAAGTACTAAAATTAATTTTGGAGAAGTTCATACCGTTCAAACAAGTAGTAATTTTTATGGGAAGGCATAAGTGTGAGATCTGAGAAAGTGTACCTAGGATGAATTAACGTAGCAATATTCTATCTTGGGAAAGTAATTTGCTGACCAGAACTAAATTACAGGTCGACAATATGGTATAGTACAGGTTTGCATACAAAACAAGTATGAATTGACATATGGTTATTTATAGTCTTTGTTTTCACATTTAAGATGACTACCATATATTTCATAGCAGGAATATTAATGTATAATGGGGTGCTCCCTCAGACCCCATGATCGGATGTGACATAATATAAAGTATATGCACTTTTCACTTTTTGAAGTCCTCAAAATTTAGAATCCCAAATTCCAGGTGACCTCTTGAGTTTCCGGTAAGGGACTGTCGACCTGAATTTGGATTGAAGGTGGGGTGAGGGCAGGGGGAGGAGGAATGGGAAAAGCTTTCCTAAAAAGCCTGACATCACAGCCTTGGCTTGTCAGCTTTCTGCTTACAGACACACCGCTTCTTCCGTGGTGACTGAAGAAATGTTCTTTCTCTCTTTTCCTTAGCAGCCCTCGTATCTTTCATTCTTTGTTGTTTGTCTTCTACCTCTGAAGTCCTATAGGGCTGTGTACAGGTCTCCACATAAAATTCAAGCAGTGTTGGACAGTTAGGGCAAACTCTTGAGTCTCAAAGTAAGAGTTGCTATTAATCAGAAGTTCACTTCAGAATTTTTCTGATGCAAAAGAGAAGATTGACTCAGGTTGATTATGTTTGAATGTGTTGCTTGATCTTGAAGGCGTCTGGAAAGCAGAACATGGGCAGTAAATATGGGCTAATGTTATGCATCTGTCATTAGTTTATATATAGCATAGTGATTCTAATCCTGCTGGAAGAGTAAGCAGCTCATGGCGTATGCTACTCAGGTATACGATCTAAATCTAGAGACTCTTTCATCTAAAAGAGTTAACAGTTCTCTAGATGGGGCTATTTGTGTGTCCTTTTTTAAGTGATTGAAGTACAACTGATTTACAGTATTGCGTTAATTTATGCCGTATGGCAAAGTGACTCAGTTATATACACATATATACATTGCTGCTGTTATTCAGTCACTAATTTGTGTCCTACTTTTTGCAACCCCATGAACTGTAACACACCCAGGCTTCCCTGTCCTTCACTATCTCCCTGAGTTTGCTCAAACTCATGTCCATTGAGTTGGTGATGGTATTCAATAATCTCATCCTCTTTTGCCACCTTCTCCTGGCCTCAGTCTTTCCCAGCATCAGGGTCTTTTCCAGTGAGTTAGCTCTTCGAATCAAGTGGCCAAAGTATTGGAGCGTCAACTTCAGCATCAGTCCTTCCAGTGAATATTCAGGGTTGACTTCCTTTAGGATTGACTGGTTTGATCTCTTTGCTGTCCAAGGGACTCTCACGAGTCTTCTCCAGTTCCCCATTCGAAAGCATCAATTCTCCAGTGCTTAACCTTCTTTATGGTCTAACTCTCACAACTGTACATGACTACTGGGAAAAAAAATGCATGTACATAAATATGTATTAATATTTGCATTCTTTTTCATATTCTTTTCCATTATGGTTTATCACAGGATATTGAATATGGTTTCCTGAGCTATATGCTAAGACCTGGTTGTTTATCCATTCTGTATCTAATAGCTTGCACCTGTTAATCCCAGACTCTCAATCCATTCCTTCCCCGCCCCCTTGACAACCACAAGTCTGTTCTTTATGTCTGTGAGTCTGTTTCTGTTTTGTGGGTAAGTTCATTTATGTCATATTTTAGATTCCATAAATAAGTGATTGCTGTTGCTGCTGCTAAGTCGCTTCAGTCATGTCCGACTCTGCGACCCCATAGACGGCAGCCCACCAGGCTCCCCCGTCTCTGGGATTCTCCAGGCAAGAACACTGGAGTGGGTTGCCATTTGCTTCTCCAATGCATGAAAGTGAAGTCGCTCAGTCGTGTCCAACTCTTAGCGACCCCATGGACTGTAGCCCACTAGGCTCCTTCATCCATGGGACTTACCAGGCAAGAGTACTGGAGTGGGGTGCCATTACCTTCTTCGAAATAAGTGATTAGATGGGGCTAAAAGTGATCATGTATGGATGTGAAAGTTGGACTGTGAAGAAAGCTGAGCACCGAAGAATCGATGCTTTTGAACTGTGGTGTTGGAGAAGACTCTTGAGAGACCCCTGGACTGCAAGGAGATCCAACCAGACCATTCTAAAGGAGATCAGTCCTGGGTGTTCATTGAAAGGACTGATGCTAAAGCTGAAACTCCAATACTTTAGCCACCTCATGTGAAGAGTTGACTCATTGGAAAAGAGTCTGATGCTGGGAGGGGTTGGGGGCAGGAGGAGACAGGGATAACAGAGGATGAGATGGCTGGATGGCATCACCGACTCAATGGACATGAGTTTGAGTAAACTCTGGGAGTTAGTGATGAACAGGGAGGCCTGGTGTGCTGCGATTCATGAGGTCACAAAGAGTCAGACATGACTGAGTGACTGAACAAAATCTGTTATATACCCAGAGAATAATTTATTGATACATGGCCACAGAGATGTGTATATTTCTTGGGTATATTTAGAGGCATCCACAACACTCTGATATTTTGCATCTTTCTTTATATAATGCCTGATGCAAACTCTAGGAAGGAGTTTGCTCTCTCTGAAATTGAGAGTCCTGCATGACCAAAAGTCTTTGTTCCCCACAAATCTCTTCAGATTATTTTTTTCTGTTTATCTTACTGAGCCAAACTTCTTTCAAGAATTATATCTCTTCTATGTGATATTCATTTTGAAAATGCTTCTCTTTCTATGTACCAATGACAGAATAATGTGTTCCTTGCTGAACAGAATGCTGAGTAATTTCTTATCCAATAAAAATGAAAAAATGAAGCTGTTCAGAAGAAACTTCCAAATGGCCTGCAAAGAAAACTCCAAAGAGATACACCAGCAAGCTGGGAGATCAAAGGGTAACATTCAGGACACATCCATTTGCATTTATCTTTCATCTGGGCAGCGAGTAATATGCCAGTCATTGGCCTTTTACTGTTTCTAAGGCAGCAAACAAATATTATAGTAACTGGAGAAAAGACCTGCAGCCTTGTGGTCGATAAGAGAAAACTCTAAAGTAGGCCTTCAGTTTACAGACAACTATCGTGATTGGTTTTCAGTCAGAGACCAGACGGAGCAGTAGTGATTGGCCTGTGCTGAGTCATCTCACCACAGAAGAGTAAGGACCCTTTCTCCAGAAAGATGCATGCACACACAGTGTTACATGACTTAGGTATTAGCGGATGGGTTCTCAGAAGCCTATGTCTATACACAGAATAATTCTAGAAAGAGAAGAACATAGGAAGCAAGTATAAATATGTTTTTTAATTTTTTTTTTTTTTTTTTTTACTTTTAAACTCTGTTCTGGAATATAATGCTTTGTTTTGTATCTGTATCTTAAAGAAATTACTAAGAAAAAGTAATGGTCAGTTATTTAATTCTGGAATTGTAAGTGACTAAAATAATAGATAATAGGAATCACAATAAGATTAATTTCAAAATCCTGGCAGGACAGACCATCTTGAGATTTTTCCAAGGTCTAAAGTGTCAATTTATCTGGAGACTAAAGGAATTTTATCAAAAGAGCCTCTGTGGGAGTAGAACCACCTTCCTCATACTTGAGTTAATGCTGCCGCTCCGCAGCATGAGTTTGGACCTTTGAATATTCACTATCTCCTTTAGATGCGCTTCCTGTGGATGGTGTATGCTGCAGAGTGGAGGGAATAATGGGGCTGAGAGGTCAGGGTGGCAGGTAACCAGGCACTAATATCTCTGTGAATGGTCTCCAACTTAAAAGACATTCAAGAATTACTGTTAACTAAGGAGCATACTCATGCGAAGAGATGACTTGTTGGAAAAGACTCTGATGCTGGGAGGGATTGGGGGCAGGAGGAAAAGGGGACGACAGAGGATGAGCTGGCTGGATGGCATCACCGACTCGATGGATATGAGTCTGAGTGAACTCTGGGAGTTGGTGACGGACAGGGAGGCCTGGCGTGCTGTGATTCATGGGGTCGCAAAGAGTCGGACACGACTGAGCGACTGAACTGAACTGAACTGAAGGAGCATACTGAATTCCATGCCTTATGGAATCCAGCAACACTATCTAAACATTAACTTTCCAGGGCCTCGAAATTCACCTTCTGGGCAGTTTTCATAGCTATTGTCTTTGTCTCCCTTTTGGGCTGCTCCAGTGGCTCAGTGGTCAAGAATTGGCCTGCAATGCAGGAGACACTGGTTCAACTACTGGGTTGGGAAGATCCCTTAGAAAAGGAAATGGTAACCCACTTTAGTATTCTTATCTGGGGAATTCCATGGCCAGAGGAGCCTAGTGGGCTACAGTCCATGGGGTGACAAAAGAGTTGGACGTAACATAGCGACTCAACAACAATGACTCATATTTTATTCTTTTTACAACCAGCTATGACTTCCACCCACTCCAGTACTCTTGCCTGGAAAATCCCATGGACAGAGGAGCCTGGTAGGCTGCTGTCTATGGGGTCATATAGAGTTGGACACGACTGAGCGACTTCCCTTTCACTTTTCATGCATTGGAGAAGGAAATAGCATCCCACTCCAGTGTTCTTGCCTGGAGAATCCCAGGGAGGGCAGAGCCTGGTGGGCTGCCCTCTATGGGGTCGCACAGAGTCAGACACGACTGAAGTGACTTAGCAGCAGCAGAGTCAGAAAAATGACTTCCTGGTGGCTCAGATGGTAAAGCCTCTGTCTACAATGTGGGAGACCCGGGTTCAATCCCTGGGTAGGGAAGATCCCCTGGAGAAGGAAATGGCAATCCACTCCAGGACTATTGCCTGGAAAATCCCATGGACAGAGGAGCTTGGTAGGCTACAGTCCATGAGGTCACAAAGAGTCGGACACGACTGAGCGACGTAAGAGATGTGGCTTCGATGCCTGTGTTGGGAAGATCCCCTGGAGGAGGGCATGGCAACCACTCCAGTATTCTTGCCTGGAGAATCCCACGGACAGAGGAGCCATATGGTCGCAAAGAGTCAGACACGACTGAAGTGACTTAGCATGAATGCACATGGTGGTTATTATTGCCGTTCTTATTTTTTGGATGAGGAAATGAAGGTCAGAGAAGTCAAATAACTTGCCCCCACATCCGCGCTGTGATAAATCTGGGACTTCAAGTTTTTGATTTCCCTCCTTTTGACTCAATCAAGAACAATACATTCCACATAGTGACACTTCCAGGCATTGGTGTGGTTATCACTATCAGTAAGGATTTGTAAAATGAAACTGAGTTCTTCTAGGGCAGGAAGGATCAGGGCTACACAAGTGTGCTAAGCTCTAAGAAGCATGGATCACTGGGGCATGGTTGATAGAGAATAGTGGCTCTTGGGATTTGGGAATTTGGCAGCAAAAAACATAGAAAATAGAATCCTAAAAAAGAAAAGAAAATAGAATCCTTACTTCTCAGTTCTCTCAGTCTACTCTAACATAGCACAGTTTGATGATGAGGTGGAAGGGGTCTTTAGAAATGAGAAAAATAAAATAAAATAAAATAAAAAAGCAGAGGCCCAGTCAACCTTGTGCTTCATTCTTTACTAAAGAAGATGCTGGGAAGCTTTTCCCTCCCCAATTCCAGTTTGAAGCTGAAAGGCCAGAAGTACTAGAACAAATAGTGACCAAGGCACAGTATGTTCTAAACCTCATGACAAAGTAGATGCAGATAAATAGCAGGAACTGGAGGGCACTCATCCAAGAGTCTTGAAGGAACACAAGAATAAAATAGTCTGCAGGTCTAAGGCAATTTATAGTCATGGATGACCCTTGCGTGTTCCAGAGTTTGAGGACAGGTAACAAATCCACTTCCCTGTTAACAAAAAGTTCAACATTTGTTGCTGATTTGTTTTTATTTCTACTTAAAGCAATCAATTCACAAATGTTCATTGAGTATTTTGTGTTAGATATTATGACTTATTATGTTTTTGATGTTTCAGATTGAGTTTTACTAGATTTCCGGAAAGCTCAACCAATACCCAGACATTCCACAAGAATTCTTACAGATATAGCTAGCAGCCTGCCTATTCAGGACTTTAATCTATTATAAGTTAAATACCACTAGTTTAGGAAAAGAAAATCACAGACCAATACCCAAAACCAATAATATAGTTGAGCAAAATTAGTTTTCTTTCAAGTAATTTAACAGATGATGTTTTATGGACTTTTCCTAAATAGAAATTAAGTTTTTGAATGAGGATTACAGCAAAGTGTATGTTTATTTATTTTCTGTCCTGCTAAACTAGAAATGGTTCTCTGGATTTTTTAAATAGAAGGTTAGAATGGCTTTGGATTGATACTTTTAAGTTCTTTTATTCCACACTTTTCAGTCAACTTACAAAACTATCAGAAAAAAGAATTTTGATAGAGTCTTTAACAGTGGCGATATTCACCCAAAGATAAGCAGTATATAGGTGAAAAGGTACTTTTGCTGATGGTTTTTAAAATGCAGCAATTAAGGCAAGATACTTTAGCAGCTGTAGATGTTGCAGACTTTTTTTTTCTCTTTAAATAATACTAATCTGTAAAAGACAGCTGGATTTCTGCTCCCTGCTCCATCTTTCCATGGCTCAAATGTTAAGGGAAGACAGAGGACCTATGGGAAAGGAGAGCGAGGAAAAGAAAGAGTCACACTTGGCTGTTCTTAAAACTAACTGCATTACAGCCCCCTGACTGTTGCTAGGACCAGGGTAGTAGTAGTTACAACGAGTCTGCAACATATTTGTATATCTTTTAATTTTGGATGACATAGTATGACTATACATTCCTAGAAAGCCTTATGTAATGGTGGGTCATTTAATAGTAAGATTCCTTTCTATTTTATCTTTTCATTATATATATTACCTGGTTCAAGAAGTGAGTTTTTTTTTTGTTGTTGTTGTTGTTGTAAAGGGAAGGAAGTTAGACTTCAAGAGATTAGAGGAGGGTTTGTTTGACCTTCCTAAATGTAGTCATTCTCAGAGACCTGTATTTTATAGATGGTAATAAAGTTTTTCTTATATCTACCTATCAATTAATGCTGGTCTTTGAGTGAGAAATTAATGTGTTCCTCAGAAATTGTTGCTAGTTATCTGGAAATTTTCCTCACATGGAATAAGGAGTCAATATTATGTCTAAATGTAGCATGAAGACAGAGTTTATGAATGTGCTCTTCTTTAGAACTACTGTCAAAATTATGGAGGGTCAACATTTGTTTTTTTCTGCTTTCTGAAGTAAGTATTGGTTGAGCTGAATTGTGATGAGTTGAATAGTATTCCAACTTCAGGCTTTTGTTCATATTTGTATCTCCAGACTCTACAAAAAAAAAACATCTTGAGCATCTATTAAGATCTGGGACATTGTGATGTTTAGGAAGATGCTGTTCAGTCACATGTCATGTCCAGCTCTTTGCAAACCCATGGACTGCAGCACACCAGGCTTCCCTGTCCTCCACTATCTCCTGGAGTTTGCTTAAATTCATGTCCATTGAGTTGGTGATGCTATCTAACCATCTCATCCTCTGCTGCCCTCTTCTCCTTTTGCCTTTGATCTTTCCCAGCATCAGGGGCTTTTCTAGTGGGTCAGTTCTTCGCCTCAGGTGGCCGAAGTATTGGAGCCTCAGCTTCAGCATCAGTCCTTCCAATGAATATTCAGGACTGATTTCCTTTAGGACTGGTTTGATTCCCCTGCAGTCCAAGGGACTCTCAAGAGTCTTATCCAGCACCACAGTTGAAAAGCATCAATTCTTCAGCACTCAGCCTTCTTTATGGTTCAGCTCTCACATCCGTACATGGCTACTGGAAAAACCATACCTTTGACCATACGGACCTTTGTTGGCATAATGATGTTTTTAAATATGCTGTCTAGGTTTGTCATAGCTTTCCTTCCAAAGAGCAAGCATCTTTTAATTTCATGGCTGCAGTCACTGTATGCAGTGATTTTGGAGCCCAAGAAAATTAAGTCTGTCACTGTTTCCACTTTTCCCTCTTATATTTGCCATGAAGTGATGGGACTGGATGCCATGATCTTAGTTTTTTGAATGTTGAATTTCAAGTCAGCTTTTTCACTCTCCTCTTTCAACCTCATCAAAAGGCTCTTTAGCTCCTCTTTGCTTTCTGCCATTAGAGTGATATCATCTGCATATCTGAGATTGTTGGTATTTCTCCTGGCAATCATGATTCCAGCTTGTGATTCATCTAGCTGGCATTTTGCATGATATACTGTGCATATAAGTTAAATAAGCAGGGTAACAATATACAGACTTGACACAATCCTTTTCCAATTTTGAACCAGTCAGTTGTTCCATGTCCAGTTCTAACTCTTGCTTCTTGACCCACATACAGATTTCTCAGGAGGCAGGTAAGGTGGTCTGATATTCTGATCTCTAAGAATTTCCCACAGTTTGTTGTGATCTACACAATCAAAGGCTTTACTGTAGTCAATGAATCACAAGTAGATGTTTTTCTGGAATTCCCTTGTTTAGAAAGATAGGCTTTAATATAGAACTAGGTTGCCATTGTGGTTCCATTGCTAACTAGCCATGTAATTTCTTGATGTCTTTGTATCTCAGCTGTTTTATTTGTAAAATATAATATTAGTGCCTTCCTTATAGAGTTAAGGAACATAATGTATAGTCTGGGATTGTGTTCAGATCTATTCCTTGCCCTTCCCCAGCTCTACTTTGTGTCCTAAAGAGGCTGACTCCTGGGAGCTACATTTCCCCAGGCTCCTGTGTCAGCAGACTGCTGGTTGGTGAAAAATTGAGGGGGTGGAAAGAAGGGAGCCCTGGAGAAGGGAAAGGCTATCCACTCCAGTATTTTGTCCTGGAGAACCCAATGGACTGTATGGTCCATGAGGTCGCAAAGAGTCGTACACAGTTGAGCAACTTTCACATCACATTCACAAAGAAGGGAGAGGCCAAGGCATTTCTCCTTCCCTTGTGGCTCAGATGGTAAAGAATCCGCCTGCAAAGCAGGAGACCCAGGTTCAATCCCTGGGTCAGGAAGATCCCCTGGAGAAGGGAATGGCTACCCACTCCAGTATTCTTGCCTGGAGAATCCCATGGAGAGAAGAGCCTGGCGGGCTACAGTCCATCAGGCCGCAAAGAGTCTGACACGACTGAGTGATAACACTCTACAGTCAGGGATATTCTTGGGCAACGGCTGTATCTTTTCCATGGCACGAACCCCTGCTGGACAGATGCACTTTGCTTCCCACTTCCTTCAGGTGTCCCTAGCTTCTAGGCTCCTTCCTCCGTTTTCTCTCCATCCTATGGGTTATGATGGCTTCCTGCTACTACTGCTCTCTGACTTTACCTCACTCTTCCCTGTTTGAGTTTCTGTCCCTCCAATCACTTGTATAACTAATTCCCTAAATCAATTTATCTGTCACAAATTCTTAACATGGTTTCTGCTTTCCCGGTAGGTTCTTTACATGTATATAAAATATTTAGTATACTGCTTGGCCAATAGTATTTTCTCCTTAGATGATAGGTGTAAACAAATATCGGAGAAGGCAATGGCATCCCACTCCAGTACTCTTGCCTGGAAAATCCCATGGATGGAGGAGCCTGGTAGGCTGCAGTCCATGGGGTCGCTAAGAGTCGGACATGACTGAGCGACTTCACTTTCACTTTTCACTTTCATGCATTGGAGAAGGAAATGGCAACCCACTCCAGTGTTCTTGCCTGGAGAATTCCAGGGATGGGGGAAGCTGGTGGGCTGCCATCTATGGGGTCGCACAGAGTCGGACACAACTGAAGTGACTTAGCATAGCATAGCATAGCATAAACAAATATAAACCAAATGAGGAATCTGGAAGCAGTTTGGAAGTAGAAATGAGGAAATCTGTAAGCAGTTTAAGTATAAGGAAAAAACCCACAGCATCCTTTTCCACAGTTCCAAAATCTGTAAAATCTCTGAATACCTGAGTTTTTAAAAAATAAGTTTGTGGCAAATTCATTTGATTACAATGAACTGACATGTTTCATTGCATAACATGGGTGTGTTTTAATCACAGAAGACTGATCAGGCTCCACTGGGAATGTTAAGTAACAAATGGTATGTGCATATATTGTCTATATAAACTCCCCAAAATTCTGAATTCAGAAATTCACTGGACCCAAGGATTTGGAACAGGGGATTGTGTGGTCATATCAGATTTCAGAAAAAGAAAAAAATTGAAATGGCTTTGAAGAATGAAAGTGACAGGAGATGGGGAATTCTGAGTAAAAAGGCAATTCTAAAGAAAAATGTGGAAAAAAGAAAAAAAAATAAGGTGAATGTGAAAAATAGTAAGTAGGAGAAGGAGGAGGAAAAAAGAGTAAGTAGGATACAGATTATAAAAAAACTTCAAATGTTGGATTTTATTGTTAAGAAATAGGGAGCCATTGAATTTTGAGCAGAAGAGTGACTTAAATAAACATTGTGCTTAAATAAGTATTTATCTAGGTAGTCCACCATAAAGAAAAAAAACCTTTTAGAGATGGAGATGCATTTAACAGGCTAATTTAACAGGATGAGTAAGTGCAACTGAAGTGACATAGTGGCATGCCAAACAAAGCACAAATATAGCATCTATAGGACTTGATAAGTAATTGGATATGGGGAAGAGAAAGCATGATGGTTAATTTTATGTGTCAGCTTGACTGGGCTAAAGGATGCACACATAGCTGATAAAACTTTATTTCTAGAATATTTCCAGAAGAGATTAGTATTTGAACCAGTAGACTGAGCATAGATGATTGCCCTCACCAATGTGGGTGGGTGTCATCCTGTCCACTGAAGATCGATTAGAACAGAAAGACCAAGAAAGGGCATGGCGTGGGACACCCGTCTGCTCCTGCCCTTGGACATTCGTGCTCCCAATCCGTAGGCCTTTAGACTTGGGCCAGCACTGACCTGCTGTCTTGGTTCTCAGACCTTTGGGTGTGAATTGGATCTATGCCACTGACTTTCCTGGCCCTCCAGGTTGCAAACTGCAGATTGTGGGCTTTCTATAATTGATTTCTTTCTGTATACCTTTATACAACCTGTTGATTCTGTTTCTCTGGAGAATCTTGACTACTACAGAAGGCTATATAGAATGATTAAGGTCTCGTGTGGGCAACTGAAAGATCAGTGCTGCTGTTGGAAGGGACAGGCTACCCACTCCAGTATTCCTGGGCTTCCCTGGTGGCTCAACAGTAAAGAATCTGCCTGCAGTGTGGGAAATCTGGCTTCAATCCCTGGGTTGGGAAGATCCCCTGGAGAAGGAAACCACTACCCACTCCAGTATTCTGGCCTGGAGAATCCCATGGAGTCTGCCAGGAGTCTGGCAGGCTACAGTCCCTGTGGTAGCAAAGACTAGAACTTTGACTTAGCAAGTATACATACATGAGGCAGAAAGAGGAGCAAGTTTTTGTGGAAGATAGTATGTTTAAGTTATGACATATTGAGAGACTCAAATATTAAAGCAATTTGGAAATGATACGATATTTATGAAAAAAAGATATTTATGAAGATGGCAAGTAGATATCAATTTTGGTAGAGTCATTTATGGATTCATGAGACTTTGGGAAAATCAATTTTGAGTATGTTTTTCATTTAAAATTAACATGTAGAAATCTGACTGCTGAACTGATGGATTTGCTTTGGTAAACCTCTTCAAAACAAAAGCCTTGGCAATGCTAGAATTTAAATATATATACTTCAGGGGAGCAGTCTTGGGTGTTCATTGGTAGAACTAATGTTGAAGCTGAAACTCCAATACTTTGGCCACCTGATGCGAAGAGCTGACTCATTTGAAAAGATCCTGATGCTGGGAAAGATAGAGGGCAAGAGGAGAAGGGGACGACAGAGGATGAGATGGCTGGATGGCATCACCAACTCGATGGACATGGGTTTGAGTGAACTCCGGGAGTTGGTGAGGGACAGGGAGGCCTGGCCTGCTGCGGTTCATGGGGTTGCAAAGAGTCGGACATGACTGAACCACTGAACTGAACTGAACTTCAGGTAAAACTAGAAATTTACATTCTGATGTTAACAATTCATTTCTCTAGCAAATGTGCCACAGTTCCAGAATTACAAATTCAATGAACCCATAATTATGAAAAAAATTCCAGAGTGACATTTATGATTTTCACTCCTTGTGAATTTGGAATTACCATTTTAAGGTGATATGAAAATTCTTATTCTTTTAAAGTAGTTTATAAAGTGGACATTTATCACTTTTTTTGTGACATGTCAGTCACAAAACCACAAGCATATTTCATCATTGCTCAAGTACCACTGAAACTGCAGTGTCACAGAAACAGATGGCCTTCTCTAATTATAGAGAAAGTGCCTTGCTTAAAGGCAAACAGTCTTCAAATTTACATCTAGCTCCTTTTCATTTAGTGGGTCTCCTTGTGGCTAGAGTGGAATTAACTGTGGTGAAATACACACAAAGACACCTGTATTAGCGTCTTTAGAGCTGCCATAACAAAATACCCCAGATGGAGTGGCCGAAGCAACAGAAATTTACTGTCTCGTGTGTTTGGAGGCTGTAAGTCCAAATCAAGGTATGAGCAGGGTTGGTTCCACTTGAGATCTGTGAGGGAAGGATTTATTCCAGACCTCCCTCCTTGGATTATAGACGGCTGTCTTCTTTATGCATGTCTATCTGTGTCCAGATTTCTCCTTTCGTGAGGGCATCAATCATACTGGATTGGAGCATACTTTTATGATCTCATTTTAATTTGATTACCTCGTAAAGACCCTATCTCCAAATAAAGTCACATGTTGAGGCACCAAGAGTTAAGGGTCTACCCTATCTTTTTTTTTTTTTGGCGGGGTGGGGGGGGACACAATTCAACCCATAAGAATACTTCCTCATAAGTAAGGTATATTCCTATGACTCAAGTGCTCCTAAATCCCACTTTAATATAGATAAATATTAGAGAAAGGCTCTGGAATTTCTTGAGAACTAAATAGAAAGCTTGCTGCTGAGCAGATGTAAGGACCTCCTGGTTGGTAGACAGGCACAGCTCTTTCAAGGAGGAAAATTGGTAATAAATGAAAGATGATTATTTCCTGAATGAGTCCTCTTTACTTTTAGAATAAAGATATTATCTCCAAAAAACTAGAGCCTGGATACAACATAATTGTCTACCTATGATTAAAAACAATAACTTTGATATGGAAAATATTTTGAGAGGTACTTTTATCTCATTTAAGTGTTTGTCTTAACTTTTTATTTCCTTAATTGTAAGTTTCTAATGACAGGACTTTGTCTTACACTTGCTATGTAGTAAGTTTGTCAAATGAATGAGTAAACTAATGAGCAAATGACACTGTTATATAGCACTGCATTATCATTTGGGGGAAGAATAAGGAAGAGGAGATGAAAAATGAATAATAGAATCCTGTATAAATAGAATTAAAATGATATCATAGAACATTATAACTTAGAGATTTTGGAGATCCTGTTAAGTGGGAAGTTTATTTTCTCCTTTTACAACAGAGGATTGAGGTTCAAAGATGTCAATGTTTCTGATATCATGGGACCAAGTTAGTAACATGGTGCAGGCCTTTTGAAATCAGTTTTTTTTCTGTTGCTGTTTTTTTTTTTTTTTTTTAAACCAGTAATCATTTATTTTCAAGATTTGTAGGTCAACTGAGGGTTGACTGCTCTCAGCTGGACATGGTTGGTGGCTCTGTTGAGACAGTCTGGGCTCTGCTCACACATCTGGAAGTCAGCTGAGCTAGGCTGCACTTGACTTTGATTTGACTGTTCGCCGTGTCTGTCATTTTTCTCCTAGCAAACTTGAGTACGTTCTCACATCAATGACAGAGGAGCAAGAGAGCAAGCCTGATTGTGCAAGCTCTTTCACACTTTTGGTTATGTCGTGTTGCTAATATTCCATTGGTGACGTCAAAGGGCTGAGCTCAAGGTGAAGGGATGGGATCTATTTTTCCTCTTCAGTGAAAGGAGCTGTGAAGTTACATGGCAAAGGCCATGGATATGGGGGGTAGGTTATGAAGAATTGAGGCTTTAAACTACTGCAAGTGATGAATGTTGGGGAGGGTGAAATAGAGGGTGGGAGTTCATGACTTTTTTTTTGGCTAAGAATAAGGTACATGCAATCTTGGCTCTACTGCACATTTTTGAGAAAATTGGCTGTCCTCAGTTCTTTTATCTATGAGCAGGGATTAATGATATCTGTTATTATTGGATAATTGTAAAAAATAAAGAGGAAGCACTTATAAAACATTCATCACGTAGTATATTTTGAACTTATATTAGGTCTCTTCCCTCTTTTCCAGAGTAATTTAGGGGTGTACATCCCTAAAAACCAAAAAGACCATTACAAAGCAAAAGACGAATAGACACACAGGGTACCGATATACAGTAGTGCTTTAATATAGAAGAGGAACAAAATAGGAGAAAATTTTCTTGGCCTGAAGAAGATAACAGAAAGAAGATTAACAGAGAGGACTGGAGAGGGTATTCCAAGGGTAGAGGACAATAAAACAAAAACAAAACAAAATGTGGGGATTATGACAAAATGAACATATTTAGAAGATTGTCTCACTCCAGTGTTTTCCCCTATGTGGGAGACTAGAGAAAGAGGCCAGTCCCAGGTGGGTCCTTAAAAATTTTTGAAAGAATTCTCTCACTTCCATCTGGTCTCTTCCTTTCCTCTCCTAGGATTTTTTAGGGATTTGTGAAGAGAGGACTCAAGGAGGCTGGGCTTAGATATGCTTTGTTTCTCGCCTGTCTTCTGGTCTTTTCTCACTGCTTATTCTAACCCTTGCTAAGAATGCGTGTGGCATTATTTGTTTTTATTTGTAAAGCGTTGGTCGATGACCAGCTCTGTGCCAGGCGTTGTACCTAATGCTGAGTAGAGGTGATGGAGGGTGGTGGTGGTGGAGGACATATTACAGAGATGTCTGAAGATGGTTTCTGCTACCAGGGGGCTGCATATTCTCCATTTGCCCCCACCCCCGATAATCTCCTCTCTTTCCCCTGCACTGTCTCTAAGGCTGATGTCTTGCTTTCTGGCTTCCAATGGAATTCAGTCAATAAACTATTAGCAAGAGGTCAGAGACTAGGAGATAAGAGAGTTTGGTTCCTGTTCTACAGGCTTGTCAGTTGGCTTTGGCTACACCCCTAAAAGGGCTTCCCTGGTGGCCCAGCGGTAAAGTATTCACCTGCAGTGAAGGAGACCCAGGAGACATGGGTTCAATCCCTGGGTTGGGAAGATCCCCTGGAGGAGGAAATGGCAACCTTGCTGGGAAAATCTCATGGACAGAGGATCCTGCTGGGCTATAGTTTATAGGGTCACAAAGATTCAGACACAACTGTAATGACTGAGCACACACTCCTTAAAGTCAGAGCTCCTGTTCCCTTTCCTAGGAGGTATGTATCCAGCTTCTCCTGAGTTCTGGTAAGTGCTCCTTCCTAGGCTTTTAGGCCTAGAGCTGGTGATGATTTCTGTGTGACTAATCCTGGGGTGCCTCATCAGTACCTGGTGGTTAATCCACCCACACCTTTGCAGATGCCCCTTCACTAACCTTCTTCACTTCTGATTATGTCAGGGTTCCTCAGGACCCTGACCCAATACACCTTTCTACTGTAAAGTCAGAATGGAAGTTGAGAGACAGGTGGTACTAATGTGCTCTTTCCAAAAGGAAGCTTTGCTGAATTAGTGATATCCTATTTTAAAAAAAATATATTTCATACATTTGCCTTTTTGCTTGGAAAATGCTTTCATCGGGGCTATGTGTATCTCTGACAGAGAAGACAGCAGGTACTGTGTAGTACAGTGGCTTTTCACCTCCCTCCCTCTACCTTTGTTTCCTTCCTTCTTTCTACCCTCCTTTTCTCCTTTCTTCCTTTCTTCTTCTGTTTACTTGCTATGCACAGAAAGATAAAAGAGATGACATTTGAAATTGAAGCAATGTTTGTACAAAACCATAGAGCTGGTGTTTTGTGGACAGAAGTCAGATAATTTGGTTCCCACTTTATATTAGGAAAATTTAAAGTGCTGGCGTTTCTATTCATGCATTATACTGTTTATGACATACTTCTAACCTAAATACCTCGCTCTCCATGACCTCCCTGCTGCCTTGCAGTCTGTTGCCAAATTATATATATATACGACTTGTACAATATCTCAGGGATTCCCAGGTGGTGCTTGTGGTACAGAACCTCCCTGCCAATGCAGGTAGACATGAGACCTGGATTTGATCCCCGGTTCGGGAAGATCCCCTGGAGGAGAAGATGGCAACCCACTCCAGTATTCTTGCCTTAGAATCCATGGACAGAGGAGCCTGATGGGCTGCAGTCCACGATATCTTAAGAACTTATTTTCTTTGATTCTATATCTACATTCGTCTTAAAATCTTACTCTATGGTGCATTTGAAATAAACACAAACTTGAATGTATGATGACTTAATTAGGTTTTTTTCTTCAAAGCCAAACTCAACTTAGCTCACCAATCCCATGTACAATTCTAGCAGAAACTCATTCTTAAATGCAAGGGTACCACAGTTATGTCATATATTCCTGGATGGGATATCAGACAAGAGCCTGCTCTGGGGTCTGGGTCCTGCCTGCGTTGTTTCCTGTCTCATCCTCTGATGTTCAGTCACATGCGGCCAGGCTGAACCATTTGCAGTTCCTCAAACAGCGCTGTCCCTGCCTCTGCTTTCAAACATGTAGTTCTTTCAGCTGAGTAAACCATGCTCCCCTTTCTCTCTCATCACCTTCTTTACTACAAGTGAATGAACAAATATCTAGTCTCTTTATTTGACCTCTCCTTCAGAAAATTCAATAAACACCTAGTTTACAAAAATCCTATGGAAGAAAAGTTATTCTCATTCCAAAGATGGAGAACCTGATGTTCAGAGATATACTCAGAATCATAAAATTGATAAATATGTGAGCTGTGCAGATGGAACTGAAATTTTTGTTTCTGACTCTAAATTTTGTGTGTCTCTCTGTACTTACCATAACCTATTTATTCATGTAGCAGATGTTTGTGGAACTTCTCGTATGTATTAATCACTGGTATACAGAGACAGTTTAAAAATTCTCACAGTTCAGTGGAAATGGTGCATATGTGGAGAGATAAGCCCAACAACTGGAGAAGAATTAAATGGCAGTAGAATTAGAGGGAGAGAAAAGGAAAAGTGCCTGCCCTCTGGGAAGCTGTGAGAAAACCTCCAGGAGAGACAACATTCCAGTTAGTCTTTAAATGTAAGTAAGCCTTCATTGGAAAAGACTCTGATGCTGGGAGGGATTGGAGGCAGGAGGAGAAGGGGACGACAGAGGATGAGATGGCTGGATGGCATCACTGACTCGATGGACGTGAGTTTGAGTGAACTCTAGGAGTTGGTGATGGACAGGGAGGCCTGGCGTGCTGCAGCTCATGGGGTCGCAAAGAGTCGGACACGACTAAGCGACTGATCTGATCTGATCTGATCTGAAGCCTTTCCTAAAGTGAAAGTGAAAGTGAAGTCACTCAGTCATGTCTGACCCTTAGCGACCCCATGGACTGCAGCCCACCAGGCTCCTCCACCATGGGATTTTCCAGGCAAGAGTATTGGAGTGGGGT
>NW_011495084.1:1258421-1259117 GCF_000754665.1 Bison bison bison
CCCCTGGACCACCAGGAAAGTACCTTGACTTAGAATTTTAAAAATATTACATTAAAGTATTTGTCTTGATTTTTTTAGGTTTTTTTTTTGTGTGTGTGTGTGTGCCCCTTTAAAATTGTGTTTGAAGTAACTTTTCAAGTGAAAGATGACAGTTTAGTTTTGGTAGAGTGAAAAGTGCGAATTGGTATCAGTGGTGGGGAGTTGGAGACTGTCCAAAGATATGGCGCCTGCTGGATTGTGAAGTGACTGAGTAACAGACTAGAAATTCTGGTTTTGATTTTTTTTAAAATAGTCCTTGGAAGTCTTTTTGAAAAATTGAGAGTGGTAAAATCATATTTAAACTTTGGAAAATCTCTTTATAGATTACTCAGTGGAGGGGATAAGATTTGAATGTGGCAATAAATTAACAGTTGGTTTCATCACATAAGATTAATATTTAAAATCTAAATAAAAGCCTAAAAGATAGTTATGAATTGGGAGTAATATGATCTTATATTTAATTGTAATTAAAATTTTCTGTATTAATTATATAATTAATTCTTTCTTCATGGGATGCTAATTTGTCCAAGATTTTTGAGGTGGATGAAACTGGAGCCTATTATACAGAGTGAAGTAAGACAGAAAGAAAAACACCAATACAGTATACTAACGCATATATATGGAATTTAGAAAGATGATAATGATAATCCTGTATAC
>NW_011495084.1:1259217-1259525 GCF_000754665.1 Bison bison bison
GAAAGTGAAGTCACTCAGTCATGTCTGACCCTTAGCGACCCCATGGACTGCAGCCCACCAGGCTCCTCCACCATGGGATTTTCCAGGCAAGAGTATTGGAGTGGGGTGCCATTGCCTTCTCTATGAGCTCTATGCTGCTGCTGCTGCTAAGTCGCTTCAGTCGTGTCTGACTCTGTGCGACCCCACAGACGGCAGCCTACTAGGTTCCTCTGTTCCTGGGATTCTCCAGGCAAGATCACTGGAGTGGGTTGCCATTTCCTTCTCCAATGCATGAAAGGGAAAAGTGAAAGTGAAGTCACTCAGTCATG
>NW_011495084.1:1259625-1265243 GCF_000754665.1 Bison bison bison
GGATGAAACTGGAGCCTATTATACAGAGTGAAGTAAGACAGAAAGAAAAACACCAATACAGTATACTAACGCATATATATGGAATTTAGAAAGATGATAATGATAATCCTGTATACGAGACAGCAAAAGAGACACAGATGTATAGAACATTCTTTTGGACTCTGTGGGAGAGGGAGAGGGGGGAATGATTTGGGAGAATGGCATTGAAACATGTATAATATCATATAAGAAACGAATCGCCAGTCCAGGTTCGATGCAGGATACAGGAAGCTTGGGGCTGGTGCACTGGGATGACCCAGAGGGATGGTACGGGGAGAGAGGTGGGAGGGGGGTTCAGGATGGGGAGCACGTGTACACCCGTGGCAGATTCATGTTGATGTATGGCAAAACCAATACAATATTGTAATTAGCGTCCAATTAAAATAAATAAATTTAAATTAAAAAAAAACACAAAAACCGTCTTCTCTTCTACTTTTTAATATTTTATTTGACTCTAAACTGTAAAATGATGGTAAAGTGCAGCTTTACATCTCCATCCCATAGTATCTTATCTCATGAACATTGCTTTATGTGTTTTCAAAAAAATCAACAGCATAAACCTCAGAGTTGATACTGTTTCGCATGTCACCACCAAGTGAAACACACATATACACAAAATAAGTGCAAAAAGCCTGAGCAATTGAAAGTATCTCCCAGTTACTCAAGAGTTGCCTCCCAATACTCTACAAACTTTTTCAACCCTAATAAGTAGAAGGCCCCTCCACTACATGACTGTTTAACTCATTTAGTCTAGTTTTTTCATTTGTTGACTTAGCAGCAGTCTTTGACTCTGAGAGCTAAAAAAATACATGCTATAAGCAGTAAATGCTGATTTACCTAATCAAGTGAGCATCCTTGAAGACAATTAGTTCAAATATAGGTCAACCAGAGTATGTCATGTTTTATTAAGTTGTGCTGATTTTTTTGAGAGGGTTCTCAGAGTAACTATACTGAAGAATTAAGATATGAAAATGATAAGTGATGGCAGCATTTCATGTTCCTGATCAATTTGCAATATGTCATCAACAAGAGTCGTAGCAAAAAAAGGTATGAAGTTAAAAGGCTTGGAGCATAAAAGGTATGGAGCAAAGGCTAAGGTAAGCTTTTTCCTGGCAAAATACGAATTACTCTGGAAGGTAATACATAACTTTATTTTGGTAGTAACTTCTGGCTGACCTGAAGGATATTGTTTAATAGATTTTTCTAAGTGTTCTTGATAGATTTTCTTCATGAACCTCAATGCTAAGTGCCGTATCTTGGATGTTATCATCTCTTTTTTCAGTGGCCAGAGAAAGAGTTGTTGAGAAGCCCCTCTCTAGTTTGTTAAACAGACCATCTTTAAGCAATTAGGAAAATGAATATGTATCTCTAGCAGATGTTAGTTTGGCTCTGCCATCATCTTTCCTCCCCTTTTCTCCTTTGTTTTCCTTGACCCTTTTATACTTTTATATTTACATTTAGGTCTATGATCCATTCTGAGATTTTTTTTATAAAGTGGAAGTACAAGTTAAGGTAATTTTTGTTTTTTTTTTTGCATATGGATGTCCAGTTGTTCTTGCACCATTTGTTGAAAAGAAATTCTTTCTCCACTGAATTGTTTGCACATTGCCAAATACCAGATGACTGTACTTGTGTTTATTTTTCTGTTTCACTGACCTTTGCTCTTTCACCATTACTCTGTTTTGATCATTGAAGCTTTATATAGTAAGTCAGAAAAATCAGATACTGTGATTCCTCCAACTTTGATCTTCCTTTGGTTTTTAATTGTTTTGGTTATTCTAGTTCTTTTACTTCCTTGAAAGCTTTTAAAATCAGCTTGTTTATATTGTCTGGGAAGAAGAATCATGCTTCTTCTGGGTTTTTAATTGGGATTTCATTAAATTTATAGATCAATTAAGGGAGACTCCTTATCTTAACAGTATTCTGTCTTCCAATACATGGATACTGTATATCTCTTCATTTTTTCATCTCTTCTTCAATTTCTTTCATCTATGTTTTGAAGTCTTCAGCATATGTATCATGCATGTATTTATCACATTTACACCTTAGTATTTCATCTTTTTTGGAGTTGTTGTAAATAATACTTTTTAAAGTTTTCGTTTTTATTTGTACATTCATAGTATATAGAAACAGGGATGGATTTTTATATTGATGTGACACTGCTAAACTCACTCTTAGTTCTAAGAGCTTTCCTTAAATATACCTTGGGATTTTCTATGTAGAAAATCATGTCCTCTGCTAATAGAGGTTGTTTTATCTCTTTCTTTCCAAACTAAATGAATACCTTTTGTTTTTTCTTCTCCTGCTTTTTCGCTATGGCTGGAATCCCAGGAATATTGAAAAGGCATGGTGAGAGCAGACATCTTTGCCTTGTTCCATATCTTAGAGCACATTCAGTTTTTTACCACTAAGTATTATATTACTTGGCATTTTGCAGATTCCCTAATTGATTAAGAAAGTTTCCTTCTATTTCTACTTTTTTAAAGATTTTTAAAAAATATCCTGAATAAGTTTGGATTTTGTGGAAGCCTTTCCTGCCTATATTTATATGATCGCATGGTCATTCTTCTTTAGTGTATTAATAAGATACATTACATTGATTTTTGAATGTTGATCCAGCATTGAATTCCCTGGATAAATCATACTCAGTCATGATGTATTATCTTTTTAAAATATTCCTAGATTCAATTTCCTAAGGTATTTGTATCTACATTCATGAAGCATATAGTTCTGTAATTTTATGTTTTGCACTTTGGTATAAGAATAATGTGGCCCACTTAAATTAGCTTGAAAGTATTATCTCTACTTTTATTTTCTGGAAAAGACTGTGGAGAAATTGTATTATTTGTTCCTCAAAGATTTGGTAGAATTTGGCAGTGAAACCATTTGCGCCTAGACTCTGCTTTGTTGGAATGTTTTTGAATTTTATTTAATAGTTGTATGACTATCCAGGTTAGCTATATCTTTTTGAGTGAGTTTTAGTATATTTCTGATTTTAAGAAATTGGCGCATTTTACCTAAATTGTTAAATTTTAGGACATAAACTTGCTCATTATATTCCTTTACTATTAATATTCTTTGAAGGTCATCAATGGGGGCTGTATTGACAATCCCTCTTTCATTATTTATATTAATTGTTTGTGTTTCTCTCTTTTATTCTTCATCAGTTTGGCTAGTGGTTTATCAATTTGTTTGATTTTTTTCAAAGAACCATTTTTTGTTGTACAAATGTCCTGCATTGTTTTTTGCTTTTCAATTCACTGCTTTCTGCTCTTTATCATTTCCTTTCCTCTACTTGCTTTGGATTTAGTTTGCTCTTCAAATCTCTTAAGATAGACACTAGACTTTTCTTTTTTTCCAAGATAGGCATCTAATGCTGTAAGTTTTTCTCCAAGAAACGCTTTGGTTGAATCGCACAAATTTTGATATATTTTATTTTCATTTTTATTTTGTTACAAATATTTTCTAATCCAACCTCCCTTTGCAGCCTTATCTTCTAACACTTCCCTCATGTATTAAATATCTTGTGTTGCAGGTATTTTAGTAAAGAAAATACTTTTAGAACTTTAAAAATTTTTAGAACTTTTTCTAAAACACTGTTTTTGTCAGCTGATGAAGTAGGCACTTTATATATACTTGTTTGACTTTATGCTTTTGTTCCTTTGCTTTTGATGTTTCTGTTACTGTGAATATCCTTTTTATTAGCTCAATCTGTCAGTCTTATCCTCCTCAAATGTTATATGCTTTCTCTGATCACTTCCTGGCGAAGCAATATCTCTTTTGAGCTCCTGAAGTATATTGTGCCTTGCTTATGTCATCTAATAATTATTTCCTTAGAGTTACCCATTTTCTTTGGCTCCAGAGCAGTAGACCCCAATCTTTTTGGCACTAGGGACTGGTTTCATGGAAGACAATTATTCCATAGACTGGGAGTGGGGTGGGAATGGTTTCTGGATGATTCAGGTGCATTAAATTTATTGTGCTCTTTATGTCTAATCTAATGCCGCCATCGATCTGACAGGAGGTACTGGTTCGTGGCCCAGAGGTTGGGAACCCTTGCTCTAGAGAACACTGGTAGCTTTACTCTGAGTAAGGCAAACAGTGGTCAGAGAAAACAGTTTTCCAGATTTTTTTGATCGCAGAATATCCCTAAATGGCTTCTTTGTGTACTTGATTACTCCTACAGATGCCAATATACCTAATTATGTGGTGATGAGCGAGGCAGCATCTGCTGACTCTTCTTTGCCAGCTAAACTTACACCCAGAATGCTGAGGAATATTTAACCTGTTCTTTGCTTAGGGTTTCCAGTGATAAAAAATCCAGAGTGTACACATTTGGCATGTCTGTGAAAAATTCTGTGTTGCATCTGTAGTCTAACTCATCCCCAGGTACCAAATAAGAATCCATTCTCTTTCTTCAAGGCTTCTCTTTCTTCTTCTACCACTGCCCTTCCTTCCAACACACTCTGCTTTTGTCCTTTTTATTCCTTCTTTTCTCTAGTTCCAAGTCTCTACCTTCCTGCCTGTTCGAGTCACAGCCCTTCTCCCAGTAGTTAACAAGACCCTTGTCTTATTTCTTTCAAATCATACACTACTGTATATGAAATAGATAACCAACAGGGATGTAAGGTACAGTAGAGGGAACTATGCTCAGTATTTCATAATAACCTATAAGAGAAGAGAATCTGAAAAAAATATGTATGTGTGTAAAACTGAATCACTTTGCTTTCCACCTGAAACTAACACAACACTCTAAATCAACTATACTTTAATAAAAAATAAATAAAGCTGGGAAAAAACCCCAAATCATATGGATGAAGATTTGGCAATGTGAGTCACTGTTCTTCTTATGACTGGATCTGGAGAGGTAGATGTTGCCTCAAGAAGTAGGGAAGGGTGGTAGATTGCCTCGTACATTCAGTACAGTTCAGTTATTCAGTCATGTCCGACTCTTTGTGACCCCATGGACTGCAGGATGCAAGGCTTCCCTGTCTATCACCAACTCCTGGAGCTTGCTCAAACTCATGACCATCAAGTCAGTGATGCCATCCAACCATCCCATCCTCTGTCTTCCCTTTCTTCTCCTGCCTTTAATCTTTCCCTGTATCAAGGTCTTTTCTAAGGAGTCAGTTCTTTGCAACAGGTGGGCAAAGTATTGGAGGTTCAGCTTCATCATCAGTCCTTCCAATGAATATTCAGGACTGATTTCCTTTAGAATTGAGTGATTTGATCTCCTTGCTGTTCAAGAGACTCTCAAGAATCTTCTCCAACACCACAGTTCAAAAGCATCAATTCTTTAGCACTCAGCTTTCTTTATAGTCCAAATCTCACATCTGTATATGACTACTGGAAAAACATATACAGATGTGAGATTTGGACTATAAAGATTATTGTGTGGATCATAATAAACTGTGGAAAATTCTGAAAGAGATGGGAATACCAGACCACCTGATCTGCCTCTTGAGAAATTTGTATGCAGGTCAGGAAGCAATAGTTAGAACCGGACATGGAACAACAGACTGGTTCCAAATAGGAAAAGGAGTACGTCAAGGCTGTATATTGTCACCCTGGTTATTTAA
>NW_011495084.1:1265528-1277849 GCF_000754665.1 Bison bison bison
TTACTCCTTGGAAGGAAAGTTATGACCAACCTAGATAGCATATTCAAAAGCAGAAACATTACTTTGCCAACAAAGGTTTGTCTAGTCAAAGCTATGGTTTTTCCTGTGGTCATGTATGGATGTGAAAGTTGGACTCTGAAGAAGGCTGAGTGCTGAAGAATTGATGCTTTTGAACTGTGGTGTTGGAGAAGACTCTTGAGAGTCCCTTGGACTGCAAGGAGATCCAACCAGTCCATTCTGAAGGAGATCAGCCCTGGGATTTCTTTGGAGGGAATGATACTAAAGCTGAAACTCCAGTACTTTGGCCACCTCATGCGAAGAGTTGACTCATTGGAAAAGACTCTGATGCTGGGAGGGATTGGGGGCAGGAGGAGAAGGGGACGCCAGAGGATGAGATGGCTGGATGGCATCACTGACTGGATGGACGTGAGTCTGAGTGAACTCCGGGAGTTGGTGATGGACAGGGACGCCTGGCATGGGGAGGCGATTCATGGGGTCGCAAAGAGTCGGACACGACTGAGCGACTGATCTGATCTGATCTGATCTGATTGGAAAAACCATAGCTTTGACTGGATGGACCTTTGTCTCTGCTTTTTAATATGCTGTCTAGGTTTGTCATAGCTTTTCTTCCAAGGAGCAAGCATCTTTTAATTTCATGGCTGCAGTCACCATCTGCAGTGATTTTGGAGCCCAAGAAAATAAATTCAGCCACTGTTTCTCCATCTATTTGCCATGAAGTGGTGGGACCCGATACCATGATCATAATTTTTGAATGTTGAGTTTTAAGCCAGCTTTTTCACTCTCTTCTTTCACTTTTAACAAGAGGCTCTTTTGCTCCTCTTCACTTTCTGCCATAAGGGTGATGTCTGCATATCTGAGGTTATTCATATTTTCCCAGCAATCTTGATTCCAGCTTGTGCTTCATCCAGCCCAGCATTTCACATGATGTACTCTGCATAGAAGTTAAATAAGCAGGGTGACAATATACAGCCTTGACATACTCCTTTCCCAGTTTGAAACCAGTCTGTTGTTCCATGTCCAGTTCTAACTGTTGCTTCTTGACCTACATACAGATTTCTCAGGAGGCAGGTAAGGTGGTCTGCGATTCCCATCTTTTGAGGAATTTTTCACAATTTGTTGTGATCCACACAGTCAAAGGCTTTGATTTAGTCAATAAAGCAGAAGTAGATGTTTTTTGGAACTCTCTTGCTTTTTTGATTATCCAATGGATGTTGGCAATTTGATTTCCTCTGCCTTTTCTAAATCCAGGTAGAACATCTGGAAGTTCTCTGTTCATGTACTGTTAAGCCTAGCTTGGAAATTTTTGATTATTACTTTGCTAGCATGTGAGATGAATGCAATTGTGCAGTAGTTTGAGCATTCTTTGGCATTGCCTTTCTTTGGGATTGGAATGAAAACTGCCCTTTTTTAGTCCTGTGGCCACTGCTGAGTTTTTCAAATTTGCTGGCGTATTGAGTATAGCACTTTCACAGCATCATCTTTTAGGATTGGAAATAGCTCAACGAATTCCATCACCTCCACTAGCTGTGTTCATAGTGATTCTTCCTATGGCCCACTTGCTTTCACATTCCAGGATGTCTGGCTCTAGGTGAGTGATCACTCCATTGTGATTAATTTGGTCATGAAGATCTTTTTGTACAGTTCTTTTGTGTATTCTTGCTACCTCTTCTTAATATCTTCTGCTTCTGTTAGGTCCATACCATTTCTGTCCTTTATCAAGTCCATCTTTGCATGAAATGTTCCCTTGGTATCTCTAATTTTCTTGAAGAGATCTCTAGTCTTTCCCATTCTGTAATTTTCCTCTATTTCTTTGCATTGATCACTGAGGAAGTCTTTCTTATCTCTCCTTGCTATTCTTTGGAACTCAGCATTCAGATGCTTATATCTTTCCTTTTCTCCTTTGCTTTTCACTTCTCTTCTTTTCACAGCTATTTGTAAGGCCTCCTCAGACAGCCATTTTGCCTTTTTGCATTTCTTTTTCTTGGGGATGGTCTTGATCTCTGTCTCTTGTACAATGAATCAAGTTGAAAACGATTGGCATGTTAAAATGACTCAGAAAATTATTTAAAACAAACCTTTTTATTCAGGAAAATGTGCTGAACTGTGTTTTTAAAAGCAAATCAGTGTTGGTCCAAGAAGACTTAACTAAAGTTACTTTGAACATTGCATTACTCTGTTAGAAGCCTCTCAGATTAAGACTCTTTAGTGAGATTATAGAGGTGAAAGGAATAAGCATGATTCACGTTTTTACTCAGGGGAACTTGTGTTCCTTCAGCTAGGAAGGCAAATCCTTCTTTTCATGCATCCTTAGGTTCTGCCCCTAAGTTTTTTTTTTCACATTGAACACTTCTTTCATACCATGTGTCATACTGGGTAGATTGGCAACTCCATTCCAGGTGTGGTCCTTGTCTGGGGGTAAAGATGGAACCGATACCAAGGTGACTGTTATCCTGGCTTGCTCTTTTAGCTTTTGTCCATACTGAGATGAAGATTGAAGTTTCATTTCAACAACCCAGACATATATATCTATTTAAACAATGGCCAAATGAAGTTCTTTTTTTTTTTTAATTTTATTTTATTTTTAAACTTTACATAATTGTATTACTTTTGCCAAATATCAAAATGAATCCGCCACAGGTGTACATGTGTTCCCCATCCCTGTTCTTTAAAATAAGACTTGGAATAACTGAGGTCAATTCTGAAGACACAGTATAAAGCTATCAGTAATTTAAAGATAAGTTTTAAAATAGTAAATATAGGGTTATAAGTGACAAATTGCAATCAGTTCAGTTCAGTCACTCAGTCGTGTCTGACTCTTTGCAACCTCATGGACTGCAGCACGCCAGGCTTTCCTGTCCATCACCAACTCCCAGAGCTTACTCAAACTCATGTCTATAGAGTCAGTGATGCCATCCAGCCATCTCATCCTCTGTTGTCCCCTTCTCCTCCTTCCTTCAATCTTTCCCAGCATCAGGGTCTTTTCTAAGGAGTTAGTTCTTTGTAATGGTGGTCAAAGTATTGGAGTTTCAGCTTCAGCATCAGTCTTTCCAGTGAATATTCAAGACTGATTTCCTTTAGGATTGACTGGTTTAATCTCCTTACAGCCCAAGGGACTCTTAAGAGTCTTGTCTAACACCACAGTTCAAAAACATCACTTCTTCAGCGCTCAGCTTTCTTTATAGTCCAACTCTCACGTCTATACATGACTACTGGAAAAACCATACCTTTGACTATATGAACTTTTGCTGGCAAAGTAATGTCTCTTCTTTTCAATATGCTGTCTAGGTTGGTCACAGGTTTTCTTCCAAGGAGCAAGCGTCTTTTGTTTTCATGGTTCCAGTCACAATCTGCAGTGATTTTTGGAGCCCAAGAAATTAAAGCCTGTCATTGTTTCCATTATTTAACCATCTATTTGTCATGAAGTGATGGGACTGGATGCCATGATCTTCATTTTCGGAATGTTGAGTTTTAAGCCAGCTTTTTCACTCTCTTCTTTCACCTTCATCAAGAGACTCTTTAGTTGTTCTTCGCTTTCTGCTATTAAAGTGGTGTCATCTGCATATCTGAGGTTGTTGATATTTCTCCTGGAAATCTTGATTCCAGCTTTTGCTTCATTCATGCCAGCATTTCTCATGATGTACTGTGCATATAAGTTAAATAAGCAGGGTGACAATATACAGCCTTGACGTACTCCTTTCCCAATTACAATATGTATACTTAATAATCACTCTTTATTAGAGAAGAGAAAAACATTGGATTGTTTTTAGTTTCCGGCTATTACAAATAAGTCGTAACTTCCATAGACATCCGTGTATAAGTTTATGTGTGAATTGATACTTTCATATTTCTCTGGTAAAACCTGGAAATAGAAATTTTCCATCATATAGTAGGAATAAAATACCTTTTAAAGAAATTGTCAAACTGTTTTTCAAAGTAATTGTACCATTTTACATTTCTAGTACCAGTGTGTGAGAATTCCAGTTGTTCTGGAATTTTTAATGTTAATCTGTCTTTCCCTAGTGACAAATGATGTTAAGCATCTTTTGATGTGCTTATTTGCCATCGATACATCTTCCTTTATCTTTCTTGGTGAAGTCTGTTCAGTTTTTTACTCCATCTTTAAAAGTTGGGTTGTTTGTTTTATTGAGTTATAAGAAATACATATATGTATATATGCACACACATATATGTTTTCATTCTAGATCAATCCCTTATTAGAAAAATGTTTTTTTAAATGTTTTTTCCCAATAGTTTTTGAAGAGTAAAAGTTTCTAAATTTGATGAAATAAAATGTGATGTTTTTATAGTTTGTGGCTTTTGTATTATATTGAAAAATCTTTGCAAAAACAAGGTGATGAAGATCTCTTGAATTTTCTGCTAGAAAATTTTGCTCTTAATTTAAGGTTCACGATCCAGTTCAAGTTAATTTTGTATAAGTTCCCTAACCATGTGGCTCTCCGGTTGTCCTAGCACCATTTGTTAAGATTCTCATTTTCCTATTGAATTGCATTACATTAGCACAGCTGTGGAGAAGGCAACGGCAACCCACTCCAGTGTTCTTGCCTGGAGAATCCCAGGGACGGGGAAGCCTGGTGGGCTGCCGTCTATGGGGTTGCACAGAGTCGGACACGACTGACGCGACTTAGCAGCAGCAGCACAGCTGTAGAAAACAAATTGATCATATATGTACTGATCTATTTCTGTATTCTCTATTTCATTTTTCTGAGCTTATTGTCTGTGTTTTCAATAATATTATGTTGTTATTTATTGTAACTTTATAATAGGCCTTGAAATCGAAAAGATAGATCCCTCAACTACATTCTTTTTTTTTTTTTAACATTCTTTATTAAAATTGTTTTGGTGGTTCTCTGTCCTTTGAAGTTTTACAAAAATGCCTATTGAGACTTTGGGATTCCATTTAATCTATAGACCAATTTGGGGAAAAATGACATCCAAACAATATTAAGTCTTCCAATCCATGAATACGGTGCATGTCTCCATTTACTTAGGTCTTTTAATTTTTGCAGAATATTTTGAAGTCTTTAATGTACGGAGCTTATGCATATTATGTTTGTTCTTTGAGGTTGTTCTTAAGTTTTGTTAGAATAAATCAGAGCAACCTTTAGCCTTAGGTTAATTTGCTTCACTACTGAAGTAATACTCTTCCTAACACTTTTCCCAGTACCCTGTGAATTACAGTTTTCCACTGTGTCTTATGGGAACTTGAACTATTCCTAGCCCTAGATGGGTTTTATTTGTTGTTGTGGTTTTTGCTGGCATCAAATGGTTTATACTTACATGCATATACTAACCAATACTCAACTGCATTTTTAAGGGGGGCTTTCTGCAGGTCTCAGGAATGCTCTCCAGTCTTCAGTACTCTGTCTTGCAAACTCTGCCTGTCTCAGCCTGCTGCATCTCTGAGCTTGTCTTCTCAACTCAAAGAGATCACCAGTCTTTGCCTGGGATTCCCATCTCTACTCAGACGCTAGACTGAGGCAATCGAAATGCTCGATACTGTGTCTCAGAGTGATCACTGTCCAGTGTTACCTGACATCTGGTATCTGAAAACCATTGCTTCATACATTTTGTACAGGTTTTTGGTTGTTTCAGTTGGGAAGTTAAATCTGGTCCCTGTTACTCCAGTTTTGCCAGAAACAGAAGTAATATTGCTTTTAAAATATTCCTTCTACAGCTTATCTTTTAGCATTTGTACATTTAAAAAAATTTTATTATTTTAATTGGCGGATAATTGCTTTACAATGTTGTGTTGGTTTCTGCTGTACAACAATGAGAATCAGCTATGAGTATACATATAACCCCTTCGTCTTGAGCTTCCCTCCCAGGAAGCTCCAACCCAGCCCCATCCCACCCCTCTAAGTCATCACAGAGCACCGAGCTGAGTTCCCTGTAATATACAGTCCCTTCCTACTCAGTATCTAGTTTACACATGGTCGTATATATGTCAGTACTACTCTCTCAATTCGTTCCACCCTGTCCTTCCCCTGCTGGTGCACAAGTCCATTCTCTACATCTGTGACTCTATTCCTGCCCTACAAAGAGGCATTTGTACATCTTTATTTTGAAAGTTATATCTCTCTGCCTTTATGTAAATTATGACTTTTAAATTTTAACGGTTGCTTTTGAGGTGGATGTTTCAGGTAAAACTTGAATCCCGGTGGAGAACTGAGACATAATATAGAAACGATTGTGCATTTGAAGGCTTATTAATCACAAAATGTGGCTTTCTAAGAAAAGTAAAGCAGGCGCCAAGTAGGTCTGAAAATGCCCTGAGCCAGCAGGGAAACGGAGATGGGCTTGGCTTTTACTTTGATTATGGGGTGGGACTACTCACCCTGGGGCAGGCTTACATGGTTTGAACTTGTGCTGGAGCCAGAGGAGAGCTCTCTTATCAGCTTGCCCACATGTGGTACAGAAGAAGACGTGGGAGTGGCGAGGCTTGAAAGCTGTCAACACTCAAACATCAAAAATGGAGTCATATTCTTAATTTACAACTCACTCTCATATTTGGCTGATGACTGAAAAGAGTCATGTTTCATTTAATTGAACTTGACCTTTTTAAAGTAAGTCATTATGGCTCTATATAAGTCTTCTAGCCTGAGGTCAGTAAGGGAGGTAAAAGCTTTATTAAATGCCCAGCAAGAGCCCAGCATTGTGATTTTGAGAAGGGAAATGAGCATTTTGATCCCATTCAGTAATGTTTGGAACTCTGATGGGGCTGAGGGAGTGAGGCCTTGTACTGTGGCTTTAAGTATGTGCAGAACATGTGAAATCTTAGTTTATATTTTGGGTATATACAAGGCAAGATATTTCCAAAGCTCTTTAAATAAAGAAAGTAACCTTGAGTAAGAAATTGTTCTTGCTGGACTAGATGAACAGATTAATGACACTGACTAAACAGGTTTTAGAAATGTACAAATGGTGCCAAAATTTTTCCAGGGCATCCTGTACATGCAGTTTTCGGTTGTGTTGGCTTTTGGGTTCTATCCATGCCAGGGCATCCTGTACATGCAGTTTTTGGTTGTGTTGGCTTTGGGGTTCTATCCATGCTTTGAGATATCCTAGTTAAAGCAGCAACCCTTCAGTGAACATCCATCACGTGTTGGTATTCCTAAAGCACTGTTCATAAAATACAAAAAAACCCCACCTCCTTTGCTATTCTCTCAGCTGTTAGAACTGGACATGGAACAACAGACTGGTTCCAAATCGGGAGAGGAGTATGTCAGTGAAGTATATTGTCACCCTGCTTATTTAATTTATATGCAGAGCACATCATGCGAAGTGCCAGGCTGGACGAAGCACAAGCTGGAATCAAGGCTGCTGGGAGAAATATCAATAACCTCAGATATGCAGATGACACCACCCTCATGGCAGAAAGGGAAGAGGAACTAAAGAGCCTCTTGATGAAAGTGAAAGAAGAGAGTGAAAAAGTTGGCCTAAAACTCAACATTCAGAAAATGAAGATCATGGCATCTGGTCCCATCACTTCATGGCAAATAGATGGGGAAACAATGGAAACAGTGAGAGACTTTATTTTAGGGGGCTCCAAAATCACTTCAGATGGTGCCTGCAGTCATGAAATTAAAAGATACTTGCTCCTTTGAAGAAAACCTGTGACCAACCTAGACAGCATATTAAAAAGCAAAGACATTACTTTGCCAACAAAGGGCTGTCTAGTCAAAGCTATGGTTTTTCCAGTAGTCACGTATGGATGTGAGATTTGGACTATAAAGAAAGCTGAACATCAAAGAATTGATGCTTTTGAACTGTGGTGTTGGAGAAGACTCTTGAGAGTCTCTTGGACTGCAAGGAGATCCAACCTTTAGTCAATCCTAAAGGAAATCAATCCTGAATATTCATTGGAAGGACTGATGCTGAAGCTGAAACTCCAATACTTTGGCCACCTAATATGGTCTTCATTGGAAAAGACCCTGATGCTGGGAAAGATTGGAGGTGGGAGGAGAAATGGACGACAGAGGATGAGATGGCGGGATGGCATCACTGACTCTATGGACATGAGTTTGAGTAAGATCCGGGAGTTGGTGATGGACAGGGAGGCCTGGTGTGCTGCAGTCCATGGGATCGCAAAGAGTAGGATATGACAGAGCGACTGAACTTAAGTGAGTTCCCAAGGGGCTCCTGAGATAGCAAAGGGATCTTTGAGAGGGCTGACTTTCTCTGGAAATAAGGCATATTTATATGGCCAGGTACTGACGGGTAAAAGCTGTAGTAAAGACGGCCCCTCCTGTAGGTAAGACATGCTAGAAAGGCCAAGTTTGTCTCTATCCTGTGGAGACCATTTCTATTTTAGCAGAGAGGCCTTGGGGGCCTTGCCGAGCTTGCAGAGCACTGTATTCATAACCCAAAGCATAATGGGCAGCTGGGTGTGGAGGATCATGGTCAAGGCCCGTGAGAGCTTTAGTTTCCAGGATGACCCAGAATAGGGTCAATGATTGTCCCTTTAATGCGACAATCTGATATGGCAGATATCCCAGAAGTCTGTGGGTGACTTATGGCCATCATGGATGGTCCATAGACTTCAACAGGCAATAGAGGGAGTTGCTAAAGCCTCAATATGGGGGAGTCTCTGGGGGAACACTAAGGAGAGTGCTCTAGTATTGTTATTTGGACAGATTCTAGAGCCTTTATTGTGAGGACTCTTCATTGAAGGTGGGTCAATTTGGGAAAAACAACATAAATGAGATTAAGAAAGATTTAAGTGAGGAATATGTTGCCATCAGAACCTAATGAGGCTTAAAAGATGTTGAGCTTGTTTTAGCATTGTGGGTGCCTAGAGGGTTGACAGCTGTTTCTTGACAGTGCTGGGGTGGAGTGGCTGTTAGGAACGTGACAGTGGTGTGTACTGCAGTGATGACTCTTCCTCAGATAGGTGACTGACCGTAAGTAGTCTTTATACAACAGGAGTGGGCCTGTGTAGTCCACAGTGTATCAGCCTTCCCCTGAGTGCTGTCTAAAATTAGGGCCCATGCCTGGTTGAGCCATACATCCGGTGGTCACAGGGTAAGAGTCATTCTCCTGAGTTTAGAGTCAGTCACAACTTAGGCTGGAATCAAACTCATGATTCAGTCTGAGATACACAGATAGATTTGGTCCAGGACACATGACCCAGGGTATCTTTAAGGAGGACCCCAAACTTATACTCCTGTCTCTAAATGTTAGTTTTGAAAACTTTCTGCTTAGGTCAGTTAAGTCAGAGAGACTCAGTAGGACACAGCAAACTCAGCACAGAGCAGCATAGCTCAGAGTGCAAGCTTGCCAACACGCAGCAGCAAAGCTCAAAGAACATACTAGATAGCAGGCTGCAGAGCCAATTGCTTGATCCAATACATTCCATTTATACCAGTTTGCATCAGCATAGGAAAAGAAAAGTCAGTAGTACATGGTTATACTGAAACACAGAGCTCTTGATTTAGTATATCAGTTGAAAAATAACTACATTACAGTGTGGCTGGTACCCATAGAAGTAGGATGAAGGCACAAAAGGGAGTGTAGTCATCTTTTAGGTAGAGGAGGATTTAAAGAGAAGGGGACACTTGAGTTGGTCTGAAAGGAAGATTAGGAGTTTGCCAGGTGGAAAACTGATGGAGTAGGGATGAGGTGGATTGGTATTATAAGCTGAAAGAATTGTACCTGCAAAGATGCGCAATAGTTCCTTTAAGTAATTATAAGAAGCTCAGGATGGTTGAAGCAGACCATTCACAACAGCAGTTGGGCTAAAGCAGAAAATGGAGAGCTTTATGTTCCACTTAAGGAAAATCATGTTAAAGTTTGCATTTGGAAGATCAGTACTACAGCAGTATATGAATGGCTTAGGGGAAATGTCTAGAAGCAGGGAGGCCCAAGGCTATTATTAGCCCATGTGAAACTTTTATGAAAATTAGATAATGGTATCCTGGATCACAGCAAACTGGACAATTCTTAAAGAGATGGGAATATCAAACCACCTTACCTGTCTCCTGAGAAACCTGTACGCAGGTCAAGAAGCAACAGTTAGAACTGGACATGGAACAATGGACTGGTTCAAAATTGGGAAAGGAGTACATCAAGGCTGTATATTGTCACCCTGCTTATTTCTTATTTAACATCTATGCAGAGTACATCATGTGAAATGCCAGGCTGAATGACTCACAAGCTGGAATCAAGACTGCCCAGAGAAATATCCACAACCTCAAGTATATAGTTGACACTACTTTAATGGCAGAAAGTGAAGAGGAACTAAAGAACCTCTCGAAGAAGGTGAAAGATGAGAGTGAAAAAGTTGGCTTAAAACTCAACATTCAAAAAACTAAGATCATGGCATCCACTCCCATCACTTCATGGCAAATAGATGGGGAAAAAAATGGAAACATGACAGATTTTATTTACTTGGGCTTCAAAATCACTGCAGACAATGACTGCAGACATAAAATTAAAAAACACCTACTCCTTGGAAGAAAAGCTATGACAAACCTGAACAGTATATTAAAAAGCAAAGACATCACTTTGCTGACAAAGATCCATCTAGTCAAAGCTATGGTTTTTCCAGTATTTGTGTATGAATGTGAGAGTTGGACCATAAAGAAGGCTGAGCACTGAAGAACTGATGCTTTTGAATTGTGGTGCTGGGGAAGACTTGAGAGTCCCTTGGACAGCAAGGAGACCCCCAATCCATCCTAAAGGAAATCAACGCTGAATATTCATTGGAAGGACTGATGCTGAAGCTGAAGCTCCAATACTTTGGCCACCTGATGTGAAGAGCTGACTTGTTGGAAAAGACCCTGATGCTGGGAAAGATTGAGGGCAAGAGCAGAAAGTGATGACAGAGGATGAGATGGTTGGATGGCATCATATGCTCCATAGACATGAGTTTGAACAAACTCAGGGAGACAGCGAAGGACAGGGAAGCCTGGGGCTCTGCAGTCCATGGGGTCGAAGAGTCAGACACAACTTAGCGACTGAACGATAACAATCCTGTCTCAAGCTATCTTATTTATTGGAAAATTCACATTGCTGATTACAGTGGATGTTTTATTGTGAAGTGAGAAACTTTTGTAAAAACACATATAAATATACAATGCTCATAAAGTAAACGGTGCCTTCATCAACAATTTCAAGTGTGGTGAATGTACAGAGCACAACCTGTGTGAGCATGCATATCTATTATCTGTTAAAGCCAGTAGCAACACTATAAAATGATATAATCCAAGGGCTTGATGATTATATGATTATTATATGATTATTCAGACTTGAAATTCTAGCTGTAAAATTTGAAAAAGGAGTAGGACTCTTAAGAAGGCTCCTGTCCCTTGGGAAATAGGTGGATAATGGTGTCATCTACTAAAATGGATAATAATAAAGGAAACAAAAGTGGACTAAGGAAAAAAATTAAAAAAGGAAACAGGGTGGTAGTTGGAGGAGATGTTTTAGGAAATGATTGTTTGGCTTAGTTTTAGACATACAGAATTTGTAGTGTTTTTGAATTTACCTATAGGAGAAGGCAATGGCACCCCACTCCAGTACTCTTTCCTGGAAAATCCCATGGACGGAGGAGCCTGGTGGGCTGCAGTCCATGGGGTCTCGAAGAGTCGGACACAACCGAGCGACTTCCCTTTCACTTTTCACTTTCATGCATTGGAGAAGGAAATGGCAACCCACTCCAGTGATCTTGCCTGGAGAATCCCGGGGACGGGGGAGCCTGGTGGGCTGCCCTCTATGGGGTCGCACAGAGTCGGACACGACTGAAGCAACTTAGCAGCAGCTTAGCAGCATAGGCAGTTAGGGTCTTCCCAGGTGATGCTGGGGGTAAGGAACCTGCCTGCCAGTGAAGGAGACATAAGAGATGCAGGTTTGATCCCTGGTTCAGGAAGATTCCCTGGAGGAGGGCGTAGTATGCTTGCTTGGAGAATCTCATGGACAGGGGAGCCTGGCGGGCTACAGTTCATAGCGTTGCAGAGTCGGACACAACTAAAACAACTTAGCGCACATGGACAGGCAGTTAGATATGTTGATCTGGAACTCAAGGCAAAACAAGTAGATTTAAATCACAGACTTAATAGTCACCAACATATTGGTAGTCTTGAGAGTCCCTTGGACTGCAAGGAGATCCAACCAGTCCATTCTGAAGGAGATCAGCCCTGGGTGTTCTTTGGAAGGAATGATGCTAAAGCTGAAACTCCAGTACTTTGGCCACCTCATGCGAAGAGTTGACTCATTGGAAAAGACTCTGATGCTGGGAGGGACTGGGGGCAGGAGGAGAAGGGGACGACAGAGGATGAGATG
>NW_011495084.1:1277949-1295939 GCF_000754665.1 Bison bison bison
GGGACTGGGGGCAGGAGGAGAAGGGGACGACAGAGGATGAGATGGCTGGACGGCATCACTGACTCAATGGACGTGAGTCTGAGTGAACTCCGGGAGTTGGTGATGGACAGGGAGGCCTGGCGTGCTGCGATTCATGGGGTCGCAAAGAGTCGGACACGACTGAGTGACCGAACTGAACTGAAAAGACATGATAATATGTCATGCTTAATTACAGGAAGTTGCATGGCTGAAAGAATCAAAAGTAAGCATGGTTCCTTCATCTCTTTCTCCCATTTTTTCTGATACTGTCTCATGGTTCTTGTATGATTTTATCCGGGGAGAAATTGAGTCTCCCAAACAACTGGTATCGGATTGTCATTCTTCTGCCCTGACGTGTGGGAGCTTGGAGACAGATTTAATTCAGCTTTGAAGAAATGAAGCACTGTGCCTTCTCTGGAATCTACTAATTCATACTCTGTATGTAGAGGCAACAAAACCTCCTGGTTGAAGACACTGGCTCTGGAGGCCAGTGTTCCTTCAGCATGAGAATGAGGCATCCTAAAGTGGAATATGGCACATACAGAGAAGAACCAGCAAAATGGGGATAACGCAGTGATAAGGGAAATCGGGACAGAGAAGCAGTGGGCGAAGTGGTTAGGGACCTTGACTCTGAGATCAGATTGCCTGGGTTATAATGCAAGCTCTGCCTCTTACTTGCTATATTAACATGTTAATTCATTTCATTGAGTCAATTTCCTCATCTGTAGGATGGGACAATAATGGAATGACCTCACAGAGTTGTTTTATTAATCATAGGATTCAACGAAGTGATGTGTATAAAACTTTTAATTTAGTGCCTACCACATTTGTTTTTAGCAAATGCTAGTGATGTGCATTTTATGTAAGGAATTACGTGCTTGCTGTCGGTGGCTGTGTCTTTACAGTCTGTAAGGAAAATGTACCTATAATTAATTGATACTTTTTCTAATTTATTCATAAAAGGATTTGATGTGGCATTATCATTAAATATAAAGAGATCAGAATGAAAGGACAAATAAGTTGAGTCATATAAAGCCAAGGAGACACAGAAGCACATGCCATAAAGTCCAATACTATATCTGCAAGTGGCTGTAATTCAACTTATCAAAGTAAAAAGAGTGGAGTATATGTTTTAGGCTGTTCCTTCTTTCGAAGATAGTTCCTGGGGTTATGGCATTTGTATATTTTCACTCTGCACTCCTTTCATCTTGGCAGTAACGTTTCCCTCTTCTTGAAGAGAAAATGTTTTCAGAAAGGTCTTTTCTCTGGTCTTCCCAATTTTGATTATGTGTTCTACCATATGCCCAGCTCAGAAGTAAAACTTTGGGCATATCTTGGTTCCTTTCTCCCTGTATCTCCTCCATGTCTTCCTCCTTTGCAGTGCCTCTCCCATCAGATCTCACCTTTCCATTCTCACCATCATCCCTCTGGTTTAGATCTTCATCATTTCCTGGATGTCCTTTTATTATTTCCCTGTTTTTTTCCCCTCTTCCATTTGATCTCACCCTATGTCAGTCTCTCTGATAAAAACATCCCTACCAGATGTAGCTTCCCCAAACAGTTCTAATCCTATTATCCACTTGCTCAAAAGCTTTGAGTGGCTCCCTATTGCACTCCAAGTAAAAGATAAACACCTGATGTTCAAGGGATGCTCACAATCGAATCCCACTTTTTATTTCCAGATTTATCTTTTACCGTGTTCCACCACATAGCTGTGTTCTAATTACTTCCCCCAGTGCTTTCTTCTTTCCTGTTCCTGCATGTTTAGAGCAATGTCCTAATTGTCTCTGTGTTATGTGAAACACAGAGCAGAATGCCTTGCTTAAGGTAGAGAGTTCAGCTAAACACTGGAGTTTTGTGTTTTGTGAATTCAAAACCCATGGAGTGCTGCCCTCTTTTGGTTACAGTAGCCCAGGGTCCAAACCACCAAATAGGGCATGATGCTGAGTGACTCATCTTTTCCTTTTGGTTAGAACCCTCATGGAAACAAACAAGGCAGGGTGAAATAATTCCATCCTCTTTTCCCATTTTATCTAGCTTCACAGATTGTTTGTTTAGGAAGATAGAAAGAAGAAACAATTCTGTATAGAAAACTTGGACCTCTACTGATTCAAAATCATATATTATATGTAAACTCAGAGCTGGAGTAAAGCCAGTAGTACTTTGAACATTTCCAGAACTCCAAGAATATTCAGATTTTAACATAGACTTTTATGTAAAGATTAGGGGATGATCAAAGAACATATATTCCCTAAAGGCTTTCTAAGGTTAAGGACAGGCTCCAGATTAAAAGGATACTGAGGTGAGTAGCAAGGTGAGTTTTTCACGCTGACACTTGGTATTCGATCAAGTAAGAAATAATGTGACCTGCCCTAGAATAAAAACAGTATTTCTCCTTTATTTCTTTAAATTAATTTTTTTATTGGAGTATCGTTGATTTACAATGTGATAGTTTCTGCTGTCCAGTGAGTCAGTTACACATATACGTATATCCACTCTTTTTTAGATTCTGTTCCCATATGGGTCATTACGGAGTAGTGAGTAGAGTTCCCTGAGCTATCCAGTAGGTTCTTACTGATAATGAGTACCTCCGCAGGGCCTTGCTGGGGCCCCAGTTTGTGACCTCACCTGAGCCAGTCTTGAAGACCCAGAAGGAGTAGAGAGGGAGAATGACTCCAAGTCTAATAAGAAAGATGGTCATATTTTAAATAAGGGATGACAGGATAATAGATGCTCAGGAAAAAGATCCCAAGTGAATAAGGTCCTTGATTATGGTATGAATGTCTAGGGCTATTAATTTTAGAGCTTTGTAAGCATGTCTTTGTGGTGAATCACATTGAACCTCACTAGGTATGAAGACGGAGAAGGCAATGGCACCCCACTCCAGTACTCCTGCCTGGAAAATCCCATGGACGGAGGAGCCTGGTGGGCTGCAGTCCATGGGGTCGCTGAGGGTCGGACACGACTGAGCGACTTCACTTTCACTTTTCACTTTCATGCATTGGAGAAGGAAATGGCAACCCACTCGAGTGTTCTTGCCTGGAGAATCCCAGGGATGGGGGAGCCTGGTGGGTTGCCGTCTGTGGGATGGCAGAGTCAGACACGACTGAAGCGACTTAGCAGCAACAGCAGCAGGTATGAAGAATACGAATAGTAGATAAGCATGCACTGTAAAGCACAGGAAATCTCAATTAAGGCAGGCCTTCTGCTTTATCTGAGATGTCAGTAAAACCAAACTTCCTTGGATCTGAAAGGGAAAGGCCTTCTAACACTGAAACTTAGTGGGTGACAGGATGCTCCACACCTCTCGGAGGAGGATGGAAAGGCTGCTGCCTAATGCAATCTTGGCACCATCTTTGATGAGGAGCTAATGTTAGCAGAAAGATCAGGTGTCAGTCATGACCAGAGTTATTCCTTACTATCTTGAGAAGGTCACCGGATTGCTGCCCCTTCTTTTTTGAAACCTGATCTGGGGACCACAAACAGCCACAATGAGTTGGATCACTGCCACGTGTTCTAAATTGGGCTGACAAGGCTGACTCAGTGCCAGGAGCAGACACAGGATGCAGCTTGAAATATTCAGATGGAAAGTGGGTCGGGTTCTTTTTCATTTTCAGGAATGCTATTTGAGGAGATAGGATTGTATAAGAACATCAAAGAGTAGATTGTTGATAAATGAGATTTGTCTTGCATTTGGGTAGAGGAGATCCCCAAACGTCTGCCCCTTTTCCATGTTAAATTTTAGGTTGTGGATTACTGTGCTGTCTTGGGAGGCTGCTGTTTCTTTCCAATGTGGTGGACCTTCTCTTTAACATTGTAAATTTAAAATTTGTTGGTCTGTATGAAACAATGGAAAAATCCTTCTTGTGAACAAGGATATGTACAAAGCCATAAATACAGTTTCTTTTATTTCTGTGTGAATTTTCAAGCAGCACCTCACTAGAGTTGAACTTTTGCTATGTAAATAAAGCCATCTGGTGTATCCAAAGAATTTCAGTCTCTAGAGAACAGGATCATAAACAATTGATCCTCCCAGAAATTTCAGTATGTAAGTTTGAGTGGTGCTTTCCCACAGCACTGCTTTAATTATTTTATCTGGTTTTAATCTTCTAAGGGCTTGATAATGTGGTCTCTCTAATCTAATGTTTTATTGTGGGTATATAAGGGAAAAGTCTACCCCACCACTTTTATTAATGTAAAGAAAAATGCATCCTTTTAGGTATTTTGCTGAATGGATCACAAATAGATGCTCAGATTAAGAGAGTTTGGAAGACGGAAGTATATTATTCCATTTTTCTGATGGGAAAATGAGACATCGAAGGGATAAGTTCAAGGTCCCACGTACCACAGCTATTAACTACTAAACGTGATCCAGATTTTGTGAATCCCAGTTGAATAATCTTTTTACTTAACACTGTCTTCAACTTGATGTTTATTTTCTTTGAGGGATGAATATCAAGCATGTCTCTTAGCAAAACAAAGAAAATCCAATCTTTGACCAATTGACCAAATAAGACCCACCAGCTGGGAAACTGGTTGTCTCATAAAAGTGAAATTAGCTTTATTCTGCTTTTCTTTTTTCTTTAACCTCTCCTGCCCTCTTTAGTAGAAATTGTTTAGTATTGTTTCATTTCATGGAAGAAATGAATTTCTGGGAGGCTTCTGAAACTAGAAAAGACCAAAAGGGATTGGTCACAAAAGTCTTATTCACTGAATGCTGGCCAGAGAGTGACTCAATCCACAAAGCTGTATTAGAATCTTAAAGATGAACGCTGCTGCCTGGGTCCCACACCCCAAAAGTAGCATTTCTTTGGTCAGGGTTGGGCTCTCTAAAATAGTTCTAAACATGCAGGCCAGGTGTGAGAACTACTATTTGATGCACCTTATTCCACAGAGACAGTGAGCTTGTGGATTCCAGTCTTTCTGCTAGGGTGGTCTTCTGAGGAATAATTTTAAGTGAAGCTAAGAAATCAGATATCAATATCGAATGAGGCTCAGGAGGGATAGAAAACAGCTGAATGTAGTGAAAAGACTCAAAACCTGTTTCCACTTTTTCCCTTAGGTTTGACTAGACCTCCAGTAAAGCTTGGGTGGTTGGAAGTATGGAAGGAACATAGATTGACAGGGCCTTCTGACCGTGGCCCCTGCCAGAACTGGCCCCAGCTCCTCCGGCACCATTTTCATAGCAAGTTGAAATACTATGGACTCTGCCTTTTAAATTTGGATGTATAACAATGCTGGGGGCTTTCCAGGTGGTGGTTCAGTGGCAGAGAGTCTACCTGCGAGTGCAGGATATGAGTGTTGGATCCCTGGGTCAGGAAGATCTCCTGGAGAAGGAAATGGCAACCCACTGCAGTATTCTTGCCTGGGATATCCCATGGACAGAGGAGCCTGGCGGACTACAGTCCATGGGTTCTCAAAGAGTCGGACATGACTGAACGATTAAATAACAACAGTGTAACAATGCTGTTGTTTTTATGATTTATTTTGGCACACAATGGCATTAATAGCAAGCATCTTCACTGAAATTATATTTGGATGTGACTTATGCACACACTGATTTCTGCTGAGCTATTTGTTTGGGAACAGAATGTGCCCTACCTCTTAAGTGACCCACAAAAGAGCCTCCTGGGTCCAGTAGAACATATACTTCAACTAGTACAATTTTTAAATACCTTAATGCTTAGAAATAATACAAAGACATTCAAAGGAGTATAAAAAATAGTTAAAGCTGATGTGTACTTTTTCTCCTGGACAAGAAGATATCACTGGCATCAGGTCAATGTTTTCAGTTTGGTAAGAAGCTATTCAGGAGTTTATTTAATGACAAAACCATGGACAGAGTGAACCTTGTAGCTTGGTATGAGAATTCAAGTTTCGCTTAGTGTTAGTATTCTCAGTGGTTCCTCTTTAAGAATAGTTCTTCCTTTACTTTCCCAAGCTGGTGTGAAGGAGTCTGGTGAGGCTACAGCAAAGAGGGAGAGGACAGCTCTCTACCTAAGGCAGCCAGTTCTCTGCTCAGAGACTCTGTTAGCGTGAGGGACTGCACTGGGAAGACTGCTCTGGGGGTAGTTTCATCCATAGGCGTGAGACCACTACCTCTTTACTTTTTAGGATAGATCCGTTCTGGCCATAAGACACACTTTAAGTTTATATTTATATTATGGCCTTATAAATATTGGATATTGCCAGATACCTATTTTAGAACAAAGCAGGGAAGTGCTAAGTGAATTTTTTTTTTTTTTCAGAAAACCACTCGATGTGTTGCTTAATACATTTAAATTTACTCAAATTTAATTCCTAAAGTTTTGTTCTGTTTGTTATCTCTCCTTCAAAATAAGAATGCCAGATCCAAACAGTTAACTTGTTATTGAGATGGCATATTAAGAACCTTTTTGACAATTGGTTCTTTAAAGACTTTGCTGTTAAACTAGTTTCTAAAGATTCATTGTAACACATAATATACAAGAGTGATGCTCAGGGCCAGCTAGTGTGAGTGAGTTCTGGTCCCAGCTCCTCTACTCACTAGGTCTGTGACATTAGCAGCAAATCATCTTGATCTCTGTTCCTAGAGCTACAGAATGCACAGGAACTGCTACACTGACTTTAAATACTATGGTGCACTTAAACACTTTGCATTTCATTGAGGAAATTCTAAAATGAAATTCATACAGATTTGCTTTCAAAACATTCATCTCTGTGTAAATTATTACTTTATAATAATTTATATAATATATATATAAATAATAAATATTTATATAATATATATATATATATAATACTATTTAAGTAGTCATCACTTAGAAGAATCACAATTTATACTCAAGAATATGTACCAAATTATTTGTGAAAGAGGTAGCAAGATGGATCCCCACCGACCCCCCTGCCCAACCCTCGCTCTTTCCTTCTATGGGAAAAATCAGCTTTCCTGGCCTGTGTCTCTTGGAAGTTCTGATTTTGTCTCTCATGGATACTCTCAGGACATATGGCAAACTTTTGATGAAACTAGTGTGACAAGTCAGACTCCAGAGCCAGACTTTCTGCTTGGCGACTGTTTCCGTTCTCACAGACTTTGCTGTGCAGCTGGTTTTCTACCTCCAGCAAAACCAGTGCAGTGACGCGAGGGCCCGGCCTGCATGTGCAGTCACTGTCCGCTGCGTTGCCCTGATTGGGATGGCCTCTGTCCAAGATCAGTGGTCGCCCCCGCCCCCCCGAATTCTCTCTCAGAGCCTTACTCTTAGTCCCTCCTTCTTTGCTGAACCATATGACCTTACTTTCTCACAGAACTCTATGGGAAAATAGAGGCTACGTGTGTGCTCCATTTGGTTAAAAGTGAATTTCCATGCAGGAAATGTTGCTTTGTCTAAAATAAGGTCCTGGATTTAACATAAAAAGGGAAGTTTCTCCAAGATTCTGTGAAGCATTACCCAACTGAAACTCTTGTCGCTTAAAAATAGCCTGTTCTCTTAATAGACAGGTCTTTTTGAAGGAAAATGCTGTGTAATCCTGTGTGAAAAAGGATATGTATATTTTTGTCCAATGTATTATTACATTTTAAATGAGGGAAATAGCTGTCAAATCAAAAGCTTTGATAATTGATGAAAATAATAAAAACCTAGTAAGTGGTTGTTAGAAATTATGTTTAATAATTTTTAACCATTAAACTCCTAAAAGTAAGCACAGGGAGTGTATAGTATATATCTCAATATTTCATGAATAAAAAGAAAATTATTACTTTGATAATCAGTTGAAATCGGAGAAAATGTCCTCTTCACTGTTACACAGTATGGGCTTATTCAATATGATTTTTAAAACATATCTGTTGTTTTAGAAAATTATTGGTAGAGTTATAGCAGCAACATTTAGATAATTGGATATCTGTAATGGACCCTCTAACCCCCTTAATCTGGAAAATATAAAATGTCCTCTAGATGGAGCACCAAGACTTTCTTTGTTAAGATAAGGAAGTCTTATTTTTGTAAAAGGAACCCCAGGACTTCATTTTAAACAGAAAATAAGGAACTTTTTCTTAACTTTGGCATGTATTACCCGGAAAACCTACTATTAGATGAAGGAAATGTTATATTTCAGGCCATTTATCCTTACATGTAAAATGTGTTTGATTTTTAATTCTCTAAGTGAGATCCACTGAGTTCTGGCATATGCATGAGCCAGAAAAGCTGCACATGTTCTCTAAAGACTTGAGTGTGAGTATGAGGGGGGATGGTGAAGGCTTAGAGCCACAGAGGTCAGGAAACGGCCCTTTACTAGACAGAAGCATCTCCAAAGGTGGCTGCAATGTGTACCGAAGAAGTAAGCATGAATGTGAAATATATAAAGGAAGCTAGAAGTCACCTAATGCATTCCTCTTATTTTGCCAAAGAAGAAATTGAGACCTAGAGAAGTAGAGGTCTTTCTTTTAGCCTGATGAAAATAGATGGGGAAACAATGAAAACAGTAACAGACTTTATTTTCTTGGGCTCCAAAATCACTGCAGATGGTGACTGCAGCCATGAAATAAAAAGACACTTGCTCCTTGGAAGAAAAGCTATGACCAACCTAGACAGCATATTAAAAAGCAGAGACATTACTTTGCCAACAAAGGTCCGTCTAGTCAAAGCTATGTTTTTTCCAGTAGTCGTGTATGGATGTGAGAGTTGGACTATAAAGAAAGCTGAGCACCGAAGAATTGATGCTTTTGAACTGTGGTGTTGGAGAAGACTCTTGAGAGTCCCTTGGGCTGCAAGGAGATCAAACTAGTCCATTCTAAAGGAAATCAGTCCTAAATATTCACTGGAAGGACTGATGCTGAAGCTGAACCTCCAGTACTTTGGCGACCTCATGCGAAGAACTGACTCATTGGGAAAAGATCCTGATGCTGGGAAAGATTGAAGGTGGGAGGAGAAGGGGACGACAGAGGATGAGACGGTTGGATGGCATCACTGACTCAATGGACATGAGTTTGAGCAAGCTCCGGGAGTTGGTGATAGATAGGGAAGCCTGGCGTACTGCAGTCCATGGGGTTGCAAAGAGTAGGACATGACTGAGTGACTGAAATGAACTGGATTAGTGATATCACAGATAAAATTGAATGAAGCTTTGTGGTTTTAGAAGTCTGAAAACACATTTTCTTCTAAAACACATTTTCCTTTGGGAATTATGTTCCCAGAAGCGTATGAACTCTCACGATGGAAACTGACATGTACCATGAAATTCCTTCTATATAGCCAAGGTTTAGTCTTATAACCTAGTCTTTGAGGAACTTAAATCTTGAATAGAGTTTTGTTTTTTTTTTAGATAGGAAACTGTGAGTTCATTTCTTAGATAGCCTTATAATCTAATATGCATTTTACTAAGCATGATTCTTTTTTCCCCTAGCTTTACTGAGATATCATTGACATCGTGTAAGCTTAAGGTGCACAGCATAAGGATTTGAAATCCATACACATTGTGAAATCTAAGCATGATTCTTCAATCTTCCTATTAGTTCTGTGAGATGTCCAGTAATCCTTTTGCTCTGGTTGCCCAGAGTTAGTTTACTTGCAACTAAAGAACCTTGTGATTCCAGCAGTTACCATCTACTCAATAATGAACTTTTAAATTTAAATCACCCAGCAAAGTTGCCTTAACTGAATAATTTAAGAGTATTTAAGACTGATTTGTATAGGAAACATTAAAGCACTCTTATCTAATTGCCTTGACCAGAAACATAATCAGAATATTATGTTCTAGATCTTTTGAACAATGGCAAAAGTTGAATTCTAGTCATTAACCTGACAACACTATTGTAGTAAATACTTCTTTCCTCAGTAAGAAAAGTTTTCCCTTATGTACTATTATACTAGAGAATGCTCTAAAATTATATTTAAGATAGCATTTACATTCTTTTCTGATGATAAAAGTAATACAGATTTATTTTGCTCAGGCTTTTTCCTAAACCTAAAAATTATGTAAAATGAATATTGCCTCTTTTCCTGTTAGAAATGAGAAAAAAATCCTCCAAACTGGTAAAGCTGTACAAATAGTAAGCTATAGAAGTATGTGAGTCAGACTAAAATAACAGTGAAATATTATGGCTGTTGAGATATTTTCCTTGTTCAGATTCCTTTTGAAAAGCATTTGGCTTAACCCTGCTATGTCAAAAATGTGTATAAAAACCTCATTTTTCTTTCTAATGTAATTTCTTTTAATATACCCAGCAACTAATCACTCACTTCCACCCCACCCCCATTGGCTAGTATCTCAGAATATAATTTTTTAAAAGGAGTTTGATGTTTATAAAAGTTTCTTAAGCTATTATAACTAATCTTTGGAATGATGCAGTATGATATGAGTTATAACCTGACAAGTGTCATGTTTTAACAATGAAATCTACTGGAAACAGGCCATTCTTATCTTAATGACGTTTTAAGACAAAATTTGCAGTTTGGCTCAGGTTGTGAAACAGGGGAAAAGAATGCTCCAAAGCCGGAGAGCAGGCACACTGGCTTTCCGAAGTGCGCCAGCAGAGGGCTTTCTGGGCTTGCTGCGCGTGCCTTGTTAATGGCAGATTTATAGTGCAATTGAAGAAAAATTACCTCATAAAATATAAATTCAGATTAAAGGGAAGTCAATTTCCTAGATATAAGCTACCTAATTAGATAGAGAGGCTGGTTGTAGATTGAAATTTATATGATTTATCTCAACCTAATGTTTGACGTTTTGATGTAACATTCTTTTGAAGGTCACAGCGTGTGTTAATCCGGTAGAAGTGCAGATTGTGGGGTCCACATCTATTAGATTTGGATACTGGGGTGTCTTGCTGTGACTGACACTATAGTGGCACTGGAGCCAGGTCCTCCTGACTCAGGAAAGACTATTGTTAAATTTGCAGGAATTTAATGAGTCAGACATGAAATTAAAAGATTCTCACTCCTTGGAAGAAAAGCTATGGCAAATCTCGACAGCATATTAAAAAGCAGAGACATCACTTGGCTGACAAAGGTCCATATGGTCAAAGCTATGGTTTTTCCAATAGTTATGTACGGATGTGAGAGCTGGACTGTAGAGAAGGCTGAGCGCTGAAGAATTGAAGCTTCTGAAGTGTGGTGCTGGAGAAGACTCTTGAGAGTTCCTTGCACTGCAAGGAGATCAAGCCAGTCAATCCTAAAGGAAATCAAACCTGGATATTCACCCTCTGCTGGCTTACTTTTGAAAGCCAATGTGCCTGCTCTCAGGCTTTGGAGCATTCTTTTCCTGTTTCACAACCTGAGCCAAACTGCAAATTTTGTCTTAAAACGTCATTAAGATAAGAATGGCCTGTTTCCAGTAGATTTCATTGTTAAAACATGACACGTCTGTTTATAAACCATATCATACTGCATGATTCCAAAGATTAGTTATAATAGCCTAAAAAACTTTTGTAAACATCAAACTCCTTTATAAAATTGTATTCTGTGATATTAGGGGTGGAAGTGGGTGATTATTTGCTGGGAAGGACTGATGCTGAAGCTGAAACTCCAACACTTTGGCCATCTGATGAGAATAGACAACTCACTGGAAAAGATCCTGATGCTGGGAAAGACTGAAGGCAGGAGGAAAAGGGGGTGACAGAGGATGAGATAGTTGGATGGCATCATTGACTCAATAGCTTTGTGTTTGAGCAAACTCAGGGAGACAGTGAAGGAGAGGGAAGCCTGGCCTGTTGCAGTCCATGGGGTTGCAAAGAATCTGACATGACGTAGCGACGCAACAACAAAAATGAGTCAGTTGGTTTCACATTTGTAGCTCAAAATTGGCGATGGTGGGAGTATTTACATGATGGAAATCTGCAAACACTCTAAATCTGGGCCCTCCTTTCCCCGCCGAACTGGTTGATAAATATTTACCAGCCCATCACTGGATATATAGATTTGAAAAAGGGGGAGATTTTCTTGAGAATCATGCCATCTCAAACCATTTTCATGCCCATACATGCCGCCTCTGTCCAGCTTGGCTGAGCGCAGAGAAGGTCGTTCCTGAAGATTTGGTTTCAGTGTATTCAGTATTGGGAGGTCAGTTTGGCTGGGTCTGGAGATGGCTCTGGAATACCTGTGGGGTTTGGTGGGGAGGGGGCTGGGCGGGTGAGACAGTGAGTGCAGGCCTCCGTGTATCTGTGAGCACTGGACTGCTGCCCCTCTCCCCTCATCCGTTGTTTATTTTCTCCCCTCTGATCTTTCGCAGGATGTAGTAAATGAGATTGTCCCAAGTGAGGTTAACCTGTCTTAGTTCTGTCTTGTAAAATGCTGTAGCCTTTCTGCTTCACACTTCACATGCCTTTTGGCATTGATGTAATCGTATTATTTATAAATGTGATGGGGCCTCAGTTTTATGGACACCACACACAGATGTGCAATAAAAAATTAAATTCTTAGTTTTTTTCTGTTGCTGACCTTATTATGAACACCATCCAGGGCTTCTCCTTGGTTGGCTTAGGTTAATGTCCTTTAGACTTCCAGTTCCTTCCCCAGCTGGCATCTGGGTGTGGGGGTGCACTTGTCTTGGACTGTCTGTGGGACTCTGAGATTTGTGCAGCGTTCTCTGAACTAGTGCAGGTCTCTGCTAGGAGTCGCTGGTCTGGACTCCTCAGCAATCTTTGCTATATAATCAGTCTTATCCCTCATGTTTTTCTGATGTTTGCAGCTGCTTATGGAAGCTTCTGTAACTCTTGCCTTGTTCCTCTGGTTGTTTTCTCTGATGGTACTGAGCTCTGATTCAGCTCTCACTGGCTTTGTGGAATACTTTAAAGTCTGAAAGTATGGTCATGCAGTCCAACCCGCAGATTTCTGCTTCTGAGGCAGTTCAGATAACTACCGTCTTGAAGGTTCCGAAGTCAGCCTCTCAACAACCTTCTGCAGCATTCCCGTGGAGGCCTGGTCTCGTCTGTCAAGTGGCATCTGTCCAGTGGCTGGGAGAGCGCCACTCAGGTCCGCCCTTGACTTACTCCAGCTTGGCTCCTACCTTCAGCATGTCCTTTGTGGAGCCACCTTCTTTCCTACCATTGGTTCTTTCTCCTCCCCACAGTCTTTCTGGATATGTGTGATGACCTGTAACTCTTTCCTCTTGCCACATTGGGAACCCTATATAAAACTCTATGACCCAATTCCTTAGTCCTGCCTCTTAATATGTAAGAGTGGGAAATAAGTGTCTATAGTATAGAAAATCTCCTTCGTCATTGGAAAACCTTGGCTTTTAAGCTTATTATCTTTTGCAGACAAAATATCCTATTTTGTAGGCTTGAAACTGAATATTACATTTTCCTCTTTTCCCTCTGAATAATATGAAATCCCAAATGTGGATGTACGCCTCCTTCTAACTTGGGAAGGGTCATACACATAAAATTGCAAAGGAGTAAAACATATTATTGATAACATATTTAAAACATTATCCCTGTTACATACTTGTCACTTCGCTCACCCTCTGGGTTATACACTTCACGAAAGAAGGCTTTCCTATGGCTTAAGAACGGTTCTTTCTTTTTTTTTTAATTAAAAATTTTTTCTCTCGGCCATGCCTAATGGCTTGTGGGGTCTTAGTTCCCTGACCAGGGATTGAGCCTGGGGGCCCACAGCAGTGAAGGCGCCTAACCCCTGGACGCCAGGGTACTCCCCAAGAGCTGTTCTCTTCTGAGCAGCCTCTTAGGGTTTGTGTTTTTAGTAACTCCCTCTTTGCGGTTTATCCCTATCAATTCTTAAAGAAGTAAATGTATCCCTTTGAATAAGCAAACAAGAAACTCTACATGGGCTTCACATAGGGTCAAACTTGCTTTCCTTCTAGTGTTTCCTATCTCTAGAGACATCACCACCCACTCAGTCTTGCCAGATAACATCATCCTTTACACCTTCTTTCCTCTCATGCCCCATGGCTGATTAACTAGCAAATTCTATTTCTCTGCTTACAAATGTTTCTCGAATTAATTTCTTTTTCTCACTTCTCACATCTTTCACCCTAGTCCAAATTACTATCATCTCGTAACCATTTCTTAACGTTGGTCTTTTGCAGGTGTTTCCATGCATTTGCTTTCATTCCCAGTGAATGTAGAGTAATCTTAAAACAGACAAATAAAAAATACAATTTATTGTATGCATGTGTGTATATTTATGTGTATATATTATTATATGTGCACACATACATACATATGTATACATACATATGGTGTTTTAGTCTCTAAGTCATGTCCGACTCTTTGCGACGCCATGGACTGTAGCCCGGCAGGCTCCTCTGTCCATGGGATTCTCCAGGCAAGAATACTGGAGTGGGTTTCCATTTCCTTCTCCAGGGGATCTTCCCAACCCAGGAATTGAACCTGGGTCTCCTGCATTGCAGGCAGATTCTTTACCAACTGAGCTATGAGGGAAGCCCACATACATACACATACATATATATGTAAAATCCTGTTTATGTTACTCCTTTGCTTCAAACTCTCCACTACTTTCTATTCTGCTGAAGATAAAGTCCAAAATTCTTTATTGTTATTCAGTCACTCAGTCGTGTCCAACTCTGTGACCCCATGGACTGCAGCATGCCAAGCTTCCCTGTCCTTCACCACCTCCCAGAGTTTGCTCAAACTCATGCCCATTGAGTCGATGATGCTATCTAACCATCTCATGCTCTGTTGTCCCCTTCTCCTGCCCTCAATCTTTCTCAGCACCAGGGACTTTTCCAGTGACCTGGCTCTTCGCATCAGGTGGCCAAAGTATTGGAGCTTCAGCTTCAGCATCAGTCCTTGCAATGAATATGTAAGGTTGATTTCCTTTAGGGTTGACTGCTTTGGATCTCCTTGCTGTCCAAGGGACTCTCAAGAGTTTTCTCCAGCACCACAGTTCAAAAGCGTAAAAATTCTTACTTCTTCTTCTTCCCAAAGCACTTGAATGACCTCTCTTTGCTGCTTCCAGATCTCAACTTTGTTTTCTTCTCTCCCTGGCTCACTCTGCCCAGAGGCACTAAACCTTTTATTTCTTCAAATTTCCTGTTCTCTCTCCTTCTTAAGGCATCTACATAAGCTGTTTTTTTCTGCTTGGTAAAGCCTTGGTTCTCTCTGGTTAACTCCAGTTCTCAGTTTAAAAGTAACCTTCTCTTAGAAGTCCCTTCTGACCCTCCCCTTTCCTGCAAGTCTCTTTCAAGACATCTTGTGCTTTCTTTAAGAGCACATATTGCAATTGCATAATTTCATAATTATTTTAATGTTTTTTACCTCACTGAAGAAAGAGGCTAGCATATTCATTTTTCTTTTTTTTTTTTGCCTAGAATTAAAGTGCCCTTTTAATTATAGTGCCCATCAATGAAGAGATGCTTTGAGTGTTTTATCTTTATATGTTTTATCTTCATACTAGCTAACATAGTCGGAGAAGGCGATAGCACCCCACTCCAGTACTCTTGCCCAGAAAATCCCATGGATGGAGGAGTCTGGTGGGCTGCAGTCCATGGGGTCACGAAGAGTCGCACGTGACTGAGCGACTTCCCTTTCACTTTTCACTTTCATGCATTGGAGAAGGAAATGGCAACCCACTCCAGTGTTCTTGCCTGGAGAATCCCAGGGACAGGGGAGCCTGGTGGGCTGCTGTCTATGGGAATCGGACACACACAGAATCGGACACACACAAAATCGGACATGACTGAAGTGACTTAGCAGTTAACATAGTGTTTTACCCCCAGTAAATGTCCTAAAACTTATACCAACAAATAATTATTTTCTCTATATTTTCCCCTCTGCCTCTTGCTATCTTCTCATCCATAGGAAAAGGAGAATTCTTTGTGAGATATTTCTGTGAAGATCAAAGCAATCAAACTCAAACCAAGAAGTAAGCCAGGTGTTAGATTCTGAAATATTGAATTCAACTTCATGTAGCAGTTTGCTATCAGAGACTTTTTAAGAAAATGTCCTTTGGACCTTCTAATGGATCTCAGTTGCCTCCAGGAGCAAGTTCCTTATATTTAGCATGGAACATAAGGCTTTCCATGATCTGGACTTTGCCTCCCTTCCTCGCTTTCTTTTCATCACACTTCATCCTGCCCAGCAATCCTACCTACCAGACCCACGCATCAGGAAAGGGAAATGATCATCATCATTGTTACCATCCCCACTAACAACATTTGTTAGGAATTAGTTTATATCAAACACTGTGTGAGGGCTTGTGGGGACATACAAAGATGTAAGTCAGAATCACAGCTCTCAATCACCTCTTAATCTAATAGAAGTGACAAATATGAAAGATAAATTGCAATATAAATTAGTTTAATAGCAAGTGCCAAATAGTGGTTGAGAACAGGAGTATAATTTCCTGAGATGCTAACGAGTGCTCTGCTTTGGTTTTATCTTTCCTCAAATAAATGTGACTCTGGGAGGAGATACTTAATGTTCTGCCCATCTCTTCAAAGATAAGTCCTATGATTTATCCACTGCTTTGTGTAATCTTCCTTCTTCCTCATCTTCAAAATTATTGCAATCATAATCTGAGTTCAGGATACAAAGAAACGAATATTTGTCAGTGACCAATGGGGCCTCATCCAAGATTCCTTGAGCCCTTCGCTCACTAACTTTACAAACTCCACTTAGATGTGGAGAGCAAATGCGCGGATTCATTCACATGGTGGAGTTAACGAGATCCGTTGGATAACGGCATGCATTAAAACACAAAAGTAAAGAGCCTTTGAAAACTCTACTTCCCTAAGGGTCTTATAGCAGAGGCATATATTAATTAACAAATAGTTTTGAGATGAGGAAAGGAAGTGATCAAACTGTGTTCCATGCCCTCAAAACCCCACAGTAGGTGGGAAAGACCAGTAAATATATAATAATATATTGTTCTGAGAGCAATGACAGTGGTGTGGACGATAGGACTGAGCACCTTATCACTGGAGAAAGGCTACACAGCAGAGGTGATGTTTAAATTTAATCCAGAAGATGAGTGAAAATTAGCTTTGGGAATTCCCTGGTGGTCCAGTGGTGAGGACTCTATAATTTCACTGCCAAGGGCCCAGATTCAATCTCTGGTTGAGGAACTACCTGTTGAGGTAGTTGAGGAACACAGAAAAGAGAAGACATATGATTCTGTAACTTGGAGAATATGAATGAAGAACTGGAAACAATAATCTACCCAGGGGTGTTCCTACCTGTTGTCTGTTTATACCACATAATTTGTAGATGAAAGCCTTCATCTCCAAGCTACAGTGCTGAAAAATGTCTCTCGAATCCCCAGTCTTGTCACAACTCCCTGTGTCATTGAAGTTGCCACGGCTCCTACCAGTGAAGTACTGTAAAAGAAGTGTAACCTAGAGGTTCCCCTGGATCTGGCCCTCAGATAGCAGGAGAATAGCCGTATTCAGCACACTGCTTGGTGAAATCTATTTCATGTTGCCTTCCTTCTGTTTCTCTTGGGCTTATCACTCATAACTCTCATCTCCCACTCTTATCTAATATTTTTCAAGAAGGCTTTTTGGGGAAAATGTAACATATTTGGGTATATATACATCCTAGTTCTCCAGTTTTCTCCTGTCTAAGCAGACAGTTTGGGAACCTTGGAATAGTAGACCACACCTAATTTTAGTATCTCTTACAGTTAAGCAGAAAGTGAAGAACAGCTAAAGAGCCTCTTGATGAAAGTGAAAGAGGAGAGTGAAAAAGTTGGCTTAAAGCTCAACATTCAGAAAACGAAGATCATGGCATGAGGTCCTGTCACTTCATAGAAAATAGATGGAGAAAGGCTACACCTCTGCTGGTGTGATGCTGCTACATCACAGCAGAGGTGATGCTACACAGCATAGAAAATAGATGGGGAAACAGTGGAAACAGGCAGACTTTATTTTTCTGGGCTCCAAAATCACTGCAGATGGTGATTGCAGCCATGAAATTAAAAGACGCTTACTCCTTGGAAGAAAAGTTATGACCAACCTAGACAGCATATTAAAAACCAGAGACATTACTTTGCCAACAAAGGTCCATCTAGTCAAGGCTA
>NW_011495084.1:1296077-1315808 GCF_000754665.1 Bison bison bison
GGACTGCAAGGAGATCCAAGCAGTCCATTCTGAAGGAGATCAGCCCTGGGATTTCTTTGGAAGGAATGATGCTGAAGCTGAAACTCCAGTACTTTGGCCACCTCATGCGAAGAGTTGACTCATTGGAAAAGACTCTGATGCTGGGAGGGATTGGGGGCAGGAGGAGAAGGGGATGACAGAGGATGAGATGGCTGGATGGCATCACCGGCTCAATGGATGTGAGTTTGAGTAAATTTTGGGAGTTGGTGATGGACAGGGAGGCCTGGTGTGCTGCAGTCCATGGGGTCTGAAAGAGTTGGACACGACTGAGCAATTGAACTGAACTGAACAGTTAATAGGAGGTCATTCCCAAGATCTGTAGTTGGCAAGCTAGAGACCTGGGAAGGCCAATGGTATACTTCTTGTCCAATTCTGAATCTGAAGGCAGAAGAGGACACATGTCCCAGTTCAAAACAGTCAGGCAGAGACAATGAATCCTTCCTTGCTTGCCTTTTTATTCTATGCAGTTCTCCAGTGGGTTGGCTTGAGGCCCACCCACACTGGGGAGGACAATCTGCTTTGTTCAGTCTACCAATTCACATGTTAATCTCATCCAGAAATACCTTCACAGACACATTCAAAATACTACTGATATTGAACTGAATATCTGGGCATCCTGTGGTTCTGTCAAGTTAACACATAAAATCAGCTATGGCCATCCTCCATTTTCTTAGTTTCTCTGTTTCAGTTATGGATCATTGCATGTCAAGGAATAAAACCCTAACCAAGTTAATTTAAGTAAAAAAGGAAGTGATCGGGTAGATGTAGTCATGGAAACTAAAAATGTGGTGAAGCATCCTCGCTATCACTTTCTCTGCTTCCTTTGGAACATCTGTTCCATTCTCCTATTTCTTTTTGCAGAATAGCTTTCTTTGCTTATGTAACAACATACATGACTGGAAAATAGCTGCCGTCTCTAATTCTGTGTGAACAAAATGTTCCAGGGCCCACAGCCTTATGACAACATGTGACTTTTGTCTCTATGATTTGTGTTTCAATACCTGAGAAAGAGAACTGGATCCATTGTAGGACCACCATGTATTATTTTGCTTAGAAGGCAATGGCACCCCACTCCAGTACTCTTGCCTGGAGAATCCCATGGACGGAGGAGCCTGGTGGGCTGCTATCTATGGGGTCGCATAGAGTCTGAGACAACTGAAGTGACTTAGCAGCAGCAGCAGCCTGTCCCCAGTGGCCAGAGAATGTAAGGGCATGTTAGTTCCTGTTGCTGCTGTAACAAATCACCACAGACTTAATAGCTAAAAACAACGCAAGTTTGTTATCTTTTGGTTCTGAAGGTCAGAAATCTGAAATGAATTTCACTGGGCTAGAATCAAGATGTTGGCAGAACTGCATTCCTTCTGGAAGCTCTAGGAGAGAATCTTTTCCATTGCCTGCTTCTAGAAGCTCCTTGAAATCCATGGCTTATGGCTGCTTCATCCCTCTTTGAATCTCTCTTGCACGCCAATTCTTTTGATTTCTGCTTTCACTGATAAGGACTCAGTGGTTACATTGGGCCCACAGGGAACTAAATTAACTAACTTCATTTCATCCATAAATCTCTTTTGCAGTGTAAGGCAAAATTCACAAGCTCTGGAAATTAGGACATGGATGTCTGGAGCCATTATTCCACCTATCCTAGTGAGAGCTGCAAAGATAAGATCCCAATGGAGCAGAAGCTATGTAGCCTCTGGGAGGAATTCCTCTGCAAAAGAAGTGTCGAAAGAGGAGGAAGCAAATTAGCAAATTAAATAACAGACCCATTTCATCTTCCCAAACAAAGGCCTGTTTACTGGTAGTGATGAGTCTGGCTCTCCACCTCCAGTTAATTTTTCCAACCTCTGTTTTGTCCCCTCCAGGGGATCTGTCAGTGTCTCCATATGTGTAATTCACTTGCATTTCTTTTTTTGGAATAGAATGGACTAGTTTGGTATTAATCTCCCCAAAGCTAGATTCCCTTTTACAACACAGATGCCTAACCTCCTTAGATTCATGGATCAGAAAACACTGGATGTGATGGAGCTGGGTTTGAGAATCTGTGCTTATAATACACTCCCTAGGTGATTCTCGTGTACACCAAAGTTTGAGAACCACCTCTGTATTCTACAGTAAAGTTGATAAACTTATCTTGTCAGAAGAGAAGACTGAAAAAAACCTTCCAAGGGAACTAGTATGTTTTCACTGCAGCTTTTGGGAGAAACTGATAACAATTTTGCATGTAACTCAGTAAGACTAATTCAGGCTGGGAGCCACAGAAGAGGTCATGTCAAGATAAGGGGGAAACACTTTTTGGGGCTGATCTGACCTTCATGTGACTCTCAAATCACAATAAAGGGCTTAGGTTTTTTTTTTTTTTGAGTTATGTTTTCATATTGATTTGTGCTCTGCTGAAAACCACAACGATGCCATGTCACTAAAGGCAGTTTTTCTGTGTTAACCTTGCCAGCCTAGTAAAGGTAGAAGATGATAAGCTGATGTATGACTCTCCAGGCTGCACATTGCAGTGGCTATTGTAAATTTTCGTCAGATGTCTGAGTTGGAATCTTGGTGTTATATGAAGCCATCTCAACCATGACATTTAGGGATCTGACAGGTTTTGATGTATTTTAAATAATTTGATCCAAGTAAGAGATGTTCTCCAAGCCAGGCTTCAGCAATATGTGAACCGTGAACTTCCTGATGTTCATGCTGGTTTTAGAAAAGGCAGAGGAACCAGAGATCAAATTGCCAACATCCGCTGGATCATGGAAAAAGCAAGAGAGTTCCAGAAAAACATCTATTTCTGCTTTATTGACTGTGCCAAAGCCTTTGACTGTGTGCATCATAATAAACTGTGGAAAATTCTGAAAGAGATGGAAATACCGGACCACCTGATCTGCCTCTTGAGAAATCTGTATGCAGGGCAGGAAGCAACAGTTAGAACTGGACATGGAACAACAGACTGGTTCCAAATAGGAAAAGGAGTTCGTCAAGGCTGTATATTGTCACCCTGCTTATTTAACTTCTATGCAGAGTACATCATGAGAAACGCTGGACTGGAAGAAACACAGGCTGGAATCAAGATTGCCGGGAGAAATATCAATAAGCTCAGATATGCAGATGACCCCACCCTTACGGCAGAAAGTGAAGAGGAACTCAAAAGCCTCTTGATGAAAGTGAAAGAGGAGAGTGAAAAAGTTGGCTTAAAGCTCAACATTCAGAAAACGAAGATCATGGCATCTGGTCCCATCACTTCATGGGAAAAGATGGGGAAACAGTGGAAACAGTGTCAGACTTTAATTTTTGGGGCTCCAAAATCACTGCAGATAGTGATTGCAGCCATGAAATTAAAAGACGCTTACTCCTTGGAAGGAAAGTTATGACCAACCTAGAGAGCATGTTCAAAAGCAGAGACATTACTTTGCCAACAAAGGTCCATCTAGTCAAGGCTATGGTTTTTCCTGTGGTCATGTATGGATGTGAGAGTTGGACTGTGAAGAAAGCTGAGCACTGAAGAATTGATGCTTTTGAACTGCGGTGTTGGAGAAGACTCTTGAGAGTCCCTTGGACTGCAAGGAGATCCAACCAGTCCACTCTGAAGGAGATCAGCCCTGGGATTTCTTTGAAGGGAATGATGCTAAAGCTGAAACTCCAGTACTTTGGCCACCTGATGCAAAGAGCTGACTCATTGGAAAAGACTCTGATGCTGGGAGGGATTGAGGGCAGGAGGAGAAGGGGACGCCAGAGGATGATATGGCTGGATGGCATCACTGACTTGATGGACTTGAGTCTGAGTGAACTCCGGGAGTTTGTGAGGGACAGGGAGGCCTGGTATGCTGTGATTCATGGGGTCGCAAAGAGTCGGACACGACTGAGCGACTGAACTGAACTGATGAGATGTTTTGATATGCTTTCTTTGTAAGTTTGTAGTTGTTTTGAATAACTTGGATATAATTAATACAAGAGTTAATTAGGTAAATATTTACCTGTGAATCATCAGTTCAGTTCAGTTCAGTCGCTCAGTCGTGTCCGACTCTTTGTGACCCTATGAACTGAGCATACCTGAGCATACCAGGCCTCCCTGTCCATCACCAACTCCCAGAGTTCACCCAAACCCATGTCCATTGAGTTGGTGATGCCATCCAACCATCTTATCCTCTGTTGTCCCCTTCTCCTCCTGCCCTCAATCTTTCCCAGCATCAGGGTCTTTTCCAATGAGTCAGCTCTTTGCATCAGGTGGCCAAAGTACTGGAGTTTCAGCTTCAGCATCAGTCCTTCCAATGAACACCCAGGACTGATCTCCTTTAGGATGGACTGGTTGGATCTCCTTGCAGCCCAAGGGACTCTCAAGAGTCTTCTGCAACACCACAGTTCAAAAAGTGCTCAGCTTTCTTTATAGTCCAACTCTCACATCTATACATGACCACTGGAAAAACCATAGCCTTGACTAGACGGACCTTTCTTGACACAGTAGTGTCTCTGTTTTCCAATATGCTGTCTACGTTGGTCATAACTTTTCTTCCAAGGAGTAAGTGTCTTTTAATTTCATGGCTGCAATCACCATCTGCAGTGATTTTGGAGCCCAGAAAAATAAAGTCATAGATGACTCTATATTAAAGTCTAATTCAGTTGAGAATGTATGTTGCAAATATACAGAGTAGTAGCCTAGAAAATAACAGCATATAATTTTTGATGTTGGTGGTTCTGTTTTTGGCAGTACAGACAATTAAACAACCTAAAAATTTGTCAGCTATTAAATACCTGGGCATGCTGAATAAAAAAGTAGTCATCTATCTAAGTGATTGGATGGAAGTAGGGAATATCACCAGAGGCCAAAAACAAAGCAGAAACTAGATTTGGCATTCCCTCACTTTGAGTCTTGGATCTGAATTTATACTTAGTACATTGGGAACTCTCAAGTTGAGAAATTTGCATGAAATTCCTTACAGCAATTGGCAGAAGCAGATAGAAACTCTTTTTTGGAGGAGCACATTTTCACCCTTGGCAGTAAAGAATCATCATAGAAAATGTTGTACCATACATGGACCCCAAACTCAAAATTGCAAAATCTATGAGGTAACTTACTCTAAGTTTGAGAAGCAAACACAGCCAGCAACAAGGTTAGGAACCTCCTCCCCTTGAGAAATTCAGGTAACTTTATCCCTCAGCAACTCTAAAATAAGTAAGTCCAAAATGATTGAAGATTAAAATGGAATTGAAAACATGAGAAACCAACTTAATTTATATTGTTATACATACATATAGGGTATTGTGTATTACACGATATATTATAAATGCACATGCAATGTGCTGTAGTATGTAAGTACTTTAGAAAAAAGAACTATAGGAAATACTGGTTTTATATCTTGAACTTGATGCTAAAATGTTGGCAAGATGAAACTTTAGTTGTAGGAACATTACTTCTTTCAAGATGAAAGATAGTGGCACTGTAGCAACTTGAAAAGTGAATGTCCCTATAAAATAATACAGTAACTTCTGTGGGTGAGCTTTAAATTGAAATTATGGCCAACATAGATCTACTCATGACACACAGTCTGTATTTAGAAAAGTTAAGATAGATGTCATCTGCAAATTAAATTACAAGAAATACCAGCAAGTGCCAAGCAACACACTTTGTGAAAGCATAAATAGAACACTGAAAAACTACTTTGTAACAAGGCAGTTACGTTCAGAGTGGTTAAAATCAAAGCAAAGATATAGGATTCGTTTTGCTGCTCAATGATAACATAATTCCGGATAAAATCACTAACCTGAAATGTGTTAGGTTTAGTAAAGCAAGGGAGGAATAATTGCATTTCACTAGTGAATGTGATATGATGGGAATCAAATGTTATCTATTTTAGATTTGATTTCAGTGAATGAAAAATGAGTGCTATACGAATCACCAAAGAAGTTAATTTTTCTTAAAGATGATAAACTTAATTAGAAACGTTCCTCTATTATTGATGGATAACTGTAAGCTCAGCAATTCCCCATACCTGCCAGTTGTTTTTAATGTGATGTGTTGAAGCCAGTAGTTTGTCAGGTGTCAACTTTCTAAAGATCATATTCCATGTGGGAAAATCAGAAAGGGAACTGCTTATCCCATGCATTATGTAGTCGCTTCAGACTTCTTATGAACTTAATATCTCTTCACAAGCAGGCGACTGACTCACTCTTTGCCAGAATTCCTTTGTCAGGGTAGAATGAAATATAAAAGCTGTCAACTAAATTTTGACAGTAATAACTTCATGTGGCAGCAGTTATAAATTCTTCTTTTGTGTGTGGTTCTGGGGTTAATCTTTCATCTAAACTCTCTATTGTAGTTATCCATGGAAGTCTATTTTGCTTATTTCACGCAGCCTACCATTTAATGTAATGACTTCATAAAACAGTTGAAAAAGAACTTGCAATTTCTGGTATTGTTTTCTCTGCCATTGTTCATTCTACTAATCTCCCGCCTCCTCTAAACCTGGATGCAGGAAGAATAGAAATCCAGCATACACTAAACCTCTAGCTATAAAAGAATGGTCACCCTGAGAAGTCCTACTATAATTTCTACTGTTTTCTTTACTAGACAATTTAATTTATAGGTTTTAAATACATAGAGTTCAGAATAGAATAAGAATAGTAAAAATGCCATATGATATAGCCTTGGAATTTCCAACTTTAACTCGTGAAAATAGTTGCGATGCTTTTGAATTGAACGTTTAAAGATACTGTATGAAATTTGAGATGAAAAGTTGAGAGTTCTTACATTTGAATTAAGTACGTAAAGTATCTAAGTATTATATTAGAAAGAAATGCTTTTCTCAGGCTTTATATTGCTGTTTACTTATCCTTCCTCACCAAGTTCTGGTAGTATTTAGAAATAACTGTAAACAGTATCAAAATGTTTCTTTTTTGAACCATGAAATTTAACTTTGGCTGCCATTTTTTATTTTTCTATAAGTATGACACTTGTGAAAAGTTTTAAGTCAAGCAGTTACCAGAGTGAGGAAAAAATAATCCTAAAATATGATTTATAGAATCTTCACATTTTAGGTTGATTTTTATAGGAAACTATGAAGCTAAGAGAAACGGTTTTAAATTAAGGCGGGAACTTAGTAATGTGTATGTTATATACATTTTCATGCTTTTCAGAAAGAGGTAATAAATATCTTGTGTAAACAAATTTGGTGCATTGAATTAAAAATTTTTTGTAGGAAAATTATTGTTCTCTAAACAAATTTCAAGCTTTAAAATTTATTCTGTATTCACATCTTAAGTGTGTAGAATATTAAGTTTAAAAGGTACATATTTTTAGACCAATAATTAGAGTGTAAATATAAATAACTAGGTCTATCTGTTTAGAATTGTATTAATTTATTGTCTAATTAGTTTGAGTAATGACCAATAACCTTTTGATAAATATTTATTAAACACATACTACACTTAAATTATTTAAAGTAATTCATCAAAATTTTAAAATGAGTGGTACATATATGTGTGTGTGTGTAGGCATAGAGCTACTTGTATTTTGAGGGAGTTTATGTGTTTCTTCATGCTTAAAATATGAATTTAAGGGAAACATCTTCTCTTGGCTCATAGAACTGGCAATTATATAGGCAGTGGAAAGGCATTAAGATCATGTAAAACAAGAGTAACAGATTATTAAGTTTGAGACATAGACAATAAACTGTTTATAGAATAGGTGTTGGGCATGCAATGTATCAGGATATCAAGGATATTTTCACAGAAAAGACCTGAAAGTCACTGCATAAAAAGTATCTGAGTACAGCAAGATATGAAGAACTGCTGTGTATTTTTGTCTCAAAGGTAGTTCTTGTGTGGTTAGAGATTCTTTACTACTGTGACCCATCTGCTAAGTGAGTCTGATACTTGTGCAGGAAACAGGGGATCTGTTATGGAAATGTGCACCCACTGTACAATCATGGCCTTCACTCATTTATGGGCTTAGCTCATTTCTTTGAAGTTGGTTGTGAAATATTAGAGCTGTTCTCTGATTCTAATCCAGGCAATCCGTCGCTTCCAGAGAAGAGTGCACTTTCTGCTGAATTAAGAAGTCCTTCCTTGTCGTCTAATTGGGTGCATGTCATAGAGGATGGAAAAACAGGGTGTGAAGGAAGGTTTTCAGGATTAAGTGAGTTACTTTATTTTCTTTTTAAAATCAAATATTAGACTATCATCTTTTTGTATTATTTTCTGCTTCAATTGAGGAATATTTAATAGAAAGATCTGTGGGCACATGAACAGATCAACTTAAACTACACTGTAATGGGACTAGAGTTGAAAATATATGCACATAATTTTAGTTTACTTATAAATCTTAAAGAAAAGTTTATGAGAACATTTAGACATTCTGGGAATGACTGATAGGATTGTATTTCATCTTCCTTCAAAGAACAGTAATTATTTCATGAATAAAACATGGAAGAGATCAACAGTTAGGAATAATGTTTATCTCTCATGACATCAGGAGATAATAGTGTTTTTTGTTTGTTTGATGCTATGTCTTTCGAAGTCATAAAAGGCTAGTAATATAGGCTACAAAGGGTATGCTGTGCGGGAGTGGGGTAGGGTGTAACACACACGGGCTCAGGTAAGAAGCTGCCATGCATTGCTAATGAGAGACTCAGCCAAAGGGCTGCCTGCAAGTCCCAAAGCTTCAGGTGCTCTATGTGGTTAGAAAGGCTGGAATTCCTTTTTTAATTCCTTTATTACAAAGCTATATTTATAAGAATTAGAGCCCTCTACAAATACTCATACTTCTAAGATGCCATCATAGTAAAGACCAACAATTTAGTTACATTTCAGGGGAAAAGGCTATACTGAAATGAACATTGTGAGAAAACTCAATTTAATGATACCTTGGAGTATATTCTTGCTTCATATACTGCTGTTTTCATTACAAGGTAAGAACTCATGTTAAACTTTTACCTTATCTTATTGTTTTTTAGTCTTTCTTGTGAATGGTGGAAACTGTCTCCTCTTATACTGTAAAACACTTTGAAGTCATTAGAATGGGTATATACTAAATGACACTCAGATCATTTTTTGGGAAACTTTTTAATAATGTGGATAATTTGGAACTTTTAGTTTTAAATTTATGAGTATCTTTTTAAAATGTTAAAATCATGATTTTATTATGCTATAAAACTGTACTCGAAGAAACTCTGATTCCCTTTCTCTTCTAAATAATGGTTTAAAATAGTTGTATAAATTAAACATTTGAAATTTTACAGTAGACAAGGAGACATTGAGTATTTAAACTTTCTTGATGTCATCAAGTCAAAGAATGGCAAAAGAATGTCTTAAGAAGGATTTAACATTTGAGACTAAGAACTGATTTTCAATTATATCAAGATATTTATAAATTAATTTTATAAAGTATTTTTATGGCAGAAAGCATTTATTCACATTTAGCCATACATTTATTTACATTTAATCACTGAAAAGGGCTGTATATTTTGGGACTTGTAGAGGAAGTGGGAAAAATTACTAAAGGTGAAAAGCTAGCATGGTTACAGACACTATCTTCCAATCCTAATAGTGACTGAAACTCCAAGAAAAAATAGTCTTAGAGTGTTGAGAGCTGGAGGGGACTTTGAAGATCAACTTGGCCCCCACCATCATTTTGTGATGCGCTTGCTGAACTTCGGTATTTGCTACGTGGTAGGATGGGACTAAAGCTTGGATCTCTGTCTTCAAGACTAGTGCTTATTCCACTGTATCATGCCCTTCTATGTGCACTGCCCATTCTTTCTGGGTTACTGGTCACCCTGATGGCTCATAAGGACCATGAGCCTGGTCAAAATCTCAGTCTGTATTTTAGAATTACATTTAAACTTGTTTTATAATCAGAACATGTGGCCAAGATATTTGGATAATTTTTTCATTCTTATCACATATGTTTATCTCTGGCAGGCTATATTTGTACATCATCCATCTTGACGAGAACATCAGAGTGAGTATTTCTTGTTCTTCATGTCCTCTGAAACATAAAGATAATGGGAACGAGCCAAACTCAGCAGACTGTGCATCTGCTTTCAAAAAAATTAATGCAATATTTTATAAAACAAGGGCATGAGATGTAGTTCTTTAAACATTTCCACAAATTAAAAATTATTAAGTGTTTAGTTCCTTATCAACAGAACAAAATTATTTCCTTTTATTTTAATTATAAAAGGAATTTTGGTGATATCCAATGACTGTGGATACTAAGGAGATATTATTTTCATTTCAAAAGAAGTTATTAATATATTCAGTAATTTCCTATTGTTATCATTAGTATGCATCATTGATTAGAAACGTGCAATATTCTTAACAGATTAAAGCAGTTTTTAATGATAAAAAGAATAAAATGGTTCTAGCAGTCAGTAATGAAAATTATTTTTTGGACTAGATTGATCTGTTTAATGAAAAGCAGAATTATACCTATTTATTTTGATAATGTGGTTTGATGCACTTACTCACAGTAATGTTAATCTGAACACATGGAAAAGAGAGAGAATTGAGTATTCCATTTGAAAAAAGTCGACGTGCACTTGCCGGATACTTATGAAGTATTTTATGAAGGCATGTGGAGCAATTATCGTGCATGTTGGTGCTACAGTGTTACGCTATTTTGTTTATTTCTCTATCTCAAAGTTCCTTCCTAAAATGCAGTTTACATCAGTGACTGAAGAGATCTGGGGACACTCCCGAATTTTGTAAAATGAGACAGCGCCACCACACAAATCTAACCCCTCCAAAAGGGGGAGGGGGACCTTTTCAATGTTAAACCAAGAAAGACCTCTTTGATAAAGTGATGGAAATCTGGAGGAAAACATCAGCTCTCTCTTGGGAAAGGCTTGTTCAGGTTGCCTAGGGGCCTTTGACTATACAGGTTCTTTTTGTTTTCTTCCAGAAACAGGTTTAATGAAAATCTACAGAAAAGAGCTCTTTTAGCAGCCCAGGTAGGTTATGCCTCAGATGGAGAGAGAAGCTGAGAAATAATCCATTGTGCTCTGGGCCTCTGCTGTCACTTCAACAATGAGACCTTTGTGGAGGCAAATAAAATGCTAAAAACAAGACAAGGAGGAGGAAGAGGCAAAGTAACTTCTCCAGCGCTGTTCTGTGATGCTCCAGTTCAGGCTTAGCTCACAATTACTTGTTTGTGGTCAAATGCTTTTCTGCTATTCATCTCAGTTCCCTACTGATAGGTTACCACAATTTGTGAGAGATTTAATCTCATTACTTGCCAGAACATTTTAATTGGTTTAAAAATTAAGTACAATATCAGAGGACAATGAAAATAGGACAGATACAAGCAAACAGGAGCAGAGAAAGGTGTGAATGATCTGAGTTAAGCACCACAAAAGGGCCCCAGAAGTGTCCTCCCGTCCTGACAAACAGGTTTTATATTACGTAATAAATCCAAATTATAGGCACTGATGAAGAAGTGACTTTTTTTTTAGAGGGGTTGAGTAGCACTGAATTTGAGGACACCTTTTTGCTTGAGTCCTTTTATCTAAATGATATTCTGTGACATAATCGTAGTATCTTCAAATTATGGTTGGAATGTTTAAATGGGTGGATTTTTAAAAATAGTTCTCTGTTAAAGATGGACGGTAAGATAGAGAATCCTGACTCAAAAAGGTATTTCTTTGGAAAGTAATATGATTTGAGTATTTATGTAGCAGACAGCTTATATATTCAAGGTCTTTGTCAAATGCTGAATTGTAATCAATTTCTGTTAGCATTTTCTGATGGATGCCTAATTATTTTATATTTAAAGATATAAATATATCTGTAATATATTTTAATATTTAACTTAATTAAAGATAATTGGGAAAAAAAGAGATATGATATGCTGTTGTGACAATTCAGAAGACAGAACTAATTTATCCTCAACAAGAATGAAGATCTTTCTTTGTACTAGTACAGGCAAAGAATTGTCTTTGAAAGGGAAACACTTTTTATTTCTAAAAAGTATTTTGTGTATGTAAGTACTTAATGTATCATGTGAAGTGGTTAAAATGGTTTTTCTCTGAGAAATGTTAAGTACATGTTTACCAGTAGGCCATGTTAGCCACAAAAAGACATCCACACAACTCAGTAGAAAATTTAATTTTTTTTAATTTTATTTTTAAACTTTACAATATTGTATTGGTTCTGCCATATATCGAAATGAATCCACCACAGGCATACACGTGTTCCCCATCCTGAACCCTCGTCCCTCCTCCCTCCCCATACCATCCCTCTGGGTCGTCCCAGTGCACCAGCCCCAAGCATCCAGTATCATGCATCGAACCTGGACTGGCGACTCGTTTCTTACATGATATTTTACATATTTCAATGCCATTCTCCCAAATCATCTCACCCTCTCCCTCTCCCACAGAGTCCAAAAGACTGTTCTATACATCAGTGTCTCTTTTGCTGTCTCATATACAGGGTTATTGTTACCATCTTTCTAAATTCCATATATATGCGTTAGTATACTGTATTGGTGTTTTTCTTTCTGGCTTACTTCACTCTGTATAATAGGCTCCAGTTTCATCCACCTCATTAGAACTGATTCAAATGTATTCTTTTTAATGGCTGAGCAATACTCCATTGTGTATATGTACCATAGCTTTCTTATCCATTCATCTGCTGATGGACATCTAGGTTGCTTCCATGTCCTGGCTATTATAAACAGTGCTGTGATGAACATTGGGGTACACGTGTCTCTTTGAATTCTGGTTTCCTCGGTGTGTATTCCCAGTAGTGGGATTGCTGGATCATAAGGCAGTTCTATTTCCAGTTTTTTAAGGAATCTCCACACTGTTCTCCATAGTGGCTGTACTAGTTTGCATTCCCACCAACAGTGTAAGAGGGTTCCCTTTTCTCCACACCCTCTCCAGCATTTATTGCTTGTAGACTTTTGGATCGCAGCCATTCTGACTGGCGTGAAATGGTACCTCATAGTGGTTTTGATTTGCATTTCTCTGATAATGAGTGATGTTGAGCATCTTTTCATGTGTTTGTTAGCCATCTGTATGTCTTCTTTGGAGAAATGTCTATTTAGTTCTTTGGCCCATTGTTTGATTGAGTCATTTATTTTTCTGGAGTTGAGCTGTAGGAGTTGCTTGTATATTCTTGAGATTAGTTGTTTGTCAGTTGCTTCATTTGCTATTATTTTCTCCCAATCTGAAGGCTGTCTTTTCACCTTGCTAATAGTTTCCTTTGATGTGCAGAAGCTTTTAAGTTTAATTAGGTCCCATTTGTTTATTTTTGCTTTTATTTCCAATATTCTGGGAGGTGGGTCATAGAGGATCCTGTTGTGATGTATGTCGGAGAGTGTTTTGCCTATGTTTTCCTCTAGGAGTTTTATAGTTTCTGGTCTTACGTTTAGATCTTTAATCCATTTTGAGTTTATTTTTGTGTATGGTGTTAGAAAGTGGTCTAGTTTCATTCTATTACAAGTGGTTGACCAGTTTTCCCAGCACCACTTGTTAAAGAGATTGTCTTTAATCCATTGTATATTCTTGCCTCCTTTGTCAAAGATAAGGTGTCCATATGTGCGTGGATTCATCTCTGGGCTTTCTATTTTGTTCCATTGATCTATAAGAAAATTTAATTTTGAGATAAACTTTATTCTGGTAGAACCTACTAGATTGGAGAACCTGTGAAACATACCCCACAGCTGTCACATTAAGCAGCCTATGGATGGGCTTATTCTATTGACCATTTGGATTTTTTAGAATTTGTATAATTTACCCCCCAGAGGTATGTTAATGCCTGCATTTTGTTTATAAGTGAGAAATGCACTTGTCTTGATTTCTTTTAGAGAGACTGAAGAGCTGGACACTTCTATTTCCTATAGCTGGAGAACATGCACCAACATTATTTAACATCTGAACAAACTCTAAGAGAAGAAATGTTAAAGAAGGGCAATGAGGTTGCAATGATGCCTTGCACAGTTTAGGACTGAAATTTCATCTGTGACAAAGGCCATTCTTGTCCACAGATTCACTTCCCCACTCTAGGAACACGGACTGATCTGTGCACCCAAGGACTCAGGAGTACGTTGACAATGAGTTAACAGTGAGCAGAGGAGGGTAGACACACACTTCTGTGAATGTCCCTATAATTGTGCACGGTCCCTGTGCTGCCCTTGTGCAACTGTACCTGTCCGTTGTGCACTGCAGTGACTTCTCTGTGCTTCTCGCCCTCCTGTGGGTTTGTAATTGGCACTGAAGAGGAATGGGCTGTCCTCTTTCGTCAGTTATGTGAATACATGCACCCACAGCTTGTAACTTTTCTTTGCATTTGTGTCGCATTTCAAAACTCTTCTCCTGAAAGCAGAGGCAAATTGTTTATTAGAGGGTACGGGCAATTTGTATGTGCAGGAGCGGGGTAGGGGGAGGAAAGGGAGCCAGGGAAGGGAGAAAATCCAGCTCATCTCTGTCAATGAGGGGTCTTCCTGCTTTAAACATCTGGGGCTCAGTCTTGCGGGCATCCCTCTGAGGATCTGTGTAGAGTGTTTTAGAATTGTTTCTCCAAGGAACAGCTGGGATACTTATCCACCCACACCTGCCTCTCATTGATGGAGGGCAGCTTCTGGGGGCACTTAAATCTCCTGAAAGGCATTTCTCTTGTCTGTTCTGCTTGGACTCTACCCTAAGGCAGAGACGAAAAGAAGCTCGTGCTTGAGAGTTTCAATGTGCTCAAAAGCCCAGATGCAGGGAAAGTTCAAGATGGGCTAAGAGGATGTGAGGAGGGGCATCAACAGAACATTTTGTAGTCACGGTTCTAAACAACTTTGGGAGGCAGATCACTCCCATTTGCGTAAGGTCTATTTTTGGTCCCGTTGGTATTTGTTGACAACATAAAAGGGGCCGTGCTAGAGATATAACCATGAACAGCTTGTTTTCTAGAAACTCATTGTCTAGTGGAGGCAGACCTGTAAAGAAGTCCTTTTTGTGTAACTTGTTCATTGAATCTAAGACACCACCCATTATTTGCTATTGTTTGTATAACATGAAAAATGAAAAAAAAAAAAAACCCTCCGATTATAGACATAAGCTATGCCATTCTGAGTTCAGATCTGTTATAAAAATGAAAGCTGTGTGTCATATCTTAGCATTAGTGAAACACCGTGATGCATGGAATGTCGCAGTGAATAGGATGTTGTGGTGACCAGGAGGTGGGTGTCCTAGGTAGTGACTGTGATTTCCATGGAGGAGGTATAGCCTAAGTTGAGTGAAAAACAAATTGTGTATTTTTGTCTTGGTCTAGTGTTACCCAGTGTAATCAGTGAACTTTAATCAGTTTTTGCTTAATAATGTAAGGAGGTAACATATTTACAAAAACTTATTATGTGCCTAGCACCATTCTTGGTGATTTACTTATCTCATTTCATTTAGTTCTCACAATTCTGTGAGACTGTTATTGTTATTCCATTTTACAGATTGGGAAACTGAGACTGAGCAGGTTAAATAATTTGTTCTCATTAATGAGCCTGTAGAGCCACAGCTGAAGTCAATATATACTGTTAGTGAGCACCAGCAATGATTCATTAGCACCCACATGAGAAGAGTTCGGTGCCCGGTAATATCGGTGGTTGTGTTAGGTTTAGGCAGTCCCAGACAATATGGCTAGAGAGAGCATAAGCCTTGTCTTGGGGGAATCCAGGTCGTAGACAGTTGTGAGTCTGACTTAGTTGGAAGAGAGAGGAAAAGGTAAAAAGAGGAGGCTGAACAGTGAGGACAAAATCTTGGAAGAATGAAAGCAGACAGCAGTGAACCTGGAGCCGTGATACGGGCCAAAGACTTTAGAAAAGAGCCTTGAAGTGGTGAGTGTGGGTGTCCTTTTTTCTGCCATGGGGCAGCTTTGCCTGTTAAAATAAGATGTTACCATGTAGAAAGGAGACCAGAATCTGTTGAAAAAGGGCTTTGTACCTGAAATCACAATCTTTATCCTGCTTTCTTCTTATCCTTCACTCTTTCCAGTTTTTCTAACATCTTCTGGTAGTCAATTTAACTATTACATGCCAAATTTGGGGAATACGTATTCTTTTGGTGAATGTAAAAATCCTGTTGGAAAGGACATTGCCCCAGATCATACACTAAACTGGCATTAAATTGGAATAAAAAGCCATAATCGATTAGTTTTAATAATCCACAATTATTTACTACTACTCCTCAGTCATGTCTGACTCTTTGCGACCCCATGGACTGTAGCCTACTAGGCTCCTTTGTCCATGGGATTTCCCAGGCAGAGTACTGGAGTGGATTGCCGTTTCCTTTTCCAGCTACTCCATATTAACCTCTCTAAATCTTATAATTTTATCTGGGTTCCTTAGATTAATATAAATCTCTTTCTTGCTAATCTTCTATATGTGAGGTATTATGCTGGAGCTACATAGTGAAGTATGTATCATTGTTCCCATTTCACAGACAAGTAAAAGAAGGTGCTAAGCAGTTAAGAAATTTGCCTTGGAGTAAAAAGTGGCAGAATCAGGCCTCTAATCCAGAACCTTTTGATTCTATAATTCATGCTCTTAATGAATACCCTGATGTCCTTTGGGCTCTATAAAAAGATACATGTCTATGGGAGAGGGAGAGGGAGAGGGTGGGAAGATTTGGGAGAATGGCATTGAAACATGTAAAATATCATGTATGAAACGAGATGCCAGTCCAGGTTCGATGCACGATACTGGATGCTTGGGGCTAGAGCACTGGGACGACCCAGAGGGATGGTATGGGGAGGCAGGAGGGAGGAGGGTTCAGGATGGGGAACACATGTATACCGGTGGCGGATTCATTTTGATATTTGGCAAAACTAATACAATTATGTAAAAGTTTAAAAAAAAAAAAAAAAAAACCCACCACCACCACCACCACCAAAAAAAACACACACAAAAAAGATACATTTAACTGCTCTGTGAACTTTAAAGTGGCAGCTCTTTGGAGACTCAGGATGGCACACTCACACTTCAGCGGCTGAGGCTTCTGTGGATGGTATCTTGCCCAGATGGGTTGCAGACAGTGGGTACATCCCTGTCTGTTGGTCCTCCAGTCCCATGCATTTTTAAATATTTAAATATTTAAAAATATTTAAAAACTGCTACTTCTGCAGGCAAGGCAGTCAGCTAATGCAAAGATTAGATTCTGACCAGGCTCTTTTCCAAGGAGGGCAGGGAGGCAGAACTGAGGTCAGAGAGGATGAAGGACTTGTCAGATTCAGGAAACAAAACCAAACCTTGAAGTCAAATCTAACTACAACCCAAGAGGAGCCCTTTCTGCCGCTCCAAGATTTTGCCTTAATAGTCCAAGGAAAAATGGAGTCAGCTGTTTATGATTTCTGTGTTTGTAGCTGTTTTCCAGGTTTTCCAATTTGCATGTTCGCCTTGAATTAAGTAATTTAATTCTCTTGAATTCTGATTTCTTTCTTTTAAAGTTTGAAGCAACTTCTCCAAGATACTTCTTCCATGAAGCTATTAATTGGGGTGAGAGCAAAATAAAAGGTCAGTGCTAACTCTATGGTTTTGTATTTGCTTCTCAAAAGACCCCTTTGGGGCGTATAGTGAATGAACTCTGTAATTTCCATATAATGCATGATGGAACTGAGCCAGGGTGGTAATAGGATCAGTTTAAGTTTACTTCACATAGAAATATGAATTATATTTGAAAACAAGCAAGGCTAAGTAGACAAAGCTCATAACTGTATGACCAGGAAAGATATCAGTGGATATCAGACTTTTTTTTTTTTCCTGAATCAATTGACTCTTTTACATTGCTCTTCTCGCTTACCAATTTCTCATTTCCATTTAGCAATATGCTAATGGTAGTTTGAAATTCAATTTGATTTTTTTTTTTGTATTTAAAAAAACAGGGGTTTCTGACCAGTTTTGTTTTGGTATCTGTTTTCAGGAGAATAAACAGGGTTGTAAATAAATTTTTGAAAGTGATAATTATGTATGCTTATGTAATTACTTTGACATTTATTGATTGGAAAAATACAATATTGTGACTTAAGATAAAATTCAAAGATATATGTATATATGTACCCCCACCAGAAAAAGAGAACTGCATTTAAATTTATGACAAATGTCATTTTTATCTATATTTATGATCAAAATTAAGACAGCTCATTCCTCCTCAGTTAAGATATAATTAGAGAGTTGTATGTCTTTAAAAGTGGAGACATTTTAGATCAATGGATCTTAAGGTGCAAGGGTAATAGAGTTTTAAATTCTTGCCTTCTGCAGAACTGTGGTTAAAATACCACAGTTAGACTAGTGCCTTTCATGACCTTACCACATTCCAAAGAGAGCCAGTCTTTAGTAAACACTTTATGGTCACTCAAAGATGTTCTCTAGTTCTCTTGATGTGTTGCTTAAATCCTTCCTGTTGAGCTTTGCCAGGGTCTCTTGTCCTCTCCTTATTAGAGGAGGGATTTTCACTGTGATTCATTTGCAGCTTTCAAACTCACTCAGGAACTCATAGTTTCTTTCTTTCTCTTTCCAACATAATCCTTCGGGGTGATTTTTCTTTTCGTGAAAGAAAAAATATTTTTCATGACAACCAGCAGCAGCTTTGGCTTCTGCCCCATTAAAATTAGCTATGGGTCAGAAAGAATGCGTCATTTGCAATTAAGCCTGACGATTAATGCACAACTTCAAATAGAATGTTTAATCGTTCTCTTAAAAAATAAGAATTTCTTTTCGAATTCTATATTGTGCCTGATCCCTTGAGCTAATGATGGATGTTTTTCTTTAATACCACATTTGCTCCTGGAGAAGTAGCTGATCAGTTGTGCAGCTGGTGCCAAACTCTGTCAAGGGAATCATCTGCAGCTTGTGTGTTTCTGGTTCTCATCATCTGGGACAGGGATTCCTTACATGGGAACTTGACCTTTCAATTGCTTGAAGGAGGCTAACCTTTGCTCTCAGGGTAGTTTGAGATGTGAAAGCCTGTCTTTCTTATTTCACAGCACACATAATGAAATGAACTAGAAAGAGACTTGAGGAGCTTAATTCTTTAGCTTATCAAGGCAATAGGCCCAGGGTTCTATTTGAGTTAACAGAGGTTACAGTTAGTCCAAGCTAAATCTTGACAGATTGTGTTTATAAAAACTGATGCATGCCAGAAGATAACTAATTTTTTTTTGCCATTCAGGTTCTTGTCCTCATGAATGCCTTAACGGAGCTTTTTGTTCTATGGCTGGTACATGTGACTGTCAAATATTTCAGGCTCTTGGGACACGGTGCCAGATTGGTAAGTTTCAGGGATACTTCTGAGAGAATTATGAGGTGCTACAGAGAGCATGAAGGCATAATTTGCTGTATTAGTGTTCATCCTTTGGGATTTGGGACAATCATATTGTGTTTTAACTAGAGTATACATGATTTATTTCCAGTAATTTTGAAACAATGTGAAAGAAAATTGATATGCCCTCTTTCACTTCTCATTGAACTCTACTAGTTCAAGTATTTTTTGTTTTTAGATTTTTTAATTTAATTTTTAAAGTATCAGTTCAGTTCAGTTCAGTCGGTCAGTCGTGTCTGACTCTTTGCGACCCCATGAATCGCAGCATGCCAGGCCTCCCTGTCCATCACCAACTCCTGGAGTTCACTCAGACTCACGTCCATCGAGTCAGTGATGCCATCCAGCCATCTCATCCTCTGTCGTCCCCTTCTCCTCCTGCCCCCAATCCCTCCCAGCATCAGAGTCTTTTCCAATG
>NW_011495084.1:1315908-1327512 GCF_000754665.1 Bison bison bison
GAAATCCCAGGGCTGATCTCCTTCAGAATGGACTGCTTGGATCTCCTTGCAGTCCAAGGGACTCTCAAGAGTCTTCTCCAACACCACAGTTCAAAAGCATCAATTCTTCGGCGCTCAGCCTTCTTCACGGTCCAACTCTCACATCCATACATGACCACAGGAAAAACCATAGCCTTGACTAGACGGACCTTTGTTGGCAAAGTAATGTCTCTGCTTTTCAACATGCTATTAGGTGGTCATAACTTTCCTTCCAAGGAGTAAGCGTCTTTTAATTTCATGGCTGCAGTCACCATCTGCAGTGATTTTGGAGCCCAGAAAAATAAAGTCTGACACTGTTTCCACTGTTTCCCTATCTATTTCCCATGAAGTGATGGGACCAGATGCCATGATCTTCATCTTCTGAATGTTGAGCTTTAAGCCAACTTTTTCACTCTCCACTTTCACTTTCATCAAGAGGCTTTTGAGTTCCTCTTCACTTTCTGCCATAAGGGTGGTGTCATCTGCATATCTGAGCTTATTGATATTTCTCCCGGCAATCTTGATTCCAGCTTGTATTTCTTCCAGTCCAGCGTTTCTCATGATGTACTCTGCATATAAGTTAAATAAGCAGGATGACAATATACAGCTTTGACATACTCCTTTTCCTATTTGGAACCAGTTTGTTGTTCCATGTCCAGTTCTAACTGTTGCTTCCTGACCTGCATACAGGTTTCTCAAGAGGCAGGTCAGGTGGTCTGGTATTCCCATCTCTTTCAGAATTTTCCACAGTTTCTTGTGATCCACACAGTCAAAGGCTTTGGCATAGTCAATAAAGCAGAAATAGATGTTTTTCTGGAACTCTCTTGCTTTTTCGATGATCCAGTATTATATTGTTTTTTTCCGTATTTTTTCTATCATGGTTCAAGGATATTGAATACAGTTCCCTGTGCTATACAATAGGACCTTTCAGTTTACCCATTCTACATGTAATAATTTTCATCCTCTAGTCCCAAACTCCCAGTCCATCCCTTCCGCATTCCCATCCACCTTGGCAGCCACAAGTCTGTTCTGTATGTCTACGAATCTATTTCTGCTTTGAAGATAGGTTCATTTGTGTCATATTTTAGATTCTACACGTGAGTGATATCATGTGATATTTGTGTTTCTCTTTCTGGCTTACTTTGCACAGTGTGATAATCTCTGGGTCCATCCATGTAGCTGTAAATAGCATTAGTTTATTCTTTATTTTTATGCTGCTAAGTCACTTCAGTCGCGTCCGACTCTGTGCGACCCCATAGACGGCAGCCCACCAGGCTCCCCCATCCCTGGGATTCTCCAGGCAAGAACACTGGAGTGGGTTGCCATTTCCTTCTCCAATGCATGAAAATGAAAAGTGAAAGTGAAGTCACTCAGTCGTGTCCGACTCTTAGCGACCCCATGGACTACAGCCTATCAGGCTCCTCCGTCCATGGGATTTTCCAGGCAAGAGTACTGGAGTGGGGTGCCATTGCCTTCTCCATTATTTTTATGGCTGAGGAGTATTTCATTGTATATACATATCACAACTTTATCCATTCATCTGTCAATGGACGTTTAGGTTGTTCCATGTCTTGGCTATTGTGAATAGCACTGCTATGAACATAGAAGAGCATGTATCTTTTTGAATTATAGTTTTTTCCAGATATATGCCAAGGAGTGGGCTTGCTGGGTCATATGGCAACTCTATTTTTAGTTTTTGAGGAACCTCCATACTGTTTTCCATGATGGATGTACCTATTTACTTTCCCACCAGTGGAGTAGGAAGGGTCTGTTTCCCCCACATCCTCTCCAGCATATTTGTTATTTGTAGACTTTTACATAATGGCCATTCTGACCAGTGTGAGATGGTACCTCATTGTATCTTTGATTTGCATTTCTCTGATAATTAGTGATTTTGGCCACCTGTATGCCTTCTTTAGAAAAATGTTTATTTGGGTCTTATGCTCATTTTTTTATCGTGTTGTTTGTTTTGTTTTTTGTTATTGTGCTGTGTGAGCTGATTGTACATTTTTGGAATTAAGCTTTTGTTTCTCGCATCACTTGCAAATATTTTCTCTCAGTGCACAGGTTGTCTTTTCTTTCTAAGCTTTCCTTTGCTGTGTAAAAGCTTATGTTTGGTTAGGTCCCATTTGTTTATTTTTTGCTTTAGTTTCTGTTACCTTGGGAGACCGATCTAAGGAAATATTGGTATGATTTATATAAAATAAAGCTTTGCCTGTGTTCTTCTAGAAGTTTCATGATGTCATATCTTCTATGTAAGTCTTTAAGCCATTTTGAGCTTATTTTTGTATGTGGTATGGAGTGTTCTAGCTTCATTGATTTACATGTGGCTGTCCAGCTTTCCCAACACCATTTGCTGAACAGACTGTCTTTTCCCCATTGTATATTCTTGCCTCCTTTGTCAAAGATTAATTGACCATAGGTATATGGGTTTATTTCTGGGCTATCTATTCTGTTACATTGATCCATCTGTCTGCTTTTATTCCAGCACCACACTGATTTGATTACTGTAGCTTTGTGCTATTGTTTCAAGTCTGGGAGGGTTAGGCTTCCTGCTTCGTTATTTTTCCTCAGGATTGGTTTGTCAATCCTGGACTTTTATGGTTCATATAAATTTTAGGATTATTTGTTCTAGTTCTATGAAAAATGTCATGGGTAATTTGATAGGGATTGCATTAAATTGGTATTTCACTTTGGGTAGTATGGCTATTTTAACAATATTAATTCTTCTAACCCCAGAGCATGGGATATTTTTCCATTTCTTTAAATCGTCTTCAATTTCCTATATCAATATCTTATAGTTCTCAGGGTATGAGTCTTAAACTTCCTTAGTCAGGTTTATTCCTAAAGTACTTTTTAAAAATGTGATTCAAGTGTTTTTTTCCATTTTAAATTGTATTACCCCATTAAAACCAGGTTTCCATTCATCTTTCTTTTGCTTTATAAATTAGATTTTTTATTTGAAGCCACTCTTTCTTTTCTGACTTTGAATTAATGGCATATTCTGTACATGGGCTTCTCTGGCAGCTCAGACAGTAAACAATCTGCCTGCAATTCCAGAGACCCAGGTTCGATTCCTGGGTCAGGAAGATCCCCTGGAGAAGGGAATGGCTACTCACTCTGATATTCTTGCCTGGAGAATCCTATGGACAGAGGAGCCTGATGGGCTGCAGTCCATAGGGTCACAAAGAGTCAGATATGACTGAGCAACTAACACTTACACTTTTTTTAAGAGAGAAATAGTATTGAGAACTCTTCAAAGCAGAGGGTTCTTAAACATTTTTTTTATTCACAGTATCTAATATAGGAGCCTATATCAATAATAAATAATAAAATCCATTTGTTTAATGAATATTTACTGAGCATCTACTAGATCCCAGGCTGGACACTGGGAAAAGTGAATAATATAGACATGTTTCTGCCCTGATGGAGATTACAGTCTAGAGGACAGGACCAGGATATAAGATAACAGTAATTACATTTATGATGTGCTATAAAGTGCAAGATTTTATGAAAATATGCAACAGACATAAGGCATACTACCAGAAAAGACTGCCTGAATAATGAATAGCTAGCTCTGTATTTTTTCCTGAACAGGTCTAAGTTGGCGAAAGCTAATACATTTACATAAATTACAAAAAGAAAAGATACGATTGTGCCTTCTGTCTATGCTACCTATAAAGTATATTAACATACTCTAATGTCTTAATCAATGAATGCTCAGTAAATGTCACTGATTCCCATATTAATCTAGAAAGAAGGGTAGTGAAAATAAAAATGGGCCATCCACAAAGGTGTAAAGGGAGATAGACATGAAGGCACAGGAGATGAAGTTGCATGCTTTAAGACAGACACTGCTTACAATGTGACCAGTTTGAGGTCATGAATTCCAGTATGCTTTGGGTGACTAATGCTCCTCATTCCCAGGTCCCAGATTTATAAACATGACTTTTTGGCCAATGATTAGTTTTTTCTGTGGATCCTAAGTTATTTTCAAAGAATTGCAGAGACCAGAACATTCTAAAGCTGCCAGTGTTAATTTTTAGGATACTTTGTGGTGACATTTCTCTTTTTTAGAGCCATTATATTTGCTTTATCACTATCACCTTCTTTTACTGTATCATTCTTCCCTCTCTTTCTCACCTCCAAAGTCTTTGTTTGAAAGCAAAAATTAAGGAAGTTTCTAACATAAATTCTTTCTTCAACTTGAAGACCATGTTTTTCTTCAGGGGAATTTGATAGTTTTGAGAGCTTTATGTTAGGTATTTTTTCCTGTGATATTGTCCACCAAAGAAGTAAACATTTATTTTAATTAAAATTAGAATCACCTACCATGACTGATGGAGAAGGCAATGGCACCCCTCTCTAGTACTCTTGCCTGGAGAATCCCATGGACGGAGGAGCCTGGTAGGCTGCAGTCCATGGGGTCGCTAAGAGTCGGACATGACTGAGCGGCTTCACTTTCACTTTTCACTTTCATGCATTGGAGAAGGAAATGGCAACCCACTCCAGTGTTCTTGCCTGGAGAATCCCAGGGACAGAGGAGCCTGGTGGGCTGCTGTCTATGGGGTCGCACAGAGTCGGACACGACTGAAGCGACTTGGCAGCAGCAGCAGCAACCATGACTGAACTTAGTAAGAAACAGGTATCATTTGTTTTATTCTACTAAATATTATCCTCTTTCTTTTCAGTGCCAAACATGGGCAATGGCAGAGATGGGATTTGCAAAACCTGGGGGCAATACCACTTTGAAACTTTTGATGGCATCTACTATTATTTCCCAGGAAACTGTTCTTACATTTTTGCAAAGGACTGTGGTAATTTGGAGCCTCAGTATACTGTGTGGGTAGGTGATCCTACGACATAATTAACTTAATTATTTATGGCCAAGTCTGTATTTTTAAAGTACTAGACAGATGATGAAAAATATATAGTAATTATAGCATGAATACTTAGCGCTCTTATTAGGGAAGGAGGGGGCTGATTCTGAATGGGAAGGGCCAAATTTGTAACTATTTTGAGCATGTTTCTATGAAGATGGGCCCTAGGATTGGGAGAAGACTGGTTTGGATCCATAAGGTAGGGACGTGTAGGCAATGCAGGAATGTCTGTATCGTGGATATCGTAATAAGAACTCCAGTTGATATACTCATTTTTCAGTTTTTATTTGATCAATTCAAAAAGAGAGGGTAGTTTCAGGCATCAATCATGTTACTCGTATATGCTTCCTTCTTGACATTTCCAGTGTGATGGTCATCTGGATTTCCTTAAAAGACATATCTCACTGTGAACTGGGGACTGGAGTTTATGAAATGGAGTGTATGAATTACATAAACACAAGCTAGAGGATAGGTAGCTAATTTCCAGGTAGATTATACTATATGATTGAACTCAGAGTTAGTTCTTAGTTGCAGCATTCTTACTTCAGAAGAATTCATAGGAGAAACATCTCAAAATGTAAGCTTCAGAGTGCCTCTGGCTGTTGTAAGGAAGTCAGGAAGGGACCTTTTTCCCTGCCTGCGTTTTCCTCTGAATTTTCTGATATCTCAGCAAAACCAGAAAACCGGAGTGCTGTCCTGTTCTAAATCTAAAACCCTCCATAACCATCATGTGTTTGAAGCTCTTTTTGAATCTCTCTGACGTGTCGGAGTTGCCTGAATCTCCTCCTCTCTTAGACGAGGGAAATATTAAAAATTCAGTCCTGATGCTTTTTAACAGTAACAAATCCCTATGACCTCAAAAGAAAATGAAGTCTATTGAAAGTTAACTTATGGGACATAGGGATAAAAAATTGGAGGTCTCTTTAGATAGGGGAGTTGATGATATGCGTTTTTAGTTCATACAGGGCTCCTGTTCTCAGTTCGCTGTTGTCCTTTACTCCTCCGCTCTGGGAAGGAGTTACTGAGTTTATCACTCAAACACCTTCTGACTCACATTGAAATGTTCTTGTCCAGTGGCCCTTTTGAGGACTAAGGTGTCAACTAGATAATTGAGAGAGAATAACACACAAAGCTCAGCTGTGCTTTCAGAGTTAATAGATATTGTTTCTACTTGGCTCTGTTTGGTTGGTAGAATTTGTTTTCACATCAACAAATCCATTTATTTTAAATGTCATCTTTTCTCTGATTGTCAAGTTGTTCACCTCTTTTGTAGAAAATTGGAAAACTTCAAAGAAGTCTAAAAATACTATTAGAATTATCAGTCAAGACTTACTAGTGTTAATGGCTTCATATATTTCCCTCTAAATTTTTCCTCTGGACTTTATACACACTTATAAAGTTGAAACTTTACTATGTATAATTTTCTTCCCCACAATTTCACCTAAGAACTAAGAACTATTTTCCACGTCAAATGTTTTTGACAAACACAAATTTTGTTAGCTGTACTTGTTCCAACTATGGAGTAATGAAATTATTTAATTATATTCTGTTTTAGACATTTAGATTTTAAAATATTTCAGTATTTTAAAAGACATGTATTTATAAATATCTTTATGCCTATATACTTTTATATTTTTGACTCTTTTTCTTTAAATTCAATTTTATTTTTATGAAAATAATATATTTAGTTTAAAAGATTGCATCAAGATACATGAAGGTAGAAATAGCCCCTCTTTCCTTCACTCCTTGACCCCAGCTAAAATCTGACTCTCCAAAGGCAATTACTTCATTTTTTTAGCTATTTCTTCTTGTTTTTACCTAACACATTAAAATGTGCTATTATTTCTTTATTTTTCAAAGTTAGGACTTATTTCTTCACTTTTTAGTGTGCAAAATGGGAAGTCATCTGTCACATTATCCTTCCTGCCTCTACTATACACGCACACACACATACACACTCACACTCACACTTTCCTTCCCTCTTGTTAATGGAATTCTATCACTGTTATTGGTTACATCATATGTGGTTTTTATATTATTGTCATTTACATATTTTACATATATGAACAATAGCTATATAAGTATTGTTGAGAGCCGAGCCTAATGTTATTGTGGTTTCATATCTCTTTGTACAATTTTATGGAATTAAGTTATCTCTTTTTTTTTTTTAACTGCATTTTCTATACTTTAATCATTTTTTTCCTCCAACTCTTCTCAATATGGTCAGATAAATCAGGCTGTTTTGGCTTCTCTTTCCTTCCCATGAGTTATCCCTGTCTCAGATTTTCATTCTCCTGTGCCAGTTGGGACTGGTTGCTTTTGAGCCTACTGTACACCTAGCATTTGGAATTTCTTTTCACATTTTCCTGGTGAGTTTCATTCTTCTCTCTCCTGTATTGGATTCCTTGTTTCTTGTGCTTAGTCACTCAGGCATGTTTGACTCTCTGCGGCTCAATGGACTGTAGCCTACCAGGCTCCTCTGTCCATGGAATTTTCCAGGCAAGAATAGTGGAGCAGGTTGCCATTTCCTACACCCGGGGATCTTCCTGACCCGGGAATAGAACCCCCATCTGTTACATCTCCTGCATTGACAGGCAGATTACCCCTTGAGCCACCCTTGTTTCTTAGGTCCTGTGAAATGTCTAGCAGTTCTTGAATTTTTGTTTATAATTGAGACATAGGCTCTGAAAAGCTTATTGGACGCTCTGCTCACGGGGACAGTGCTTGTTTGTAGTGCTTTCTGGAGAGGGACACTTGTGTGTGGACACTTGAAGGGGCAGGAATCCTTTCCAGTCTTAACCAGTTTAACTCAAACTAGACACCCTTGACTTCAAGTTCCTGGAAAAAACTTGGGCAGACATCTTATGTTTAGACTACCTGCTCCTTGGAGTATGTGCCTATCTTTTGTAGCAACAATTAAGATGGCCTTGATTAGTGAAGGCAAGTGATGGATTTGACTAGTGGTTACTCACATCTCAAAGTGCATAGGAGAGAAGTTTTTGAAGTCTTGCAAATCACTTTCAGAATTTAAAAATTCAATTCCTTCTGATTTCTGATCATTTTGTGTATGATCTTTTAAAATGTACCCTCTCTTTACAGAAATTTTTAGTTCTTCTCTGTATCCCCAACATTCTGAGATGTCATGTGAGTTGCTCTTTTTTTCATACATTGTGCTGGGTACGTGATGAGCCCTTTCTAGCATTTCAAACAATTCAGTTTGGGAGTAAGATTTATTTCTTAATTTCCTGTCTTTTAGTAATTTTGTAGCTCAGATATTGGAGCTCCTGTTCTGAGTGACTGATTCCTTAATTTTCTCACTGATTCATTTCTCTTTTCCATTTTTTTGCTTTTTTGTTTTGATATTTCTTTCCAATTATTATTTATTTTCCATAGTTATATTTCAATTATAAGTTTTTCCTATATTATCAGTATCTAATCACTTATTTTTATTCCTTGAATTTCACTTTTAGCATCATTTTTTTGTTTGTTTCATAAATGGCATTTTCTCACTTTTCTCCCTGAAGATACCAATTATGGATTTTTGGAAGTTTATTTTTCTGAATTGTTTTTGACTCCTTTAGTCTCCTTATTTTGGTTTATTTGGCATCCGCCTTTCATGTTGAAGGCTTTCATCAAATGATCCATGAATGTTTATTCACATTTGAGTATTAAGTTCTAAAAGCTGGTTAGAAGCTCTGAATATGTGGATGGGGACTTTCTTGTCTAGTGGGAGATTGAGCAGGGAACCTCTAGTTTCATTAAATAAGCCTCAGATATTGGTATCTGTGGGGCTTCCCATGTGGCTTCGACGGTAAACAATCTGCCTGCAATCAGGAAACCCAGGTTCAATCCCTGGGTTGGGAAGATCCCCTGGAGAAGGAAATGGCTTCCCACTCCAGGATTCTTACCTGGAGAATTCCATGGACAGAGGGACCTGTACAGTCCATGGGGTTGCAAAGAGTCAGACATGACTGAGCAACTTTTACTTTCACTTCATTAGTATCTGTACATCTTTTTCCATTTTGTTTCTTTAAGGAAAATCTTCCATTATCCTGCCTGAAGTCCTGTGTCTGGATTCCTGGATACTGAGAACATTTTTGTTATACTTCTGCTTTAGACTTTTGCATTTGCTATTCCTTTTGCCTAGAATGGTCTAAATATCCATATGGCTTGCTCCTATATCTCCTTCATCTTTACTACTAGAATTTCCTCTTCTCAGTGAAGCTTTTGTTGGCCATTCAACCTAAACTTCCCCTACCCCCACTGCCAACAACCCTTGATAGACACGCTCTTTGTCTCTTTTCTCCATTTAATATTTCTCCATGTCATTTAGCCCAGGATATATTTCAGTTACATGTAATTTTATTTTTTATTAACTGTTTTCCTCTAATGAAATTCATTTCATGAGGACAGGTATTTTTGTCTATTTTGTTTGACTAATACATTTTCCAGAATCTAGAACAGTCCTCAGTACACAAGTGATCGGTAAAATTTGCCTATTAATCACTAAATTAATATATATTACATTCTTGCAATATTAAAATTTCATATTATCATTGGTGATTTTCCTTACCACTTTTAAGCTTTGAAAGTTCTTTCCTATCTATAGTAGTAGCTATAGATAGTATAGTAGTATCTATACTACTATAGTATCTATCTGTAGTTATCTATATTTTTTTCAGTTATTTTCTGGTGTCATTATTTGGACCTTTAGAGGTTTATGTTGGTGGTGGAGTAAGAGAATCTAATATTCCTCTTCTCCTTTCTTCCTCTCCTCCTCTCTTTTCTTCCTTACTTAAAGAGATTTTTTTTTACTAGTAAACTAATTTTCTCATCAAATTTTTGATAATTGCTCTTTCCTAAAGTGCCCACACAATTTTATTTTTAGAGAGTTTTAGTTACTTTTGCAACCTTTAAACATTACTCTATGTAGAACTTCATTTGAAACTCTATTTCATGATTTTCTGTTTCATGAACAGGTAAAAATTATGGACATGAAAATTACAAATGTGTTTCTTGGTGGTGCCCTACTATCTTCCTATCAGAACTATTTTTTTTTTTTTCCGGTACATACCACTTAGTTTTAGAATATTACATCCTGCATGTAAAGATTCAGCTCACTTACATAAGTTACGCTTGTACTTTATGACGCTAATTCTGTTGTCCGATTTCTGAGGTCAGTATCTTTTTTTCTCTTGGAAATCCTAAATGTAGTCATAATTTTGTAAAGGGTTATGGAACTAATGCCATAACACTGTAGACATGCATTGTGGACTTAATAACGCAAATGAAAGCATGTATATGTGTTGTTGTTGGTTTCTGTGCTTTCTCTTTTTTTCTCCCTTTAAGGTTCATAATAGCCCTAAATGCCTTGGTTCCGTGTATTATTGTTATCGCTCGATCAGCTTGTTCTTTTCAGACCAAGAAGAAATTCGAATTTATGGGCATGAAATAAAAAAGAATGGAATCAGGTAAGATATGATAAATGATACAGTGAAATCATCACAGATTAACAGAATTTCTAACTATCTCACTCTGGAACTGAATGTGGAGAGCAGGAAGAGAGGGTTTCTCCAACAGTAACCTTTGAGTTGGGCTTCCCAGGCAGTGCTGGTGGTAAAGAACTCTCCTGCCAATGCGGGACACATGTGAAACACAGACTCGACCCCTGGGTTGGGAAGGTCTCCTGGAGAAGGGAACTGCTACCCACTCCAGTATTCTTGCTTGGAAAATTCCATGGACAGAGGACTATGGTGGGCTCTGGTCCATGGTCGCAAAGAGTCGAACACAACAGCAACCTTTAAGTTATAGCATTTGCTGTTGTCCTTTAGTTGCTAAGTCATGTCTTTTGCGACCCCATGGACTATAGCCTACCAGGGTGCTCCATGCATGGAATTTCCCAGGCAAGAGTACTGGAGTAGATTGCCATTTCCCTCTCTGGGGATCTTCCTGACCAGGGGTTGAACCCATGTCACCTTCAGTAGCCGGTGGCATCTTTACCACTGAGCCACCAGGGAAACCCTGAGTTAGAGCATACAGACATCAACATTTCAGTAGCTCCAAAGCCAGCCAGGTAACAAGAAATCTTAAGTTTAGCCTCCCTAACATCTGTGCAGGATACACATACACTTACATTGGTAGAAATAAGATTGTTACATCTACTTGTAAGAGAGATTAAGGAGAAATCCTCATAGTTCAACACTTAAATTATTTTTTGCCATCTTTCATAAATTTTTTCTTCTTCTTTTTTTAAACAGACAATCAAAATAAAACTAAACCTCTGAAAATCCTTTCCAAATTGTGTAAATGAAGTTTAGGTGTCAGGATTTTTGGTTAGAGTTAGGGTCAATAAATAACTGGTCTTGAATAGATAAGAGAGGGACCCACTTCTAGAATTGAAACTTTTGGGGAAATGGATGTTAATTTATTTGATAGAAGGTTTTGTACATTTTAAAGTAGAAGTACAGTGTAATAATCTATCTTCCAAGCTTAATAAGTATAGAAATACCCAATTTTAAGTTGCCTCTCAACCCTTGACACACTCTCTTTTCTCTGCTTAATATTTCTCCATGTCATCAAACATAGTATATATTTTAGTTACATTTTGTCATAAATTTTATTAACTGTTTTCCTCTAATAAGGCATATTTTATGAGGGCATGTATTTTTTTTTTCTGTTTGGCTGACATTATTTTGTCAAGAAAAGT
>NW_011495084.1:1327612-1361592 GCF_000754665.1 Bison bison bison
AGAGTCCTCAAGAGGCAGCAGGTGGCAGCAGAAAGGCTTTAGAGGAAGCAGCAGGGGAGGCAGGCTCTGACCCAGGGTTTGTCACAGGCGAACAACCCCAAGCAGCCCCTCCTGGGCTTATTTTCTTGATCAACTGGGTTCTGTATTTTTCAATTTCTTATAAAAGAAAGCTTATCCATTTGAATGGGAAGATAATATATTTACATATATATTTCTTAGAGCTGAATTTAAATAGTGGTTTAGGATTTTTATATGGAATTTGGGGTAGCATAGTGGGCACTTAAAATTATAGTTTTATAAAACAAAAGTGTCATTCGATTAGATTTTCAAGAATACTAATCCTTTGTTAAATCTAGGAGATCACATTTAAATTTTAACTCAGAGAAAATATTTCTTTGAAGATTTCCATTTGTATAGTAAGAAGAAGATGGTTTCCTTATTATTCAGCTAAATTGCTTATAATAATGCTCTTCTTGGCTTAGGGCTTATCTCATAGCAGGTGCTAGAGAAATGTTTACCAAAATGAAATAAAATGTGTGAGACTCTGCACCTCATCTTTTACCTTTCTCGATTTCAGTTGCCTCCCCTGTGAAACAAAGGGTTTTGGTACATATGCACCTGTGGATAATTTTCAGAATGAATCTGTGCATTCATTTTAGTTTGCATTGTTATTGTCTCCTGCCTGGGTCACAAGGGGTTTTTCTTAAATTTATGGGAGATTATCAAATCTTTAGAATCACCACTCATCTCTACTAGCATCTTTTATTTTGTTTTCAAAAATTGTGTACTTAATCAAATTTACTGTGAAAGAGATCACGTGACAAATGACTAAACCAAGGAATATGCACAGCAGAACTATACCTCCCTGCAGTGAGCATCCCATGGTGATGGAATATCTTTATAAAACATGACTCACTTTTCTCAAGTATAGCTTTTGTAAACTTGCAAACTTCAAAAATATTATTCATACTAACTCTTACCTTCAATTTAAAATGAATTTCTTGTGTTTTTAATTTTAATAAGTATAGATTATGACAGGAAAGTCTTCTTATTTATTCTTCAATGTAAATTTTAGTTATTTTCTTATTCTTAAAATGAAATCTTATGACTAGATAATTATCTACAAACATACTTGTGCAAATGATTACAGACATTTGAATCGTTTCTTTGGGGACTGATACTGCTGCTGCTAAGTAGCTTCAGTCGTGTCTGACTCTGTGTGACCCCATAGACGCCTATCCCTTTAACGAGTATTCTTAATTTTATAGTTTTTATTTCATGAAGCCATGTTCACTTCCTGGAGAGGAACTCAATAATTTAAAATTTTTGAGAGAAATATTTGAGCATACCTACTCACCTCTCATCTTACTCACATTATTGTTTGTAATTTTCAGTTAGCGTGGCTATTTTAGTAAAAATGATTTTTTCCCCTCATTTGCTTAATTACTAACACCTGCTCTTTCCTGTAATACTTTCTGATGGAAGGAGGACAGTGTTCTTTCAAAAGCATTCTAGGTGACTTACTGTGCTTTTACAATGCCTAACTGTTTCCTTCAGTTCTCTTATGTCTCTCGGTTCTCTTGTATGTGTATGTGTTTGTGAAAAATGGAAAGACTAGACATTGGATCAGGAGTTTAACTATTCGTGTGACCCTTGCTTAAATAGATCAAATTGTATGCAACTTAAAAATTATGAATATAATCCCTATGCAATACTGCATGGAAAGTATCTTTATTCTTAAAGATATACTTTGCAGCATTAAAGCTGTAAATCATAATTAATCATGCCTAGACTTTTTTTGTGGGAAAATGATGATTTGTATCAAAGTGATATTTTGGGTATAGGAGCTCTTAATTCCTTATAGCCAATATTAAAACAAAATTAAACAACATCACACTCAAGCAATGTGTTTACATACTTTGAGCATTGTTCATTCTTACTTCAAAATTGTTGAGCAGCATTTTTAGATTATCTTAAACTCTCTGGAAGTATAAAATCTAAATAAGTATGCAGAAATAGGTATAATTTTTCCTGCATTTATTTCAATATTAAAATTTCAAAAATGTTGAGATTTTCTATAGGGTGGTTCCTTGGGAAATCTAATTGCATGGTTTATTCAACAATTTTGAATCATAATTATCTTTTATTTCTCAGTCACTTCAAGGAAGAAATAGATCATCTGTAATTGATGTTTCGTCATAATTCTTAGATTGCCTTTGTTCTGTTTTTCAAGTTTAACATTGCCTCAGACAATTGGACAGGTTTTCATTGAGAAACTAGCTGACTATATTCTGGTGAAAACAACCTTTGGATTTTCACTGGCTTGGGATGGAATATCTGGAGTTTACTTGAAGCTGTCTGAGGAGCATAAAGGGAAATCATGTGGCCTGTGTGCAAACTACAATGGCATTCAATCTGATGATTTCATCATTCAGCAAGGTGAGCCGGGGAGGAGAAGAAATGGTGGGTACCTCTGCGGTCTTTCTGCACCTATCACTGTTTATATCCCCAGAAGGGTACAAAACTTGTTCTAGGTTGGGTAAAAAATGGTAGCTATTACTTGCCTGCTTACATGATTTTAAGTGACACTTGAACAGGAAAATGTTTTTGTGTCATTCTTGAAATCCATGAGCTGATTTACATTTGTTGAATTAATACAAGTCAGGTCTTACTCATGTAACAAATACTAACTGAGCATTTACTTTGTGTCTGGCACTGTTGTAGGAGCTTAGGATATGTCAGGGAACAAAGCAAAAACTCCTCCCTTCTTGGGGCTTATATTTTAGTGATTCAAACCCATTTGGGGCAAACTTGTCTACTTTTGGACAAAGCATGTTTTGCTTCTAGTCTGGATAGGAATAAATTAAATGACTGCCACACAATAGTTCTGTAATATAATAAAATGTAAGCAGAATTTATAAAAGTAGAAAAATAACTTGGAAAGATTTTTTTATCATGTATGATGATGTACACGTCGTTCATACAACTTCATTCTAAGTCATGAAACGAATCTTGGTGAGCTATTAAAAATAGGTTCTGTTTTAGTATGGGTACTAGTGTGCAGTGGCAACAAGACAAGAGAATTACAGGACTCACTCATGATTTGCAGCCACATATAAATGTCTAATAAAAAAGAATACTGTGCTTAGTGCCAGCAGACCTGGCTTTGAATGTTGTTCTAAGTCTTACAAGTTTTATAACTTGAGGCATCTCAATTAATCTCTCTGATACTCAGTTTCTTCAGCTGTAAAATAGGGATTAAAATACTTTGGAACTCACAGTATTCTTAATAATAATAACATAGCTTCATACTATTTATAGTAATAGTTAATATGAGTACATGGGCTTCTCAGATGGCTCAGTGGTAAAGAATCTACCTGCTAAGCAGAAGACGTGAGTTTGATCCCTGGATCAGGAAGATCCCCTGGAGAAGGAAATGATATCCCACTCCAATATTCCTGCCTGGGAAATCCCTTGGACATAGGAGCCTGACAGGCTACAGTCCATGCGGTCAGAAAAAATTGGACATGATTTAGTGACTAAACAACAATAACAATATGATTACATAGCTATGTTATTCCCAACTCTTACAACATCATTCATGAAAGTGAAAGTAGCTCAGTCATGTCTGACTCTGCAACTCCATGGACTGTACAGTCCATGGACTTCTCCAGGCCAGAATACTGGAGTGGGTAGCCTTTCCCATCTCCAGGGGATCTTCCCAACCCAGGGATCGAACCCAGGTCTCCTGCATTGCAGGTGGATTCTTTACCAGCTGAGCCATGTAAGGTGGGTGGTATTTTCTTAATTTTACAATGAGGACACAAGGGGATGTGCCTGATGTAACATAGCTTGTAAATGGTGCTATCAGAATTGAGCTATAGCTCCAACTCACTCCCAATGCTATGCCTAGATAAACATGAGAGATATTGAATTCAATCTGTAAACTGCTATATAATACTTTTTGTTTTACATTATAAAATTAATAAGAAGAGTTGCCCATATGTTGTGTTTTAAGGGGATGAAAGTCCTACTTAGAGTGTGAGTTCTGCAATCAAATTCTGCTTTGCCACTTATTAAACTTTCTAAGTTTAATGGTATACTAGTAGTGTATACTTCATAGAGTTGCAAGGTTTAAATGAGATAATCTGTGTAAAATACTTAATACAGTGTCTGGCTTGGCAAATTGTTAATTACTGTTATTTACTGTTAATTATTATGTTAATTATTTACTGTTATTATTAATTACTGTTAATTACTGGCTAATTTATAGTCATCTCCAAGTGCTCTCAATAAGCCTATAATGGAGCTAACAGGAAAATGTTTGATTGAAGACATTGCTTTTAGAGGCCATTGTTAATATGCTAACATTTTCCCTGTATGGTTACTGCTTCATCAGTGTTAGTTTACTAGTAGCTAAAGAGCAGGGCTTCAAGGAGTCAGTTTTCTTACATAAAAAATGGAGATAATAATAATAACCCTGAGGCCTTCCCAGATTGTGAGGATCTAATGAGAAAATGTAAATGAAAGTGTTTCAAAGTGAGCACAATGCAAATATGCAGCATAGAGATCATCCTGAAATGGTGTTTTGCATCCAGTTGGGTATTTAGAAATGAGAGAGTTCACAAAGTTGGCATGTTGAGACTGTATTAGGAAGTAGGGTTTTGGACCCAGGCAGAACCAATTAGATGTTAATTGTTGATTTCTTTTTCTTCTGTATCAAAGCTTTATGAGTATTACTGAGAAAAGAGTTAAAGAAGACTTCTATGGGTAACTTCCCCGGGAACATTTAGGGAGCACGGTCCAGAAACTAGGGTAGAAAATAGCATCTGCTCTTGTTAGAGGCAGAGAGATTCAGATTAGGATTTGAGTGAAAAATCAGACAGACTTTGGTAAGCTGGAACACGGAATGGTTGCTCACAGTGACATAATTGGGCTGCATGTAGACGACTGTTAGCAGGTTATTTGTGGGAGAAGACCAGAAGGAGGAAACTTGACTGAATTATGGCTGAGCTGGCAGTAGGCAAGAAGGACCCTGGAAAGTATGTGGAAGAAGCCTGGAGAGAGCTTTCTGCTTTTTCACAATTTTATTTAGTGTATAGTGTAAAGCAGGCTTCCCAGTGGCACTAGTGGTAAAGAACCTGCCTGCCAATGCAGGAGACACAGGAGATGAGGATTCAGTCCCTGGGTCAGGAAGATCCCCTGGAGGAGGACACAGCAACCCACTCTAGTACCCTTGCCTAGAGAATCTCATGGACAGAGGAGCCTGGCGGGCTACAGTCCATAGGGTCGCAAAGAGTTGAATATGACTGAAGCGACTTGGCACGCCGTAGTGTAAAGCAGAATTATTAAAAAAAAACTAACTTGCAATAATTTATAAGGATGTGACTAGAACCTGCCTATTGATTTTCTTCCATACTGTAATAATGCAAGAAGAAGTCCATTGTTGAGCTGTATTATCTTTAGCTTAAAGATGCCCAGTATTCATATATTCCCTCCCTTTTGAACCTTCCTCCCATCTCCCATATGTGTACCTAAGGCTGATTCATGTTGAGGTTTGACAGAAAACAAGAAAATTCTGTAACGCAATTATCCTTCAATAAAAAATAAATTAAAATAAAAGATACCTAGTATTTTCTTGAAATAGTCTGTACTTTGCTGATTAGATAAATCTTTAGAGGCAGAGCGGTAGTTTGACTGAATACGATTGAATTCATCGTTTCTTAACAGTGATTAAAATTGTATTTCTCTGTGCATTCCTATGCATTCTTCAGGCATGATTTCACAAAGAAATGAGCCTTTTCAGAATTTCTGTAGATATAGAAAGATTTAAGTTTGTTGTCAGATTGAGATTCTTATTCCATAATTCATGTCTATAGCTAGGTACACATCATCATAGAACCCCTGATTTTCTCTTGTTTTTCCAGCATAATAATTAATAGTGTCTCTCTTTCACTCTCACAAGTGTCCCAATATGGACAATAAATTACTTCGTTTGTAGCACATTTTATATGAAGCATTTTAATTTTAGTTTTGCAGGCTTCAAGACCACCAGTTGGTTTGGATTTAAAGTCTCATAGTAATGCAATGCGGTGTAATAAAAATAAGCTAAATATGTGGTGAAAAGTTGGAATTAAAATGACCTCTACAGGATTGCCCAGGTTGTTTAGTTACATTAAAATTTGTGTATAAATATGGAAAAAAGTTGGTCCTAGGATGTATTTTTGATTCTTCAGACCTTTAAAAATATGCTGGAGACTTCCCTGGTTGTCTGCAATTAAGAATCCACTTTGCAAAAAAAAAAAAAAAAAGAATCCACCGTGCAGTGCAGGGGATTCAGATTCAATCCCGAGTAGGTGAACTAAGATCCTCCATATTGAGCAGCTAAGCTGGTGCATCACAACTAGAGTGTCCGTGCACTGCAACGAAAGATCTGCGTGACACAACGAAGGTCCAGACGTGAGCGTGAAGTCGCTCGGTCGTGTCCGACTCTTTGCAACCCCATGAACTGTAGCCTACCAGGCTCTTCAGTCCATGGAATTTTCCAGACAAGAGTACTGGAGTGGGTTGCCATTTCCTTCTCCAGGGGATCTTCCCAACCCAGGGATCGAACCCGGGTCTCCCTCACTGCAGGCAGACGCTTTACCGCCTGAGCCACCAGGGAAGCTCCTGAGTGCAGCACAAAAAGCCAACACAGCCAAATAAATAAATACATATTTTCAAAAAGACTTTTGAAGGAAAAACTTACGATGATGCTTTGAAATGAAATGTGACTATACATTTATTTAAAATGAACATTAGTTTTCCCTCTTAAAAATTAAGTATGTTAGATCCAACCTATACTTTGTTGAGTGTGACACATTTCCACAATATCAGAGAATGAGGTGAATCAAACATCTAGGATTCTAATAATCTATTTAATAAACATGGCAAACTTCCTCGTATTTATTTGTTCCCTTATTTAGCAAATATATTTTGAGCACCCACTCTATACAAGATAGTAAACTAGGGATCCAGCAATAGGATAGCTTAGACAAGCTCTCCCCCTTAATTTAGTAGAAGGCAAAATAAATAAAGAGACAAATTAAAACACAATATTTGTGAGCAATAGCAGCCGTGAAAAAAGGGGGCAAGGGGACTGATAGAACAGTGTTTGTTTAGGGGATCTAGATCACATGCCAGAGAAAGCTTCTCTGAGGAGGTCATACTGAATAGAATTCCACATGAAGTCAGGGAGACAGCAGAGGGAAAGTTGGGGGGAAGAGTAATTTTGAAGGGGGAGATGCAAGAGCAAAAGCAGAAGCAGGGTGGGAATGAGCGTAAGTGAAGAATGGTATAAAGCCCGAAAGCTTGGAGTTGGTTGACCAAGAATAGGAGTGGAAGATGTAAGAGAGTTGGGGTGGGATAGAGTGGATGAGGAGGTAGGGAGTTGGGGGAGTGCAGAGGCCAGATCAGAAAGTCTTTCAGGCCCCAGTAAAGTTTGGGATTTTATACTAACAGAGCAAAGCTTTCTTATGGATAAACTTCCACAATCTTTCCAACAATTGGTAGTAGTAAGTAGACATCTTCCTATCTGGAAGAAACTGAGAGTAGTGAACCATTTGACTTGCTATTTTTGATTCTCGTGGTGCAGTAACTTGTATTGCATGGTAGACCTGTGGCTGTGTATATCTCAGTGGTGGAGAAGCTAACACTCAGACACGAAGGCTAGCTGTTAGATGGAACTTCAAGATGTCATATTGTTTGGATCTGCTAAGGAATCATGGTTTCAGATTCTGCCCTTGTCTGAATGTGGGGCAGAATTCACTTTCACGTCAGGCCCTGAACTTGTCCTTTGACGGGTAGATGGCCCAGAGTGCTCTCCAGCAACTGTCTGCTTATTGCTGCTGTACATTAGCTCCTGCATCTTGCTTCAGAATAATGCTGGGAAGGCATGTGGATTCTTAATCTGTCCTGAGCATCTTTAGAAACACTATTCATCATATTCACATGAAATGAATTCACTTCTTAGTCCCCTCTTCTCCAGCTGTCTTTTCCAGTTTTTCATTGTATGACCATCCTCTGACATCTCCACGAGGGTGCTAGGTACCCCCTAAATGAAGCTACAATTTTAGTAAGGTTCCGACTAATGTCAACTAGAATGAAAGGGCTGTTTGAAAATTTTTATACCAAACTTTTACTTATGTTTTTAGTTGTATGCATACTTTTCTCCTCTTTGCAGTATACACTACAGGCTAATTAGTACTTTACTGGTATGCATGTGGTGCCACTCACTTTCAACCCTCCCCCATGTTCCTTCAATGAAGTTTTCTTTTTCTACTCCAATGGTATTATTGGTATTTGGTACTTAAACTTTGTTCAGTGTATCTTTATGGATATTATGCTAAAGTAATTCTATAGTCTAATATCATTGGTAATTATAAAGTTACTGAGTTTAGCTTTTTGACCAGAAATTTTATGTTGGTGAACTGTGTGTTTGTGGAAAGTGATCCTATTACACATATTTTTGTGTGTGTGTTTGTGTGAAATAGAGGACTATACAGAAGACATTGCTGTGTTTGCAAATACTTGGTCAGTGCAAACTCCAGATGACACCAAATGTGTACCCACACCCTCAGATTTTCCAAATCCTTGCTCCAGTGGAATGCCAGCATTTGAGGTAAATATGATGTGAAAAAATTTGGCATGTTGGATACAGCACACGTATAATTGTATTTGTATGTTTCACACTAAACATTTTTAGTGTAAACACAACATAATTAAACACTATTAAATTCCAGAAATGTAATGCAAGAAGAATAAATTTGTGTTTACTTCCAAAACAATGAATGCAATGAGCTTCATAAAAGTGGTGCTCATTATGAAAGTAGTTAGAAAATGTTGTTTAAATTTATAAGCCTTCATACCTCTCTTTCCTAATAAGAACAGAGAATCTTGCAAATAGATCAATGGAAAAAAAATGAGAGTACATGCGTATCATTTAGTATGTTCTAGTGACTACCATCTTTTTCTGCATAGGCAATCTTCTTCAAGTGTCAGATCCTGTTGCAATTTCCCTTTTTGAGCTGCCATGAATATATTGATCCATATTTGTATATTGCCAGCTGTGTTAATGATCTTTGCAAGTAAGTGAAATAATTAGCATTTATAATGAAATTCTTTTATCCAAAAAGAAGAGCAAAAACCATTCTATAACTTTACCATCTCAACAGTTGATGGAATGTAGTGGGAAATGTAAAACATAAGCTGTACTAGAGCTATTAGAAACTTACTGGGTAATAGTCATGTTGCATTTGAAAATATGTGATGATAATGATGATGATGGTGATGAAAGTTGCCCAGTCGTATCTGACTCTTTGCAACCCCATGGACTGTATAGTCCATGGAATTCTCCAGGCTAGAATACTGGAGTGGGTAGCCTTTCCCTTCTCCAGGGGATCTTCCCAATCCAGGGATCGAACCCAGATCTCCTGCACTGCAGGCGAATTCTTTACCAGCTGAGCCACTAGGGAAGCCTGAAAATATGTGGGTTATTTTGAAATAGCTTTTGATATTGATTTCTAACATAATTCCACAGTGATAAGAGAACATACTTGTATGATTTCAATACCTTTAGGCCGTGAAACTTTTTGCAGCTTGTTTTATGTCCCTGGATATGTTCCAGTGTCTCCTAATTTATAGTCTATGGGAACTTGAATAGAATTTGTATCCTACTGTTGTATGAAAATTGTATAAGTCTTAATTATTTTTCATTGGTTCATGATGCTTTCCAGGTCTACCATATCCTTCTACTTTTCTGTATATTCATTCTATTAATTTTTGAGTTTGATATCGAAATTCCAACTAAAAAATGTCTAAATAATAATGAAAATATGAAAAAATGAGATATGAGTGAAATTGATGATAAAGTTACAGATTCTGCTAAGACCATTGCCTTATGTATTGCCTATGTGTATAACTGAAAGAAATGCTAAATATAAGCAGAAAATTAGGGAAAATAAACATATAATATTTTTCACACCAAGGTTACAGGCTCCTGCATTCACTCCCGGGGTAAGAACACCAGACAAAGGTGGTTGTCTAGGGAGTAAATTCAGTGAGACTCATCATAATATATTCATCAATATAGATTACCATTATTGAAGTCTTTTTATTTTTTTCAAAAATTTAACAAGTAAAAGATACATGCACACCAATATTCATAGCAGCGCTATTAACAATAGCCAAGATATGGAAACAATTTAAGTGTCCATGAACAGATAAATGGATAAAGAGGATGTGGCATAAGGGGACACATGTATATGTATGGCAGATTCATGCTGATGTATGGCAAAAACCAACACAATATTGTAAAGCAAATGTCCTTGGATTCAAACTAAATTAAGAAAAAAGGTGTGACATATCTGTATATTCCATGGAATACTACTCAGTCACAAAAAGAATGAAATAATGCCATTTGCAGCAACATGGATGAACCTAGAGAATATCAGGCTAAGTCAGAAAGAGACAAATACCATATGCTATCACTTACATGTGAAACCTAAAATATTATGCAAATGAACGTGTTTATGAAACAGAAACAGACAATCACAGAAGACAAGCTTACGTTACCAAAGGCGAAAAGCTGTGGGGAGGGATAAATTAGGAGTCTGGGATTAGGAGATACAAGCTACAGTATATAAAATAGATAAAGAACAAAGTCCTGCTGAATAGAGCAGGGAACTGTATTCAATATCGTGTAATAAAACATAATGGAAAAGAAAATGAAAAAGAATGTGTGTATATGTAGAACTGAATCACTTTGCTGTACACCAGAAACTAACACAACATTGTAAATCAATTACACTTGAATTACAAAAAAATTACCAAATGTATGTGATTAGCTATCTTGAATGTTAGAGACTATCTCAGGAAATGTTTAATATGCTTTTATTTTTTAAGTATTCCAAGAAGTATAAATGGTACATGGAAACATTGTTATGAAAGACCAGACTAATTTTTTGTTTGAATAAAACCTCTGAAATTAAATCCTGGTAGCTTGTTAGGAGGTTTAAGTTTACCAAAGGTGAAAACAAAGAGGAAAAGTTGAGGTAGTGTGAAATTATGTTACTTATAATCACTCTCAGAGAAGGCGATGGCACCCCACTCCAGTACTCTTGCCTGGAAAATCCCAGTGGATGGAGGGGCCTAGTAGGCTGCAGTCCATGGGGTCACTAGGAGTCAGACACAACTGAGCGGCTTCACTTTCACTTTTCACTTTTCACTTTCATGCATTGGAGAAGGAAATGGCAACCCATTCCAGTGTTCTTGCCCGGAGAATCCCAGGGACGGGGAGCCTGATGGGCTGCCGTCTATGGGGTCGCACAGAGTCGGACACTACTGAAGCGACTTAGCAGCAGTAGCAGCAGCAGCATAATCACTCTGCCTTTAACTAGATTAAGATAATTATAAAAATAATGAATGCAATTATATTTTCCAGATATTAAAATGAGATTGTTTGGGATGCTTGTTAATTTTGAGTTAAGTACAGTTATACCTTTATTTGTATGTATAGTCTAAATTTCAGAGATTTTTTAACTAATGCAGGAGCTTTGAAAGAATACTCCCTCTGCCCAAAATATTGAGTGCTGACCTTTCTTTATATTTAACAACATTCTGTTCTCTATTTGGTTTTACTTTTCATCTAAGTGCTGTATTGTTATCTCTGTTCTATCGGTCTGTTTTGGAGGGATCTGTAGGTAGTCCATTGCCCTGATTTCTGGCAGATCCAGAAAAGTCATTCTCCATTTATTAGTTGGGATATTGTTAGGCTGCTTCAATTGGCAGAATATCAGGGGCTTCCATTAAATTGGATGCTTGTATTTCTCTCACATGAAGTCCAGGCTGGCAAGTGGTCTTGGGTTCATAGTGTGTGTCTGTTCCACGAGTTTTCCATTGACTCAGTGATACTATTGGCTATATCATCTCTCAGCGTCTAGGGTATTATTCTCAATTTCATTGTCAAAAACTGTCTCACCACTGCCATGTCCATCTTTTAGCCCTTAGGAAAGGAGAAAAGGAAATAAAGAACTGTCATAGCTTAGTCAGTAAAGAATCTGCCTGTGGTGCAGGAGACCTGGGTTCAATCCCTGGGTCGGGAAGATCACCTGGAGAAGGAAATGGCGAACCCATTCCAGTATTCCTGCCTGGAAAATCCCATGGACAGAGGAGCCTGGTGGGCTACGGTCCATGGGGTTGCAAAAGTTGGACAGGACTTAGCAACTAAACCACCACCACCAGCATTTTTAAGGACAAGATCTAGACGTTTCATGCACATTTTTACTTTTAACCCTTTAGCCAGAACTTAGAAACATGGCCACTCCTAGAAGTAAGGACAGCTGGGAAATGTTGTCTTTGGCTTGGCAGCCATATGCCCAGCCAAAGCTTGCAGGTTCTAATATTAAAAAGAAGAGGGAACTGGGCACAAAATGTAGCCTATTGTACCTGCTTCATCTGAAATTTCATCATTAAGAAGTTAACATTTTTGTCTCTTGAAATTTTGTTGTGTTTACGCTTTGAATTTTGAAACCTAGTTGCTTTCTTTAGAGCAAATAAAAACAGCAGACTAGTGAAACTCCTTTACTGGTTGAAATCAACTGACATCTAAGATATGTACTTGAGCTGAAGAAGCCAGGCAAAGCAGCCATGTAAACCAAAGAAAAGACTATGCAAGTGAATAAGTGTGCATTGATAAAGTGGGAGAGGGAAGGTACCAGAGCTGGCCTTTCACTGTCCTCAATAGTCCATCCAGGACTACACCCGCCTACATTCTTTTTCCCCTAAAGGAGATTCTGTTCACTTCTTATATTAAAGGAGTGCCTCACAGGGATTCTATACCATGATTATATAATTATGAATCTGTTGAATACAAATTTCCTGCTTGGATTAGGATAGTATATTGAATTCAATTTAATACATATTTCCTGAGTGTCTATTCTGAGCTGAGCATTATGTCAAATCTTGGCGCAATAGAAACAATTTATTATGTTGATTTTTAATTTATTTTATTTTACTTTAAAATTCTTTTTGTGTGTTGATGTATGGCAAAACCAATACAATATTGTAACATAATTAGCCTCCAATTAAAATAAATAAATTTATATTAAAAAAATAAAATTCTATTTGTGAAGTATAATTGATTTACAATATTATATTAGTTTCAGCTATATAACATAGTGATTGCATATGTTTATGGATTATTTTTATTTAGAGTTATTATAAAATATTGACTATATTCTCTACACTGTACATTACATGCTTGTATCTTGTTTATTTTATACCTAGTAGTTTGCACCTCTTAACCCCTGTTTTCTCCTATTTTGTCCCACCCCACCCCCTCTCCCTACTAGTTTGATAAGCACTAGTTTTGTTCTGTTTTTCTTTTGTTATATGTATTCATTTTATTTTGTAAAAATCTGACCTATAAGTGAAAACAATAGTATTTGCTTTCTTACTAAGCATAATACCCTTCAGGCCCATCCATGTTTCTGCAAATGGCAAAATTGTGTTACCTGTTTTGGCTGTGTAATATTCCATTTATAATATTCCATATATAATATTGTCTTTATCCATTCACCTGCTGATGGACACTTAGGTTACTTCCATATCTTGGCTATTATAATAATGCTATGTGCTAAGTCGCTTCAGTCATGTCCGACTCTATGGGCTGAAGCCTGCCAGCTCCTTGACCATGGGATTCTCCAGGCACGAATACTGGAGTGGGTTGCCGTGCCCTCCTCCAGGGAGTCTTCCCAACCCAGGGATCAAACTCTTATCTATTATGTCTCCTGTATTGTCAGGCGAGTTCTTTACTACTAACTTCCCTGATAGCTCAGACTTTAAAAAACCTGCCTGCAATACAGGAGACCTGTGTTCAATCCCTGAGTTGGGAAGATCCCCTGGAGAAGGAAATGGCAACTCGCTCCAGTATTCTTGCCAGGAAAATCCCATGGACAGAGGAGCCTGGCAGGCTCTAGTCCCTGAGGTCACAAAGTCAGACACGACTGAGCAACTAACACTTTCACTTTTAGTGCCTCCTGGGAAGTATGGCAAAACAAATTTGGGGTGTTTCCAGAACACAAAAAGTGGGGCTGGAGCATGGTGAATGGGAGAGAGAGAGAGGAGATGAAGTTAGAGAAGTAGGCACGGTCTAGATTACCTAGAGTCTTAGGGCTCATAGTAAGGAGTATGAATTGTTGCTTGATCTTATTTCATATAACCTGACTATTCTCAGGAGATCTGAATTTGCCTTTTGCCTAGTTTCTTAACTTCTGCTTATTCCAGGTAGGTGTACTGTGTTTTAGCCTGGATTATGTTAGAATGTCAGTTAATTTGCTTAGAATGTAATAAATCAAGGGGGGAGAAGTAGTACAAAATGAAAACGCAAGGCCCCTTGTTAAAAAAAATTGCTAAGCATTCAAGATAGTGACAGCAGAGCATTAAATGAGTACAGGATCCAACTAAGTGACAGCCTTTTTAAGAGCAGAGCCTGTGTGACTGATTGCACAGGTCACATTCCCATGAAGCTGGTTCTGATCTTGATAAATTTTATTTGAAAAAAATGAATGCCTTCTACTGATGAAAAATTAATGCTGCTGTGAACATTGATAAGCATGTATCTTTTCCAATTAGTGCTTTTGCTTTCTTCAGATATATACCCAAGAGTGGAACTGCTTGATCATCGGGTAATTCTATTTTTAGTTTTTTGAGGAATTTTCATTCTCTTTCCCGTAGTGGCTACACCGTTTTACATTCCCACCAGCAGTTCACTTGAGTTCCTTTTCCTCCACCTCTTCACCAACAATTTGTTATTTGTTGTTGTTGTTTTGACAACAGCCGTCCTGACAGGTGTGAAGTGATATCTCATTGTATTCCCTGATGATTAGTGACGGTGAGCATCCTTGCAGGTGTCTGTTGGCCATGGAAACAGAAACACTTAGAAATAGTCCCTGTCGTAGGAACTCAGATTCTCATGGGGCAGAAAAACAGGTTCTCAGCAATTGTACATGCTTTAAACGCAAAGTACGGTGAGTGTGGAGGAGAGAACTACTAACCTCCTCAGGGAGTGCCTAGAGAAAATGATAGCTGGGTTGGAATTTGAAGGATCATACAATACCAGTCCTTGAACTCAGGTCCTCCTCATTCTGCTTCTAATAATGCTGAACTTAGCAGCAAGGAAATGCTTCTAATCTTGCCGCACACAAGTCAATTGATTAAAAACAACCGTTACTTAATGAGTATTTTCCTTATTAACGTTAACATCCAAAATGGAAAAATAAGCTAATTTTCCCCTCAGTAAATAATTTGTTGCCCAACTGTTGTTTTTATGCAATGCCATGTGTAATGTGCTTAGTACAGTTCCTAGTGTAACACAGACACAACAAACGGTTTGGATAATAGTTGCGTTAGGTTGGAAAACCAATATTCAGTTACTTTATTAGCCTTCAAGGCCTCCATTAATTGTAGGAAGAAATGCATATGTTTAAAGTAAATCATAAATTTAACGTCTTTCTAAGAATTCAACGATTTTAACTTACCCTGTTTTTCAGAGACTTGTTTGGAGATTTAGAATATTTTCTGTGCTTCTGAAGTCTACAGTCCTTTTTTTTATTCTAAAGCTTAGTTAATTGGACTAGATAATCTGCATGACTCCAGTTACAGTAACACAGGATAAGGGCAATTTGAGATCAGTGGTTTTTACAATAGAAATACTGAAAATGCTAAGGTCCACAAAATACAACATTCTTAAGGATGTAAAGGTATTTAGCTATTTAGACTTTCAGTTGGGTTGTAAAACAAGCCCGCTATCTTATAAACACTGTTGATTTTATAGATGCCTTGTTAATCTGCTTTGGGAATTGGCTGACCTCTTATATTTGTTTGGGGGAGTTTCTAAGGTGATTATAAAAAAATACTTAGAGATTATTCACTCTTGGCAGCATTAGCAAAGTAACTGGCTTTAGTAATTTAAACCTGAAAGAATTAAAAATCTTTTAAATCTCAAATGAAATGCTGTTTATTTAATCCTTCACAAGTGCTTATTATTAGTATTGATTTTATTCCAGCATGTAAACTATCAAGAGCATGGTGAATAGAAATCATTTTTCTATTTAGAAATCTATCTTAGAAATCATTTTCATATTTTATGTTTTTATTGTGATAGAATTATTAAATAGGATTAATTAAAATAATATTGATAAGATTTATTAAGTTTTGAAAGGTCTGGGATGTTTTGTGTGGGAGCAAAAAAATACAAAGATTCTAGAACAAATGTCATAATTAGAATAGAAATCTTTTTCAGTATGGTACTCCATTGAATCCAAAGAAAAAATGGCCAAATTATTGAAAGACTTAAATGAAACAATTTACTTAGTCTTTTAAATCTGGGATCCCATGTTTATATGTTTTCTACATTATTGGGGCTTCCCTGGTGGCTCAGACGGTAAAGCATCTGCCTACAATGCGGAAGACCTGGGTTGGATCCCTGGGTCAGGAATTTCCCCTGGAGAAGGAAATGGCAACCCACTCCAGTACTCTAACCTGGAAAATCCCATAGATGGAGGAGCCTGGTGGGCTACAGTCCATGGGGTCACTAGAGTCAGACACGACTGAGCGACTTCATTTCACTTCACTTCTAATATTAGTTGATCAACTAATATTAGAATATTCACCACATAGTCAGCTTTTCTCCAGAACAAGAGCTCAAGGGCACAGTTCCTGTCAATATTTCCTGTATGATTTTTGATATCTTTTCACTTTCCAGAACTCATGATGATGAAACCTATTGTCGAGCGGCCACCGAGTATGCTAGAGCCTGTTCCCATGCAGGCTACCCTATTCAAGATTGGAGAGATGACTTTCCAGCATGCAGTATGTTTCCTTATTTTCCAGCCATGCCTGTGTACTTCTGTTAATTTTAGGCTTATCCTAGTACTCAAAACTTACCCTACTTGTCCAAACTAGTGAACTGCAAAGACTTGGTATTGATGCAATAATATTGGTAAACTTTTGAATACTTTTAAAATACTCTAATCTTTGTCTTTATCTGGCTTACTTCACTTATTATGATAATCTCTCACATATGTTGCTGCAAATAGCATTATTTCATTCTTTTTATGACTGAGTAATATTCTAAGATAAATACCACACAATAATGTATACATGTGGAATCTAAAAGATAAAAAGAAACACATGAACTTATTTCTGAAATAGAAAGAGACTCACAGACACAGAAAACAAACCAAGGGGAAAAGAGAGGTGGGGGGAAGAATAAATTAGGAGGCTGAGATTAAACTATACACACTACTATGTATAAAATATATAACCAATAGGGACCTACAGTATAGTACAGGGAACCATACTCAGTATTATGTGATAATGTATATGGGAAAATAATCTGAAAAAGAATTTATATATATATATAGTGTGTATAATATATATTATATATGTATAACTGAATCACTGTGTTGTATACCCAAAACCTACACAATATTGTAAATCAACTATACTTCAATAAAAACATTTTAAAAAACAAACAAAAAAACACTGTAATCTTTCTCAAAGAGAGTTGAGTAGCATTGACTTACTGCTCACCTGTTTGCCCGTTTTAGTCGATAAGTGTGATGACAGCTTTGTCCATCGGGATTGCATCAGTTGTTGCCCACCAACCTGCACGTTTGAGAAACAGTGTCTTGGGAGCAATCTCCATTGTCTTGATGGATGTTATTGCCCAGATGGTAAGTGCTTCGTGAAAGAAACTGTGTCTGCACTCATTGTGACTAGTACCCTGTGATCCAAGACTCTTGTCTTTGTGTCCTCTCTTGGGATGTTAGGGCTATTGCAAATTTTCTCTCCTTTTAGGATTTGATCCTTAAAGTGACTATAAGGAATGGATGCTTTTCTTTAATAAAAGGCTTTGATCCCTGGATCAGGAAGATTCCCTGGAGAAGGAAATGACAACCCACTCCAGTATTCTTGCCTGGGAAATCCCATGGACAGATGAAGCTGGTGGGCTGCAGTCCATGGGGGTCACAAAAGAGTTGGATGTGACAGCAACAATAATTTATATATTTTCATTTTTTAAAGACAAAATCAAATTCAGAAAAAAAGTCTTCATATCTTGGTAGTACAAGATTTTAGTCCTGATGTAGTTTTAATATTTGTAATTAGAAGTGACATAGCAAATGATAGAGATGGGATTTAAATCTGCAATACAAATTAATAGATATTTATAAGAACATTGAGGATTTATCCAAACTCCTTTATTTTTGCAGATTAAAAAATAGAATCCCAGAGAAGTTAAGTGATTTCCCCACTGTCATGCACTTAATATGAGTGAGGACTACTTAAAATCAGATCTATTGACCTCGGGCCGTTGTTCTGTCAATGCTACTCAAAGCCCATTGGACCAGTGCCAGGCCTGAACTGTTTGCTCCCAGTCAGCGACGTGATAAGGACTTTGCACCAGAACATAAATCCATGCACCAGAATATAATTCCTTTGACTAGAAAGTCTTACTCTGAAAAATGATCAGCTGCATCAAAGAATGTGCTTGGTAACATTGGTTCAACCACCTTTACTCATTAGAAAGAAGTAACAAATGCAGTTCTACTGTACTAGCTCTTTGAGAAGCGTTTCCTGGCTCTTTATTATCTATGTGATGACAGTGTATCTCTCATTTTCACATAAACAGAAATTAAACAGAATAAATTCAATACTTTCTCCCTCCTCTCCTCCCCTCTCCTCTCAAAAGCAAAGAGACATTAGTTGCCCTATTTCTGTGTTGTGAATCTTAACATTTTGATAGCAGGTAACGGGATAATAAAGTTGAAAACCTCTGAAATAGACCCTTATAAGGTAGCTACTGATTGAGTCAGAGCAACTGAGCTACTGACTGAGACAGAGCCAGGCTCCTTAAAAGTAATTTGTATTTCTAGCACCTAGTGAAAGCAAGTGTTCGATAAAAGTTGGCTGAATTATTATATTCCAAGAATATCATTCTTCTTATTTCTTTTGTGCATTTGATGTATATTTTTCTTAAATAGGCCTCATAATGGAAAATGGGACTTGCATCTCCTTGGAAAACTGCCCATGCAATTTTCATGGATTAGCTTATTCAGTTGGCTCAAAAATTGAACAAGAATGTACTGAATGGTATGTGATCAATTACAGCTAATTATTTCTGGGTACCTGACTAGGTGACAATTTTACCTTGACATATGTTTAAGGAGATATACTTTTTACTGATTTTTCTTCCAAAAATTCTCAGACTCAGTTTCATTGTATTTAAAGCCTTTGGGAGGTAGGAGGGACCATCTATATTTTCTTTTACGATGTAACTCTTCTCACTTCTGTTGGTAATTCTATAAATTTTTATATCCATGTGATACACTGTTGAATAATCACTAATTTGCACATGCTTTTACTCATAGGATTTGACGGTTCTCTTGTCCTTCTGTATTGAGTACTTTAAAAAGTGACTCTTCATATCACCAATCTTGGGCCATGATTAGAGACTTTTCAACATTCTTAAATTAGCTAACTAGTTAGCTACTATAGCCAAAGATTAAATTCCTCCAGAGCAGTCTAAAAAGAAATAGAGGTATAAATGTCATTAGGCAATTTTCCCTTTGCTGTCTGTGTATATAACTGAAATACAATTGAAAACTAACCCTGTTCTTAGATACTGATTTGAATTCCTGCCTTTCAGAGATTATTCTTTCCTCCAAAATTCATTATCTGTTTGGTGGTAGAAGGCAGAATTTATCTTACAAAGGGGACATCTTTTCTCTCTCTTTTAATGTCTGATGATCTGCAAAGCCAACTTTAAAAGTTTTTAGTAGATGACGTGACTTATTAATCTTAACTCGTTGTATGTATTTCTCTAATGATACGGGTAAATGCTTTACTGTGTGTGGCCTTTTTTTTTGGTTTAAGCAATGAGGGAAGGACAGAAACAGAAGTTCTCTGTACTTTTGTTCTTGACTAATCTGTACTACCGTTGTATCATCTTCATTGATTTTTAAATATGGCATGCCATAAATAATAATTTAGGTACTGGCCAGTCCAAGTTTATCAGTTAATTGAACTTTTGGAGAGATATTTTTCAGGTCAGATTATTCTGAACCTAAGAAACATGATACATTCGATACATTAACCAATACATTATTGCAAACATTCACACAATTTCTCTGTGCAGTTAGATTAATATTTTTATCATTTTATTTAGTGTGTGTGTTGGTGGAGTTTGGAACTGCACTGAGCATGACTGCCCAGGTAATCTTTTAAAATGTTTTTAGAGAAAATGTCTTGATTTTCTTGAAACTGAGGAGGAAGCTTGCACTGATGTTTTATAAGGTCTTCTTATGTGTAACAAGAGATGTAATGATCTTTAAATCCAGATATTCAGAGGATAAGTGGAAAATTGAATAAATGATAGCTCTGAGCAGACAACTTTGGTAAAAATGTATGAAAATTGCACAAATATTATAAACTCTAAAAAAAAGTGGAATAGCCATCATTAAATACATTTAAAATTTAATCAAATAGTATAATTTAGCGAGTTTGTCAAACTAGTAAATTTTAAGCACTTTAACTATTCTTTTTGATACCTGAATAGTTACACTATTGGCCTACTGCTTTTTTTTGACCTACTGCTTTTTAAGAATAAACATAACTTCTTCCTCCTTCTCCTTTTCTCCTTTTTCCTTCCTCTTCTCTTCCTCCCCCAACCCCTGCTTCTCCTTCTTCTAGTTCAGTGCTCCATTGTAGGTGATTCCCATTTTACGACTTTTGATGGTCGACATTATTCTTTCATTGGAATGTGCCAATACATCCTTGTCAAAGGAACTGGAAAAGATAAATTCACAATTACTTTACAGAAAGCTCACTGTGAACAGGTAAGAGCATTTCAAAATGACCAGAGGAGTGTTCATTTTTTTTTTTTTTTTTGGCTCAAACTTCTTATCTAGGTTAAAAATAGTAACATGAATGGGTATAGTTGTTTTCTTCAAAAATCAGACACCATTGATTGTTAAGATGCATCATTATTCTGTATAGCACAATGAAAAAAACATGTTGATGATTGATCTATGTATGCTATTAACTATATCATGTATCCTGATTTCAAAGATATCAAAATATTAAAAAGTCTTATATACTATATATTTATTGAATTTTCTTTCTTAAAAATAGTGTTTATATGTATAGATTTTTGAAACATTTCATATATGACTGCACAATAAGCAATGTTTTTTGTTGCCTCAAAACTGCTGTCTTAAAGATGATTTTTGACAGAATTTAACAAGTTTCACATCATTCTAAATAGATATGATGGCTCTTTTTTTTAGCATATGGGAATATTTATTTTAGACCTTTTCTTGAAATAAACACATCTATAATTTGTAAACAAAGAAACACAGGTCTTTCATTTCTCTTTCTAAATCAAGTAGTCAAAATTTTGCCAAAATGTTTTATTCTACTTTTATTCCAACATAAAATGGTTGTTTTCAACAAAATTCCAATCTAGTTTATGAGCTTTTTTTAGTTTGATTTTTTTTTTTTCCTGTGCAGTATGTCAGAGTCTTAATTAGCTTTCTACATGGAATTGTAATTCTCTTGGTTCTTTTCTGTACTGAATTTTTTACATCTAAATACCACAGATGAATTTGGAAAGGTACTTTATATTCTATGGAAAAGTAATTCTTCGCACTTTATTGAAAACATTTCTATTTAATAATCTGTGAAAGGCATATATATGCACAAGGTGTATTTAACGTAAAGATATAGTTTATTAGTAATGGGGCTGCATGAGATTCACAATAAAATGTGTGACTACTTTATAATATTGCTTATCCTCTAGTCTTCTGTATACCAGAAATTTTTATCTGTGTGCGCTCTCTCCTTTCTTCTCTCCTTCACCTTCTCCCATTTCTCTCTTCCATTGTCCTTGTCCCTGACTAGGTCTCTCTTTTTCTCTCTCATTGCTTTAACTGATAATTTGATTTTTATGCAGAACCTTGGCTTGGTCTGCCTTCAGTCTGTAACTCTGATTCTGGAGGATGATTTTAACAAACAAGTGACCCTCAGTAGGGGAGGACAGATCCTCACCAGTCCCAACCAAGGCTTCAGTCTGAATGGTAAGAAGCAATGCTAGTGGTATACTTTTCTTACACTAACAATAACAACAACACAACCTCAATGGAGTCTTCTCCATTAACTGATGAACCTAACATTTATGGAGTGCCTATGTGTTTCCAGGTCCTCAGCCAAACTTAGTGGAGACCACCACGTTTATGGGGCTTAGTGTTTATCTCAAGTGGCATTAGTGTTTCTCTCTAGTGTCATATGGGACAGTGCAGACACAGAGTATTTCCATTGTTGCATAAAGTTCTATTGGGTAATGCTGTGCCTGGATATTTTCAGTTTGGATTTGATGCTGAAACAGTGGTAGCCATCTGAAAAACACTGAAAGAGGCTAGGGAGCTCAAGTGAAAATGGAGATAACTTGAGGTTTTGAAGATTGGCTTCCCTGATAGCTCAGTTGGTAAAGAATCCTCCTGCAATGCAGGAGATCCTGGTTCAATTCCTGGGCTGGGAAGATCTGCTGGAGAAGGGATAAGCTACCTATTCCAGTATTCTTGGGCTTCCCCAGTGGTTCAGCTGGTAAAGAATCTGCCTGCAATGCAGGAGACCTGGGTTCGATCCCTGGGTTGGGAAGATCTCCTGGAGAAGGGAAAGGCTACCCACTCCAGTATTCTGGCCGGGAGATTTCCATGACTGTATAGTCCATGGGGTCACAAAGAGTCGGACATGACTGAAGAACTTTCACTTCACTTCAAGTGGCCTAGAGTTTGGAAGAGGAAACATGCAAGTAAATGACCACTTAAAGATATGATAAACTCAAAGATATGCACAGAGACTTCGGGAGTCTAAATGATTAGGTATGTCTCACCCAGCACTGGGTGTGCTGGTGTGGTCAGGAAGCTCTTCTTAAAGAAAGGATATCCAGTTGAGCTTTTACAGCTGAGGAATTGCCAGGATGAAGGAGATGGGGAAAATGTTCTAGGCATAGCAAAGAGGAGAACTATGGAGTATGTATACTAGCTTGGCATTGCTACAGCATGAAGAAGCTAAGTATAGAATGTCCAGAGATCAGAACAGGGAAAGAGATGGGCATGAGAATGAGGACGGCCTTACTTTTTTGAGTGAAGTATAGCTGACTTAAAGTTTCAGGTGTACAACAGTGATTCAAAATTTTAATAGATCAAAGCCATTACAAACAATGGCTGTATTTCCTTTTGCTGTACAATAGACATCCTTCTTGCTTATCTATTTTATACATAGTCATTTGTATCTCTTAATCTCATGGGGAAGGCCTTATATATAGGGCATTCATACTTTGTAATTTCCTGGGAGGCTGTGTTCATGCCCGTGTTTTAGTGTGGTTACTTATAACAGTCACTTTTGCTTTCAGAAGTGCTTGATTTGTATTATAAATTATACGCTCACTCAGTGTCACCCAAGGGTATTGATTGAACTTGATATGAAGTTAATATGCAATTGTTATTATTTGACTTTATTCATGTACAAAGATGACAACCTCATATGCTTCAACCAAATAAGCAAGTGAGTTTTAATGAGGAGACTGACAGTTCTTTTCTTCTTGGTAGACTACTATAACAACACTATGGACATGGATTTGAGAAATGTTAGAAAGGAGACATGGAGAATAGTCAGGACATTATTAGAGTAGAGCATCGGAGAAGGCAATGGCACCCCACTCCAGTACTCTTGCTTGGAAAATCCCATGGATGGAGGAGCCTGGTAGGCTGAAGTCCATGGGGTTGCTAAGAGTCAGATACGACTGAGCGAATTCACTTTCACTTTTCACTTTCATACATTGGAGAAGGAAATGGCAACCTACTCCAGTGTTCTTACCTGGAGAATCCCAGGGACGGGGGAGCCTGCTGGGCTGCCGTCTATGGGATCGCACAGAGCTGGACACGACTGAAGCGACTTAGCAGCAGCAGCAGCAGCAGCAGAGTAGAGCATATAAGGATTTGAGGAGAAACTGATACAAGGCAGTGACAGTAGAGAGGGAAAGAATAAAACAGATTGAACTTTTAGTTAGGAAAAAAAGTGTTATCTGCTTGGCGATGGAAGGGCAATTAGAAAAAGGATCTGTTCAAAGAATAATCCTCAGATTTCTGGGGTTGATGACAGACTGATGACAGAAATTGTGATAGGGACTGCAGGAAGAACTTTTATGGTGGCAAAAGTCAGGTTCGGTCTTTTTTTTAAAACTGTTCATTGGAAGGACTGATGTTGAAGCTGAAACTCCAGTACTTTGGCCACCTGATGCGAAGAGGTGACTCATTGGAAAAGACCCTGATGCTGGGAAAGACTGAGGGCAGGAGGAGAAGGGGACGACAGAAGATGAGATGGTTGGATGGCATCACCCACTCAATGGACATGGGTTTGGGTGAACTCCAGGAGTTGGTGATGGACAGAGAGGCCTAGTGTGCTGCGGTTCATGGGGTCACAAAGAGTCGGTCAAGACTGAGCGACTGAACTGAACTGAATTTATTTTAATTGGAAGATAATTACTCCACAATATCGTGATGGTTTTCGCCATATATCACATGAATCTTGAACACAAGTTTCTCTTCTGTAAAGATATCTCATAAAATGATGCTTCTGTCGTGCTGTGCTCTCTTTTTCACTGAATGTCTAGAGGGAATGGGGAATTTTTGAAAAAGTGCCACTTCCTTATTGAATCATGACCAATTTGGGGGCCATAACACACACACACACACACACAAGTAAAGGAACATAGATCTGATTTTAAATGTCTGACTATTGAGTTGTGGTACGTATATACAATGGACTATTACTCAGCCATTAAAATGAATACATTTGAATCAGTTCTAATGAGGTGGATGAAACTAGAGCCTATTATACAGAGTGAAGTAAGTCAGAAAGGAAAACACCAATACAGTATACTAACACATATATATGGAATTTAGAAAGATGGTAACAATGACCCTGTATGTGAGACAGCAAAAGAGACACAGATGTATAGGACAGTCTGTTGGACTCTGTAGGAGAGGGAGAGGGTAGGATGATCTGAGAGAATAGCATTGATACATGTATATTACCATATGTGAAATAGATCACCAGTCCAGGTTCAATGCATGAGACAGGGTGCTCAGGGCTGGTACACTGGGATGACCCAGAGGGATGGGATGGGGAGGGAGGTGGGCGAGGGGTTCAGGATGGGGGACACATGTACACCCATGGCTGATTTATGTCAATGTATGGCAAAAACCACTACAATGTTGTTAAGTAATTAGCCTCCAATTAAAATACATAAATTAAAAAAAAAAAGTCTGACTGTCTACCCTCACCCCTTATGAGATGCTTGCCAACTGAAATTACACATAAACCTGACATTCTGTTAAAATTATCTGCCCCTCCAGAAAGAAGGACAGAAGGGAAATGGAAGAAAAGAAAGCAGGCACAGGGTGGCAAAAATTGGCCCTGGGGCACAGAGAGCTGGGAAGAAGTCTTTTGGAAGCAGATCCCTGATGTTGCACATGAGCATTTCAGAGCATTGCCTGTGAATCTCAGAGCTGATTTATGTATGTTCTTTTCCTGCAGGAATTGTTGAAATTCAGACTCTGTCATCCTTATTTATTCTTCTAAAAACCACATTTGGTTTAAAGATTCTGTTCGCTGTAGATGGGGAAAGAATTTATATTCAGCTAACTAGTGCGTGGAAAAGAAGAACATTAGGTCTCTGTGGCACATTTAACGGGAACATAAGGGATGATTTTCTGTAAGTATGATCTCTGAACATGATGTGATGACTAGTAACTTAGAGGATATAAATTCTTACATTAAAAATGTTTACTTAACTAATAACAGCTTAGTCATCGCTGTTCCAAGAGCTTGACATGGATTATCATATTTAAATATTGTAGGAATCCCCTGATTAGTCACTCTGTTTTATAGATAAAGAAGCTAACTGAAACGCCAAAGTGACAAATAAATAGCTCAAAATCACTTAGCTCAAATCAGTGGAGCTGACTCTGAATTTAGTTACCAAGACTCAGAGCCTGAGGGCTACCCATGGAATAACTTCCCACTATTCTCTGTCACCTGTCAAGCTTAACAGTATTTTATTTTTCAAAAACTGCTGCCTTAAAAAAAGGCTTAGTATCATTTGGAATGAATGACAGTAAATTATACTTTAATAATATTGATATCACTTGGTATGAGTGGTATCTCTAAAGCAACATTGTGGCATCTCAGTTAATTAGATTTTGTCATAGTTGGTGTTTTATTAGGGGGAAAAAAAAGCAATAAAATACATTTATATCCCTTGTATTGACAAAGCACTTTCACCTACATGTAGAAAAGCCCAGAGTATAGCTTAATATAAATGCTTGGCACACCTGTTATTGTGCTAAGCACTGTGGGAAAATTAGGGTAGTAACATGTGGTCCCCATTCTCAAGGAGCTGATGTTGCAGACTGGAGGGGACAGCTGTCTTTAAGAAGTAATTCATTCAGAACTTCCCTGGTGGTCCAGTGGTTAAGACTTCGCCTTCCAGTGCAGGGGGTGTGGGTTTGATCCTAAAACTGGGAGCTAATATGCCACATCCTCATGGCCAAAAAAACCAAAACATAAACCAGAAGCAATATTGTAACAAATTCAACAAAGACTTTAAAAAGGTCCAGGTAAAAAAAATCTTTAAAAAAGAAACAATTTGTTCTAGGTAAGGTATTAAACATGCATGCATGCATGCACACACACACATACAAATACATAAATCCTGAGGTAATTTCAAAAAGTTGTGTTGACCTGTGTGGCCGTGGCTAGTAGCACAGCAGAATTTTAAATAGGCAAGTGTGGATTGGGTAGGCAGGGAATATTTCCTGAAGGAGCCATTTTCCAAATGCCATTTTTAAAAAAGCACTTCTGTGTATTTTTCCTGCTTTGGGTTCTTTTCCCTTCCTAATCTTCCTCCTTAACTCCTATTTATTTTTCAAACCAACACAGTCATTATTTGCTTCAAAAAGTGAGTTTATATCCCATCAAAGTTAATTTTGACTTTATTATCCATGAACATCAGTCATTGATTTGTCTGATTTCCACTTAAAACTGCAAGAGCTTTGAGAATAAAGACGACATCCTCAATAAATCCTTTTATTCTTAACTAGCATAGAACCTTATATGCCCTAGACAGTTGAGCTGAATAGAGATAGGACCTTTGATATAGTACCAAGAAGAAAAATTGCATCAGCAAAGAGAAAGGGCTTTAAAATTTTTTTAATTTCAAAAGAGAGCTTCTTTTATCTTTTCTCATGTGTAATTTATTTGCTTTTAGGTCATTTAGGTTTTTGTTTCATTTATAGGTAGGTCAGAATATTGATATCTTTATCACATTTGTGAAACAGAAATATATTAAGTGACTTGGTTAAGATGTACAGAAGTGGCATTAAGCTTTCTTTCTCTTCCCGTTTGTCAGAATGGGTTAGTAGTCAATGTTTAACAGATGGTAGATATGTCTGCCTCTTTCTAAGGCACCATGTATAAACATTCAGGCCTGGTAACAGTGATGGATAATATTTCAGAGATAATTTTCAAACATTGTTTAGCTTTCCAGCATACGCAGTTAAAATTCCTTGCATCACAAAAGTTAATGTGAATCTTCAAACATAATGGAATGTGAAATATTAATTGCTTGAAAGTTTATTTTGTATGGCTTGTTTTAGTAAGTTAACCACGGTGAACTGAAAGGCTATTTTGTAAAACGAAATGCCGTAAATAAATAGGTCTACATTTTAGCTCCTATTTTTTGGTATTTATTATTTTAAGTGAATTAAGTGAAATAAAAGAGCCAAGCTCTGAGTCAGTTGCTCCTGGGAAGCCTGAGTACACCATCACCTTGACCAGTTATCTTATTGTGCTTTGTAGGGTGGAGAGGGATGGAGAGGCAAAGAAGGAGAAGACCTAGTTCAGGTTATGCAATTCCTGTGAGTTTGTGTTCTTGTTGGGAGCAAAATGAGATTTTGGATTGGGTGTTTGTTATAATTCTATATAGTTTAGAATAGTTTTATTTTGAGGGATAGGAAAAAGAAGGAAAGTGAAGTCGCTCAGTTGTGTCTGACTCTCCGACCCCTTGGACTGTAGCCTATGAGGCTCCTCCATCCATGGAATTTTCCAGGCAAGTGTACTGGAATGGGTTGCCATTCCTTCTCCAGAGGATCTTCCCCACCCAGGGATCCAACCCGGGTCTCCTGCATTGCAAGCAGATGCTTTTACCATCTGAGCCACGAGGGAAGCTAAAAAGAAGGAAAGAATGGATATAAGGAATGAGGATTGTGGAGTGGCTTGTGTGGCTCCCTTTTCTTCTCCTGTCTCAGTCACTGTGATGAGAAGCTCTGTATAGCTTTGTAATGGTGATTGAAATAAATGGTAAGCCAAGTAGTTATGCTTACTAAGACATTAAAAGGGCCAAGATAAATGCTGGTCTACTGTTTGGCCATGCTGTAGCAATTAATGCTGTTATGGCTTGCATTAGTAAAGTTTTGCTTGGTCAGATCTTCCTACAGGAAACCTAGTCCAACCTGATTCTCTAAGTGGTTCTGATGGTATTTGACACAGTTCCAGTAGGGATTGTCTCTCAGTATCTAGCGTCTGAAGAGTTAATAAATCTTGACCGCTGGAGGGAGCGTTTTAGTGTCAGACTCTTAAACATTGTTGTGGCTTATAAGCCTAAAGGGTAGATACTTCTATTCCATTTTGGTTTGTTGAGTAAACTTGGATGAAGAGTGTTACTTATACCATTTCTCCTCAGTTTTCATTTTGTTTGTTTGCCCAACTTCACAATGGAACCTCAGCATTTCAGGCCTCATAATGAAAATTGAAGTATCCCAGAAGTATAGACTATGTATTGTTTAGGACATTTATCTTTACCTTGAAAAGAATCATGTGAGCTCCCTACCGCTATCTCCCTAAACACATTGATGTTTTGGTTGTTTGCATTTTCATTAAGTTGGTGTGAATTACATTTGAATCTCCACTCTTTGACACTGAGTGTTACCAGCTGAGTGAACGTTAATATTTTCTCTAAGCTTCTGCTTTTCCTTCTCTCTAAAGTGGGGATAAAGGTGTTTTCTTCACAAGGCTTATTGAAGTGATTATTAAATAAAATCATATATGTCCAAGATTTGACATGGTGTAAAGTCTTAATAACAGGAAGCTAAAACCATGTGTATTTTAAAATGTAATAAAACATTTCAAACTCTAAGATATTCTTGTAGATTAAAAAAGTAGTATTCTTTTTTCAATATCTGAAGACTCTGAAGGAAGGAAATAAATGGGAGAGACTAAGAGAATATTTGCTTTCTAGTTCTCCATCAGGCATGATAGAAGGTACCCCACAACTTCATGCAAATGCATGGAGAGTTTCTTCAACTTGTTTTGCACCTGTTCATGTTCCTGTGGTGGACCCCTGCAACATTAATCAACAAAACAGTAAGTCTTTCTGCATGTAAACCTAGGAAAAAGTTCTCTTTATTACTGTAATTTTGTAAAATTAGTGATTTTAAATTCTCATTTTCTTATGATAAATCAATGCCATTCCTTATGTATTTTTGTTTAATACATATGCATCTTTATGCAATCTAGGGTACTTTAAAAAAGAACTCCAGAAGATGACTATTTCATTTATTATTCTGCATTCATAAATTTCCTTGTTTTAGGTGCTCAGAAATCCCTCAGTCGTCCTCAAATGTGACCTAGCGTTTTGTATGTTTCAGATTCTTTAAATGCTAAAGAAAAATCTCTGGAGTATTATAATGCTCGTATAATCTTGGGATGTTCAGTTTTGGTTCTGCAGGATGACAGTGCATGTGAATTCCTGTTTATTACTGTCACATGATGAGTTCCTACTCACAGAACATATTACTGCTTCATAAGCAGGAGGCCAGTGATCCAGAAAGGCTTTGTGCCATCAGGTGTGCGAGGATGTGAGATGCTCACATTCCAGAGTTTCCGTTTACAGCGATAGTGCAACTCACATGCCAATAATTTGGGGCTGGACTTTTTTTTTTACTAAAGCCACAGCAGACCATGGGAAAGGCTGGTTTACTATTCAATAAAATAAGGCACTTTTTTTGGTAAAATCACTTTGTGAAAAAAGTTGATGTGCATGCTTAAATAGACATTTTTATAATTTAATATTGTTCCTTTAATTATTTTGGCTAGCTTACTGTTATTTTCTGGTGGTTTTTCAGAGAGATTCTGTTTATTGTTCTGTGGTCCTTATTATTAACTTGTGGTTTTAGTGTCCTGGAAAGAACACAAGATAATCTTGATTTTGTGTGTGTGTGGGGGGTAGGGGTGGGGGGTGCTCAGTCATGTCCAACTCTTGGCGATCCCATGGACTGTAGCCTGCTGAGCTCCTTAGTCCATGGAATTTTTCCAGGCAAGAATACTGGAGTGGTTTTCCATTTCCTACTCCAGGCATCTTCTTTTACTACTGGCTTTTTATCTAGGTCAACTTCTAAACTTAAAGACGTTTGTTAACATCTTGGGTCATTTTTCCTATCTATAGTAAGAGGAATAGACTAGAGTCTTTTGCTTTCTATGATTTAATGCTTTGAACCTCATTTCCATTTAACAACACTTTCCTTCCCATTCTCTCCTCAACTTTTTACTAATAGATCTAGTCCTTCTCATTTCATTTTTCTTGCTCAGTTTGTTTCTAAATTTTTCAGTTCCTTCCTTGATAATTCGATAAATATATTTTTAATGTTCTTATTAGTATGTACCTTTTATTTCTTTATTTATTAAGCTTATCTTTTATTCCATTACTCTGTTGCATTGCATTGATTATTTTCAAATACTAAACTAAACTTTCATTCATAGGCTAAACCTTATTTGGTGATGATGGATTAGCATCATCATTAGCATTTTTATGTATTACTAGATTGCTGTTATTTTGTTAAAGATATTTTACTTATATTATGAAGGACATTTGTTTATATTTTTCTTTCAGTGTCTGTGAGATTTGTGGTATCAGGGTTATGCTAGTCTAAAATTAAGTGGCCAGCATGTTTGATTGAAATTTTGATTGAATTTACCAATGAAGCTATCTAGACTTTGATTGAATGTTTGATTGAATTTACCAAGGAAGCTATCTAGATTTCAAGTTTTCTTCATTAAATTATTTTTGATCTCTTGAAAAAAAACAGCATGTAAAACTTGGAGTAGAGTCCAGTTGATGAATTCAGTTTTTCTCTGGTTGTTTCTTTAATGACTTCCTTTATTACCTGTTATTTTGTTACATATATATATTTATCACTTTTGTCCCCGTATCATATATCTTCTATGACTTATATGTTTTAGATATTCTTTTTCTTCATGTTTGCCTTGAACTATTTTTTTTTTAATTTCAAATAGGTAAATTCAAAAACATCCCAAGAAAGTAAAGTAAATAGACAAAAGTCAATTCTAATGTGTATTCTGAAGGATATTTTTAAACAAAGATTTTCTGAGTCACCCTTTCACTTAATGTCAGTAGGAATATTTTTTGATCTACAAATCCTTAGAGCATATGATACAAGTCTTTGCTTGGAGATCCTGGTGATTGGAAGTGTGCATGCCAATAGTACACTGTTACATACTCTGAATCATTTGTTTTCACATGTTATGTGCTTAACAGTACAAAAATATAATACTCAGGTAACTACTCATAATTAGCATGTGTTTCCAATAATATTTTTAAAATACTTCACAAAATAAGTTCAGCATAATTCCTTAATAGTGAACAAATTCTAAAACTCTAGCAGCTCATCTTGTCTCTCAAAGACAACGACAACTCCACGACTGATTAATTTTTCTCCCGTGAGGAAATCAGTGCAATTGAGATCCATTACACCAAGAAATCACACTAGGCTTTTTCAGAAAGATGAAATCTAGATTGTTTTGTCAAACTTGGTTGCTCCCACTGAGAATTATATCTGATCAGTCTTTCTCAAGGGAAAAAGTCAACAAATTCAAGATCTGATTACACATATCCCCTCAAAGACTTGGTAGTGGTACCTCAGAGCCTTTAGCATATGCTCCATTATCAATTTCTATTAATTATTCATTTATTCACAGATTCATTTATCAAACAGTATTGAGCTCCTAATATTTACCAGACATTGAGCACTGTGCCAGTGTGGATATTGCATTCAGTGATTATGTGCCATCCACCTCATTACCATTTACCTCAGAGTCTCCATTGGGGTGAGACGATTCCCAGTCCTTCCTGGATAATGTATCCTGGGGAGTTGCTGTAACATCCATAACCTAACACTATTTTTATTGTGTGTGGTTGTCTGGAGATAAACCTTCTAATACTCATCAATTATTTATAGCAAAATTGGGGTGATTTCCCAAGATGATCCGCAGGCAATGGGGTAATTGAGGCCACTTCTATCAGTGAACCCTTCTGATACTCAAGTTATTCAGGTATGACACAATATCTTTTTTTGCTAAAAGAATATTAAATATGGAGTAAGTGCTGTTACCAATATTACTGAAAATACCCCCACCCCCCAAAAAAAGTATAAGCTGAAGATACTCTTATTGAATGCGCAGTACAGTGTATTTCTAGGAAAACAAGATGCCTTGGCTAGTGCTGGAATTTGATACTTAGGGGTATTTGATACTAGCTAGACTAGTAAATGAAGGGCTAATGGGGTTCTTTGTCTGTTAGTTGGATATGCAGCACACTGTGATGTTATCTACCAGGAGCTCTTTGCTCCTTGCCACATCTACGTTAGCCCTGGGCTATACTATCAGCTGTGCCGCCACGATGCATGCGAGTGTGGAAGCGCCTGCCTGTGCAATGCTCTTGCCCACTATGCCTACCTCTGTGGCCAGCGTGGCATTCCCATCGACTTCAGAGCTCAGGTTTCATTCTGTGGTGAGTATGATGGCAGTGGCCCTGATGAAGATGATCAAATAGCACTTCAGAGATTTTTGCATTTGTAATGACTGCTATTTTTTTTAATAAAAAGTCAACATTTGCTTAAGTTATTTGAAATACTAATATAATGTGTCAACATGAAAAAAATGGGGGATTACTTTATTTCTTAAAATTGGTGCTCTGTTACATAAGACAATACCTTTTGACTATTTTTACCATAAGCAAAATTAGAGTGTAGCTATCCTGGCTTCTCCTGTATTATGAGCAGATTTATTCTCATCTAGAAGTTGGCAAATTAAACCCTTGGGCTTCCTGTATTTTGTAAATAAATTTTACTGCCCATATGTTTGCATATTTAGCTACAAGGGTAGAGCTGGGTAGTTGTAACAGAGACTGAATGGCCTGAGAAATTGAAACTATTCACCATTTCAGTTCAGTATGGCCTGAGAAATTGAAACCATTCACCATTCAGTTCAGTTCAGTTGCTCAGTTGTATCCAACTCTTTGTGACCCCATGGACTGTAGTACGCCAGGCCTCCCTGTCCATCACCAACTCTCAGAGCTTGCTCAAACTCATGTCCATTGATTTGGTGATGCCATCCAACCATCTCATTCTCTGTCGTCCCCTTCTCCTCCTGCCTTCAATCTTGCCCAGCATCAGGGTCTTTTCAAATGAGTCAGTTCTTGGCATCAGGTGGCCAAAGTATTGGAGTTTCAACTTATCCTCAGACCTTCTAATGAATATTCAGGACTGATTTCCTTTCAGATTGACTGATTTGATCTCCTGGCAGTCCAAGGGACTCTCAAGAGTCTTCTCCAACACCACAGTTCAAAAGCATTAATTCTTCGGTGCTCAGCTTTCTTTATAGTCCAGCTCTCACATCCATACATGACTACTGGAAAAACCATAGCTTTGACTAGATGGACCTTTGTTGACAAAGTAATGTCTCTG
>NW_011495084.1:1361692-1372821 GCF_000754665.1 Bison bison bison
TTTTAATATGCTGTCTAGGTTTGTCATAGCTTTTCTTCCAAGGAGCAAGTGTCTTTTATGTTCATGCCTACAGTCACCATTTGCAGTGATTTTGGAGCCCCCAAAAATAAAGTCTGTCATTGTTTCCATTGTTTCCCCATCTATATGCCATGAAGTGATGGGACCTGATGTCATTATCTTCATTTTTTGAGTGTTGAGTTTTAAGCCAACTTTTTGATCTTCTCTTTCACCTTCATCAAGAGGCTCTTCTGTTCTTCTTCACTTGCTGCCATACGGTGGTGTAACCTGCATATCTGAGGTTATTGATATTTCTCCTAGCAATCTTGATTCCAGCTTGTGCTTCATCCAGCCCAGCATTTCAAATGATGCACTCTATATAGAAGTTAAATAAGCAGGGTGACAATATACAACCTTGATGTACTCCTTTCCCTATTTGGAACCAGTCTGTTGTTCCATGTCCAGTTCTAACTGTTGCTTCTTGACCTGCATACAGGTTTCTCAGGAGGCAGGTCAGGTGGTCTCGTATTCCCATCTCTTTCAGAATTTTCCACAGTTGATTGTGATCCACACAGTCAAAGGCTTTGGTGTAGTCAATAAAGCAGAAGTAGATGTTTTTCCAGAATTCTCTTGCTTTTTCCATGATCCAGAGGATGTTGGCAATTTGATCTCTGGTTCCTCTGCCTTTTCTAAAACCAGCTTGAACATCTGGAAGTTCACGGTTCACATATTGTTGAAGCCTGGCTTGGAGCATTTTGAGCATTACTTTGCTAGCCTGTGAAATGAGTACAATTGTGTGGTAGTTTGAACATTGTTTGGCATTGCCTTTCTTTGGGATTGGAATGAAAACTGACCTTTTCCAGTCCTATGGCCAATGCTGAGTTTTCCAGATTTGCTGGCATATTGAGTGCAGCACTTTCACAGCATCATCTTTTAGGATTTGAAGTAGCTCAACTGGAATTCCATCACCTCCTCTAGTTTTGTTCATAGTGATGCTTCCTAAGGCCCACTTGACTTTGCACTCCAGGATGTCTGCTCTAGGTGAGTAATAACACCATCATGGTTATCTTGGTCATGAAGATATTTTTTGTATAGTTTCTGTGTGTTCTTGCCACCTCTTCTTAATATCTTCTGCTTCTGTTAGGTCCATACCATTTCTGTCCTTAATTATGCCCATCTTTATATGAATCGTTTCCTTGGTATCTCTAGTTTTCTTGAAGAGTTCTCTAATCTTTCCCATTCTATTGTTCCTCTATTTCTTTGCACTGATCACTGAGGAAGGCTTTCTTATCTTCCTTGCTATTCTCTGGAACCATTAGCTTATTCCAAAAAAAGTTTGCTGACCTCTGCTGTAGTCCATCTTTTCAGCTGAGTTAGATGATTTTTTTGGAGGCGTCGGTTAAGAGCCTATCAGTTCCTTGCCTTGAGAAGGACCAACTTTCATTTCCCATTTCCTTAAGAGTTAAATATAAAGTCGAAAATCACTGTGACCCACCCTCACTTTCTCTACTTCAAGTTTTGGATTTTTTTTCTCTCTTTACCGCTGTCATCCAAAGAAGTTATCTTCCATTCCCCTCCACCCCAGCTTTTTTTTTCTCACAAGAGCAATTGTACGATTAACATTATTTCAGTTGTTTTACCCAGCATTTCTGAGGTGTCTGTGCAAGTGTGTTTTTAGAATATTTTAGTTTGCCTACTTTAATCAATTCAGTTTTTTTCTAAAAAGAAATTGGAAGGATTTAGCCAAAGTTATAGACATGATTTAATAGGCAAAAAACAGGATCTGTGAGCATAGATCAATAAAATCAAGTTTTGTGTTACTTGTAGATGACAAAGCTTACTTAGGATTAAATAATGTCATAAAGAAGATGATGTCAACATAGAGGTAAACAAGTTTAAAATGTGAGGACAGTAGGTTTATTTAGACGGATAAAATTCTTTAAATATATCAAGAAAATTATAGCACAGGCTGTAAAAGAATGATATGAAATGTCACACTTAAATATAGTTCACATAGAAATTTTATTCCTCTCTGGTTAAACTTCTATTGAGGCAAACAGTTGCTTGCTTATTTATTTATGTTATAGCAGTCGGTAGTGTCCTCAGTTTACTGGTGTGGCAGACCTTCTGCTTTGGTGATCTGTGTCTATCGTGGACTCGTCTCCCAGCACACCGTGCTCTGGCCTGCGCGCTCTCTCTCAGTTGCTGCTTCTCCGTCCTCAGGGGTGGTGTGTCAGAAAGGCATGATGTACCATCACTGCTCTTCCTTCTGCCGCCGCTCCTGCGTCTCCCTCTCCGCCCCAGAGCAGTGCAACGATGACTGTGCGGAAGGCTGCAACTGTCCTGAAGGCAAATACTATGAAGACACGCTGAGCTTTTGTGTTCCCATGTACGTCCCAGAATGTGTTGACAGCATCCAGTTTTTAACCTCTTGTCTCCCTTACAGGATAAAGGGGCTGCCATGCCTGTTTCTTTTCTCCCCGTCTTTTTTTAAAAAAATCTAATCGACTCAGAACCATAAGTTTTTTTCCACTATTAAATGTCAGTTTTTCCGTAAAATAAGTGGGCATATATGCAAGGATCTGCTTGTGAGTTGTTTCTTTAATATTTCTTAATATCCTTACTCCTATGTATTTATTTGTTAACCCTGTATGTACTCACAAATCGCTGCAGAAAGAGCTAAGGAATCTGATGAGTCACCCGAAGTTCATTCCCACGTGCTTTTGCCGTATCAATAATAATAGAAAGGTTTATGTTTCTCTGTCATGTGGCAAATTGTAGTAGCAGGATTGTAATGTCTCTCAGCATTCAGAAATTTCTCAAATCTCACATGACATAAAGACTTTGTTGTCTACATAGAGTTACATGATAGATTGGTTGTATTTCTCTCAAGTGCCTCCAGGGACATTTTTGTGAGAGAGACAACATAGTCTGTACTGTGACGAAAACAATACAGAGTATGAGTTTTGGGAAACAAAATCTAAAGCTGCACAAGATTTCACATTTGTTTAACAGAATTGCATGGAATTTTGTGCAGTAATGTTATTGCTAGACTGTGCCTTAAAAGTACCAATACAGCATGTGGTCTGCTTGAATTTCAGTGTTTTTTTTTTTTTCTTAAATATATCCTATTTTGTTAACTTAACCTTTTTTTTTCCCCCTTACAGATTTCACTGCCGGTGTCATTACAGAGGCAGTATTTACCAACCCGGAGAGCTCATCCCAACACCCTCAGGCTTATGGTAGATTTCAGTAACGGTGATTGTTCTTGACAAATGACATGGAGTAATGTAAATTCTTAACCAAATCCATAAATTGAAATATGACATCCGTAATTTGAAAAATACAGATAACCTTAATATATAAACTTTTAAACCATATGTGTGACATTTATATATAGGTAACCCAAATATATACATATATACATATGTTCATTAAACCACACACTCACATATATATATATATATATATTTCATTTCAACGTGAATGCCTTAATCTTGTGCTCATAACTGCAGAAAAGAGCTATGAGTTAAAGTGTCAGACAGTGAAATGGAATGCCTCTGATCAGTTCTCAATAGTTAAGGGTGAGATGGCTGTCCCCTTAGTTCTCAAATAATAGTTAAGGGTGAGATGAATGGTCAGATGCTGTAAGTTACTGAGGCGTTTTAGTTTTGTGGCTTATCCATTGGCTCAGAAAATGCAGTTTCAAATTGGAATTCACCATGTCACCCTCTGGAGTCAGAGTGTTGCCTCCCAAAGGACAGCCATTCTAGTGAGAAAATGCTTATTGATAAGAAAACACTCCTTCAAGTTGTAACCTGTTAAAAATGTAGACATGTCCATGCAGCAGTCCTCGTAGATCTATATCCAACTCCTAACCTCCTTTTAGTTGCACCATAGAACCCACAGATAAGAACAGACGTAAGAGGGTAGTAATAATAAGCATTGCAATAATCATATCTGCCCTTTCCTGTGCACTTTCTGTAGTCCTGGTATCACTCTACGAGTTTTACATCTATTAAAACACCCATCACTCTAACCCTAAGAGGCAGGTACAGTTGCTGCAGCCCCCGTGTGCAGGTGAGGAAATGAGGCACAGACAGTTAAGCACCTTGGTAACAAAGCCAGGATTCGTTCCTGGACAGCCTGGCTCTGCAGTGCTTGCTCTGTTGTCTGTTTTGCTTTGCAGCTTATTTTGTATCCTGGCAGAATATTGTTTATGCACAATTTGTATTTACTGCTATGTGCATCTCCCTTCCTTTCCCTCGGTCGAGATGCAAAGGCAACCAGCTCTTGGCTCTGTCTACAGTAGGTTGTGCTATTAGCCAGAGTTTCCCAAGCCACAAACCTGGGAGCCGTCTTTGACTCTCTCCTCCTCTTCAACACCCCTACCCAGTACACTGCCAATGACTTGAGATTTTATTTTTTCCACGCAGTTGGAGTCCATTTCCTCCTTTCTGTCACCACTGTCTTAGCAATGCCTCTCAACATCTCTTCCCTGGACGTTTCTACTTGATCTTCTTGTCTTTAGTTTTGTCTCCTTCCATCCTACCAAGATGCTATATTGTTCTTAAACTTAACATAATTGAATTTAAGTAAACTTGCAAAAACAAAGGAACCTTCCCACCTCAGTGAGAAAAAAAAAATTCCATTTGTCCCATGGTCTCATTTGCCATTCCTCTTAAAAAGCCCGTGTCCCAGAATCAGTATGATATGAAAGGCCTGGTTCTGTGACCTGAGATCCTTGTGTCTCGGTCCTTCTCTGCCGTTCGCAGTGTGAGTCATATTTCTGAGGGTCATCCTCGTGTTAGATGAGGAAGAAGCATATTTTTTGTATGACATGGCCCTTCTCTGTTAGTCAGCTTCTTCATCTGGGCTCAAATATAGAAAACATGATCTAGTCCAGAGCTCGAGGCAAAACTGTTTATGTTGGGCTTATTGAGAATTGGTGTAAAAATCTTTCCTTATCATGAAAACTCCTTAAGTGATTTTCACAATTCATATTGCCTGAATTTGGTTTTTGCCTTATGCCCTGACTTTGGAACTCAGGTTTTAAGATGTGACCCCACTGTCTCTTCTGCGCTGCTGCCAGAATGACTTTCCTAGAATTCAAACCAACAATATAACATCTCTGTTTAAGGTCTTTAGTGACTCACTTCAGGGATAAAGTCTTAGTGTCCTAATAGAAGCTGGTCTTTGACACTTTGCTGAAGGCCTCTCCGGTTACGTTGCATAGAAAGCTATTCCACCCCTACGTCTTCACTCAGTGTGACAACATTCCTACTTTATCTATATTGTAACCTCCATCCTGTCTTCAAAATTTTGCAGACTTTATCTTCTTTGACTGCCCTAATGTCAATTGCTAACAGATTTTGAAACATTGTTATGTGCTTTACTTGTGTTAATATATTCTAAACATTTGTATGCTTCATGTCACACTGGCTCAGTTATTTATTTGTATGTCTTTCTCTCCTACTGGAACGTAGTAGGCGCTTGGGTAAAGACTAAGAATTTTGGTCATTGAATTCTCCATGCTAATCACAGTGCCTCACACAGATACACAGATTTTGATAAAAATCTGTTGAACTGAAATAGCTCTCTTCAAATCAGTTCTAAACCAATAACTTATTTACAAAAACTTCTGGGAAAAAAATCTTTTTTGTCAATTCTTGCATGTTATATTGTTTTTTAAACAGAAAAGTCTTGAGGTTTGTTTCATGAATTAACTATCTGTTTACTTCTACTAGCCAGTGTTCAAATGGGACTGTGAAATGTGATGAATTAGCAACGCCCTCTACTGGTAAGATCTAGATAGATGTTTTTCTTAGAGAGGAGGCTCTAGTACCGTCCCTACTCTTAGGGCAGAAGTTATGAATTCATCACAGCCCCCCTTGCGAATGCACATGGAGGAATAGCCTTAGGAATGCTTTTCTACATGGTGCTCTGGTGCTTCCTAACTTTTTCACCTCCAGAATTATAATATTTGTTGGACAGTGTGGGGTGAACATGTAAGGCTGCTTAGGGCAGAGCTGATCAACCAGGGAGGCTGCCTGATGCTCCCTATCCCAGCACCACCTCAGGTCTGCCAAACGCTTTCGGGATATGTATCCAGGCACCTGTTGGAAGTCACTTGTGCAACAGCAGTTGGGAAACCCTACTCCAGATCAGCAATTCTTAGATTCCGAATGTACACACAAAAAACCTAGGGATTTTGTTAAAATATTGATTCTGATTCAGTAGGTCAGGGTGATGCCTGCAACATTTCTGTTGATGGCCAAAGTGATGCTAATGATACGGGGTTCAGGGCTACATTTTAAGTAGCAAAGCTTTAGGACTAGCCATCAATTATCAATGGTATGTAAAATGACATCGACTGCCACCTCTTTTGAAAATATATTATGATTGCATATCATTCCTGAAGATCATATATATTAGGAGACCCTTTATATTACTTATTTTTCACCACACAGAAAGCCTCAAATTTATGGTCACTGGGGAGAAATTCTAAGCAAATACTAAACAAAGCAACCTTCTGTTGATTTTAATGGGTAGCAAGAGTGTAGGCTGATAAAACCAACTGTGAGCTATTGCTTTGTTATTTATTTGCACAGTTATAAATTTTCTAAATTAGCTTTGAGTTAATTATATGCCCTTGATTCAGTGTATCAGGATTCAGGCTGTCTAGGGCTTATTTACGGAGAAGACAATGGCAACCCACTCCAGTACTCTTGCCTGGAAAATCCCATGGACGGAGGAGCCTGGTGCGCTGCCATCTGTGGGGTCGCACAGAGTTGGACACGACTGAAGCAACTTAGCAGCAGCAGCAGCAGCAGGGCTTATTTACAGGGTATGTTCATGGACTGCACACATAGTTGGAAGCTGTTGGGCCCTCCCGGCCTTGACTCATTTGCATTGGGTGGCTCAGTATTGAGGAAAAGGAAGCCCAGGTGGCCAGGCTTCTCGCAGAGGAATCCCCAAGTTTCCTTTTGGCCCCACATAAGAAGTGGTAATCCCTCTGAACTCAAAAGCTTTCTGGAGCAATATGTAGCCCCTGTAATTATGCCCATTTTCTGCACTTCCACATTATAGTGAAAGGAGTTAGTCACTCAGTCATGTCTGACTCCTAGTGGCCCCATGGACTGTAGCCTGCCAGGCTCCTCTGTCCATGGAATTCTCCAGGCAAGAATACTGGATAGAATACAAGGGGGTAGCCATGCCCCCTCCAGGGGATCTTGAGACCCAGGGACCCCAGGTTCGATCCCGGGCTCCCTGGGTCTCCTGCATTGCAGGCAGATCCTTTACCATCTGAGCCACCAGGAAGGAGTTACATAAATAGTGACTCAGGGATGAAGCAAGACCTAAAAGTATCATGTGTTTATTGTAAACACATAGCTTTGTAAAAGTTTAAACGTATGGTACTGTCAATCTTCAAAAAATGATAATATATGTTTAGATTAATCACAATACCCTGTTTCTTGATTTCAGGAAGGTATATACTAGTTGTTTAGTTGTTTTCTTATGGAAGGCAGCTAAAGTTTTCAAACTCAAAATAGATTTTGGAAATTTAGGTAATTAAAGGAAATCTGGCTAGAGAATGGTTTAAGCTCATGAACCAAACATCACAGAGTAAAATCAGTTATTACTGGGGTCATCAGTAATTACTGGTAAAATATATTGTGTTCCGTAGTTAATTGAGTTTTAATGACAAACGCATGTAAATATGATTATGTGTATGGAGCAAATACAAAGTTAAACATATTTTGTCTGTGCCTTGTTCCTGAAGTTCACATCTGCCCTGAGGGAAAACAGTATTTCGACTGTAGGTTTCCTGACCCTCAATTACCAGCCGGTGGTATAAACTGTGAAACGACATGTGCAAATTTGGCTATGAACTTCACTTGCGCCCCATCGTCACCCTGCATAAGTGGCTGTGTTTGTGCTCCAGGGTAAGCACATTATTTTCCTTGATAATACAGAATGTTTAGGATTTGATAGAAAACACAAGAGCACTTAGAACATTCTTTATAGAAATAGCTAAAATTGTGTTCTGATTGGTGGTTAGCTCTGAACTGGTAACTAGATTACTGCTGTAGGTATTTGTCTGTGCTTATGGGACATATCACTTTCATGCATTGGAGAAGGCAATGGCACCCCACTCCAGTACCCTTGCCTGGAAAATCCCATGGACAGAGGAGCCTGGTAGGCTACAGTCCATGGGGTCGCTAAAAGTCGGACACGGCTGAGGGACTTCACTTTCACTTTTCACTTTCCTGCATTGGAGAAGGAAATGGCAACCCACTCCAGTGTTCTTGCCTGGAGAATCCCAGGGACCGGGGAGCCTGGTGGGCTGCCATCTATGGGGTGGCACAGAGTTGGACATGACTAAAGTGACTTAGCAGCAGCATGGGACATATCACTTTCATGCATTGGAGAAGGAAATGGCAACCCACTCCAGTGTTCTTGCCTGGAGAATCCCAGGGACCGGGGAGCCTGGTGGGCTGCCATCTATGGGGTGGCACAGAGTTGGACATGACTAAAGTGACTTAGCAGCAGCATGGGACATATCACTTTCATGCATTGGAGAAGGAAATGGCAACCCACTCCAGTGTTCTTGCCTGGAGAATCCCAGGGACCGGGGAGCCTGGTGGGCTGCCATCTATGGGGTGGCACAGAGTTGGACATGACTAAAGTGACTTAGCAGCAGCATGGGACATATCACTTTCATGCATTGGAGAAGGAAATGGCAACCCACTCCAGTGTTCTTGCCTGGAGAATCCCAGGGACCGGGGAGCCTGGTGGGCTGCCATCTATGGGGTGGCACAGAGTTGGACATGACTAAAGTGACTTAGCAGCAGCATGGGACATATCACTTTCATGCATTGGAGAAGGAAATGGCAACCCACTCCAGTGTTCTTGCCTGGAGAATCCCAGGGTCAGGGGAGCCTGGTGGGCTGCCATCTCTGGGGTCACACAGAGTCGGACACGACTGAAGTGACTTAGCAGCAGCAGCAGCAGCATGGGACATATTACATATGTGTGAGATGCATGCCACATAGAACACATGACTAAATAATGTCACAATATGTTGTGTACATGATATAATTAATGCAGTGAATTGAGGGGAGCACTCATTTCAGGATGGACTTAGCATTTATCCCCGATCCAACTGTGATTTTGGGAAAATGACAGTGAGCCACTTTGCATTCAAAATACTCGAACTGCATTTCTTTTGTATATTCTTTTTTTTAATTAATTAATTTATTTATTTTAATTGGAGGCTAATTACTTTACAATATTGTACTGGTTTTGCCATACATTGACATGAATCAGTCACAGGTGTACATGTGTCCCCCATCCGGAACCCCCATCTCACCTCCCTCCCTATCCCATCCCTCTGGTTTGTCCCAGTGCACCGGCTTTGAGTGCCCTGTTTCATGCATCAAACTTGGACTGGTGATCTAGTTCATATATGATAATATACATGTTTCAATGCTATTCTCTCAAATCATCCCACCCTTGCCTTTTATCACAGAGTCCAAAAGTCTGTTCTTTATATCTGTATCTCTTTTGCTGTCTCACATATAGGGTCATCATTACCATCTTTCTAAATTCCACATATATACATTAATATACTGTATTGGTGTTTTTCTTTATGACTTACTTCACTCTATATAATAGGCTCTGCTGCTGCTAAGTCACTTCAGTCGTGTCTGACTCTGTACGACCCCACAGACGGCAGCCCACCAGGCTCCCCCATCCCTGGGATTCTCCAGGCAAGAACACTGGAGTGGGTTACCATGTCCTCCAATGCATGAAAGTGAAAAGTGAAAGTGAAGTCGCTCAGTCATGTCCGACTCTTAGGGACCCCATGGACTGCAGCTTACCAGGCTCCTCTGTCCATGGATTTTCCAGGCAAGAGTACTGGAGCAGGGTGCCATTGCCTTCTCCTATATAATAGGCTCTAGTTTCATCCAACTCATTAGAACTGATTCAAATGTGTTCTTTTTAATAGCTGAGTAATATTCCATAATGTATAGGTACCACAGCTTTCTTATCCATTCGTCTGCCAATGGACATCTAGGTTGCTTCCATGTCCTGGCTGTTATAAACAGTGCTGCAATGAACATTGACATACACATGTCTCTTTCAGTTTTGATTTCCTTGGTGTGTGTGCCCAGCAGTGGGAGTGCTGGGTCATATGGCAGTTCTATTTCCAGTTTTTTTAAGGAATCTCTACACTGTTCTCCATAGTTTCTGTCCTAGTTTGCGTTTCCACCAACAGTGTAAGAAGATTCCCTTTTCTCCACATCCTCTCCAGCATTTATTGTTTGTAGACTTTTTGATAGCAGCCATTCTGACTGGTGTGAGATGGTACCTCATTGTGGTTTTGATTTGCATGTCTCTGATAATGAGTGATGTTGATCTTTTCATGGGTTTGTTAGCTGTATATCTTCTTTGGAGAAATGTCTGTTTAGTTCTTTGGCCCATTTTTTGATTTGGTCATTTATTTTTCTGGTATTGAGCTGCATGAGCTGCTTGTATATTTTTGAGATTAATTCTATGTCAGTTGCTTCATTTGCTATTATTTTCTCCCATTTTGAAAGCTATCCTTTTCACCTTGCTTATAGTTTCCTTCATTGTGCAAAACCTTTTAAGTTTAATCAGGTCCCATTTGTTTATTTTTGCTTCTATTTCCATTACTCTGGGAGGTGGGTCATAGAGGATCCTGCTGTGATTTATGTCAGAGAATGTTTTACCTATGCTTTCCTCTAGGAGTTTTGTAGTTTCTGGTCTTACATTTAGATCTTTAATCCATTTTGAGTTTATTTTTGTGTATGTTGTTAGAAAGTGTTCTAGTTTCATTATTTTACATGTGGTTGACCAGTTTTCCCAGCACCACTTCTTAAAGAGATTGTCTTTTCTCCATTGTGTATTCTTGCTTCCTTTGTCAAAGATGAGGTGTCCATAGGTGCATGGATTTATCTCTGGGCTTTCTGTTTTGTTCCATTGATCTATATTTCTGTCTTTGTGCCAGTACCATACTGTCTTGATGGCTGTAGCTTTGTAATATAGTCTGAAGTCAGGCAGGTTGATTCCTCCAGTTCCATTCTTCTTTCTCAAGATTGCTTTGG
>NW_011495084.1:1372992-1378892 GCF_000754665.1 Bison bison bison
AGATTTATTCCTAATATTTTATTCTTTTTGTTGCAGTGGTGAATGGAATTGTTTCCTTAATTTCTCTTTCTGTTTTCTCATTGTTAGTGTATAGGAATGCAAAGGATTTCTGTGTATCAATTTTATATCCTGAATTTACTATATTCATTCATTAGGTCTAGTAATTTTCTGGTGGTGTCTTTAGGGTTTTCTGGCCACCTCATGCGAAGTGTTGACTCATTGGAAAAGACCCTGATGCTGGGAGGGATTGGGGGGCAGGAGGAGAAGGGGACGACAGAGGATGAGATGGCTGGATGGCATCACCGCCTCAGTGCACATGAGTCTGGGTGAACTCCTGGAGTTGGTGATGGACAGGGAGGGCTGGTGTGCTGCGATTCATGGGGGCGCAGAGTCGGACACGACTGAGCGACTGAACTGAACTGAACTGATGTAGAGGATAATGTCATCTGCAAACAGTGAGAGTTTTACTTCTTCGTTTCCAATCTGGATTCCTTTTATTTCTTTTTTTTTCTCTGATTGCTGTGGCTAAAACTTCTAAAACTATGTTGAATAGTAGTAGTGAGAGTGGGCACCCTTGTCTTGTTCCTGACTTTAGGGGAAATGCTTTCAATTTTTCACCATTGAGGATAATGTTTGCTGTTGGTTTGTCATATATGGCTTTTATTATGTTGAGGTCTGTTCCTTCTATTCCTGCTTTCTGGAGGGTTTTTATCACAAATGGATGCTGAATTTTATAAAAGGCTTTCGCTGCATCTATTGAGATAATCACATTATTTTTATCTTTCAATTTGTTAATGTTGTGTATCACATTGATTGATTTGTGAATACTGAAGAATCCTTGCATCCCTGGAATAAAACCCACTTGGTCATGATGAGTCAGTTCTTTGCATTAGGTGGCCAAAGTACTGGAGTTTCAGCTTCAACGTCAGTCCTTCCAAGGAATATTAAGGACTGATTTCCTTTAGGATGGACTGGTTGGATCTCCTTGCAGTCCAAGGGACTCTCAAGAGTCTTCTCCAACACCACAGTTCGAAAGCATCAATTCTTCAGTGCTCAGCTTTCTTTATAGTTTAACTCTCACATCCATACATGACTACTGGAAAAACCATAGCTTTGACTAGACCAACCTTTGTTGGCAAAGTAATGTCTCTGCTTTTTAATACGCTGTCTATGTTTGTCATAGCTTTTCTTCCAAGGAGCAAGCGTCTTTTAATTTAATGACTTCAGTCAGCATCTGCAGTGATTTTGGAGTCCCCAAAAAGAAAGTCTGTCACTGTTTCCATTGTTTCCCCATCTGTTTGCCATGAAGTGATGGGACCAGATGCCATGATCTTAGTTTTCTGAATGTTGAGTTTTAAGCCAACTTTTTCATATCCTCTTTCACTTTCATCAAGAGGCTCTTTAGTTCTTCTTCACTTTCTGCCATAAGGGTGGTGTCATCTGCATCTCTGAGATTATTGATATTTCTCCCAGCAATCTTGATTCCAGCTTGTGCTTCATCCAGCCTGGCATTTCTCATGATATACTCTGCATGTAAATTAAATAAGCAGGGTGACAATATACAGCTTTGATGTACTCCTTTTCCTATTTGGAACCAGTCTGTTGCTGAACATGTCCAGTTCTAACTGTTGCTTCCTGACCTGTATACAGGTTTCTCAAGAGGCAGGTCAAGTGGTCTGGTATTCCCATCTCTTGAAGAATTTTCCATAGTTTGTTGTGGTACACACAGTCAAAGGCTTTGGCATAGTCATTAAAGCAGAAGCAGATATTTTTCTGGAACTCTTTTGCTGTTTCGTTGATCCAGTGGATGTTGGCTATTTGATCTCTGGTTCCTCTGCCTTTTCTAAATCCAGCTTGAACATCTGGAAGTTCACGGTTCATGTACTGTTGAAGCCTGGCTTGGAGAATTTTGAGCATTACTTTACTAGCATGTGAGATGAGTGCAATTGTGTGGTAGTTTGAACATTCTTTGGCATTGCCTTTATTTGGGATTGGAATAAACTGACCTTTTCCAGTCCTGTGGCCACTGCTGAGTTTTCCAAATTTGCTGACATATTGAGTGCAGCACTTTCACAGCATTGTCTTTTAGGATTTGAAATAGCTCAACTGGAATTCCATCACCTCCGCTAGCTTTGTTCATAGTGATGCTTCCTAAGGTCCACTTGACTTCACATTCCAGGATGTCTTGCTCTAGGTTGGTGATCACACCATCATGATGATCTGGGTCATGAAGAACTTTTTGTATAGTTCTTCTGTGTATTCTGGACACCTCTTCTTAATCTCTTCTGCTTCTTTTAGGTCCATACCATTTCTGTCCTTTATTGTGCCCGTCTTTGCATGAAATGTTCCCTTTGTATCTCTAATTTTCTTGAAGAGATCTCTAGTCTTTTCCATTCTATTATTTTCCTCTATTTCTTTGCATTGATCACTGAGAAAGGCTTTCTTATCCCTCCTTGCTATTCGTTGGAACTCTGCATTCAAATGGGTATATCTTTCCCTTTCTCCTTTCCCTTTTACTTCTCTATTCACAGCTATTTGTAAGGACTTCTCAGGCAAACATTTTGCCTTTTTGTATTTGTTTTCCTTGGGATGACATCTAATCTTACCACACTGTGATCAGAAAAGATGCTTGAAATGATTTCAATTTTTTTGAATTTACCAAGGCTAGAGTTATGGCACAGGATGTGATCTATCCTGGAGAATGCTCCGTGTGCACTTGAGAAAAAGGTGTAACTCATTGTTTTGGGGTGAAATGTCCTATAGATATCATTTAAGTCTAACTGGTCCATTGTATCATTTAAAGTTTGTGTTTCCTTGCTAATTTTCTGTTTGGATGATCTATCCATAGGTGTGACTGAGGTATTAAAGTCCCACACTATTATTGTGTTATTGTTAATTTCCCTTTCATACTTGTTAGCATTTGCCTTACATATTACTGTGCTCCTATGTTGGGTGCATATAGTTATATGTTCTTGGATTGATCCTTTGATCATTATATAGTGTCCTTCTTTGTCTCTTTTCACTGCCTTTACTTTGAAATAATTAAAATTCATTTTATCTGATGTGAGTATTGCTACTCCTGCTTTCTTTTGGTCTCCATTTGCATGAAATATCTTTTTCCAGCCCTTCACTTTCCGTCTGTATGTGTCTCTTGTTTTGAGGTGGGTCTCTTGTAGACAGCATATATTGAGGTCTTGTTTTGTATCCATTCAGCCAGTTTTGTCTTTTGGTTGGGCAGTCAATCCATTTACATTTAAGGTAATTATTGATAAGTGTGATCCCATTGCCATTTACTTTGTTGTTTTGGGTTTGAGTTTATAAACCTTTTCTGTGTTTCATGTCTAGAGAAGATCCTTTAGCATTTGTTGAAGAGCTGATTTGGTGGTGCTAAATTCTCTCAGCTTTTGTTTGTCTGTAAAGCTTTTGATTTCTCCTTCATATTTGATTGAGATCCTTGCTGGGTATAGTAATCTGGGTTGTAGGTTTTTCTCTTTCATCACTTTAAGTGTGTCCTGCCATTCCCTTCTGGCCTGAAGAGTTTCCACTGAAAGATCAGCTGTTATCCTTATGGGAATCCCCTTGTGTGTTATTTGTTGCTTTTCCCTTGCTGCTTTTAATACTTGCTGTTTGTGTTTGATTTTCATTAATTTGATTAATATGTGTCTTGGGGTGTTTTGCCTTGGGTTTATCCTGTTTGGGACTCTCTGTGTTTCTTGGATTTGTGTGGCTATTTCCTTCCCCATTTTAGGGAAGTTTTTCAAATATTATCTCCTCAAGTATTTTCTCATGGCCTTTCTTTTTGTCTTCTTCTTCTGGGACTCCTATGATTTGAATGTTGGGGCATTTAACATTGTCCCAGAGATCTCTGAGGTTGTCCTCATTTCTTTTAATTCTTTTTCCTCTCTGCTTCTTTTATTTCCACCATCCTATTTTCCACCTCACTTAGCCTATCTTCTGCCTCGGCTATTCTACTGTTGGTTCTCTCCAGAGTGCTTTTGATCTCAGTTATTGCATTATTCATTATTGATTAACTCTTTTTTAATTTCTTCTAGGTCCTTGTTAAACATTTCTTGCATCTTCTCAATCCTTGTCTCCAGTCTATTTATCTGTAACTCCATTTTGTTTTCAAGATATTGGATCATTCTTCCTATCATTATTCTGAATTCTTTTTCAGGTAGACTCCCTATCTCCTCCTCTTGTTTGGTTTGGGTGGGCACTTATTATGTTCCTTTACCGGCTGAATATTTCTCTGCCTTTTCATTTTGTTTAGATTGCTGTGTTTGGGATGGCCTTTCTGTAGGCTGAAAATTTGTGGTTCCTCTTTATTGCCAAAGTTTTTCCCTGTGGGTGGGGTTGGACTAGTGTCTTGTCAAGGTTTCCTGGTTAGGGAAGCTTGCATCGGTGTTCTGGTGGTTGGAGTTGGATCTCTTCTCTCTGGAGTGCAATGAAGTGTCTAGTAGAGAGTTTTGAGGTGTCTGTGGGTTTGGCATGACTTTGGGCAGCCTATACTTTAATGCTCAGGGCTGTATTGCTGTGTTGCTAGAGATTAGTGTGGTATGTCTTGCTCTGGAACTTGTTGGTTCTTGGGTGGAGCTTGGTTTCAGTGTAGGTATGAAGGCTTTTGGATGAGCTCTTGTCAGTTAATGTTCCTTGGAATCAGGAGTTTTCTGGTGTTCTCAGGTTTTGGACTTAAGCCTCCTGCCTCTGGCTTTCAGTCTTATTCTTACAGTAGCCTCAAGACTTCTCCATCCATACAGCACAGATGATAAAACATCTAGGTTAATGGTGAAAAGATTCTCCACAGTGAGGGACACCCAGAGAGGTTTACAGAATTACATGGAGAAGAGAAAAGGGAGGAGGGAGATAGAGGTGACCAGGAGGAGAAGAGGGGGAATCAAAAGGGGAGAGAGCAATCTAGCCAGTAATCAATTCCCTATGTGCTCTCCACAGTCTGGAACACCCAGAGAGGTTCATGGAGTTACATAGAGAAGAGAAGAGTGAGGAGGGAGATAGAGGTGACCAGGAGGAGAATCAGATCAGATCAGATCAGTCACTCAGTCATGTCCGACTCTTTGCAACCCCATGAATCGCAGCACACCAGGCCTCGCTGTCCATCACCAACTCCCGGAGTTCACCCAGAGTCATGTGCATCGAGTCAGTGATGCCATCCAGCCATCTCATCCTCTGTCATCCCCTTCTCCTCCTGCCCCTAATCCCTCCCAGCATCAGAGTCTTTTCCAATGAGTCAACTCTTCGCATGAGGTGGCCAAAGTACCGGAGTTTCAGCTTTAGCATCATTCCCTCCAAAGAAATCCCAGGGCTGATCTCCTTCAGAATGGACTGGTTGGAGGAGAATAGGGGGAGTCAAAAGGGAAGAGACCAATCTAGCCAGTAATCAGTTCCCTAAGTGTTCTCCACAGCCCAGAATACTCAGAGAGATTCACAGATTTAAGTAGAGAAGATAAGGGAGAGGGAGGAGATAGAGGTGACCTGGGAGAAAGTCAAAAGGGGAGAGAGCAATCAAGCCAGTAATCACACCCCTAAGTGAAAATGGATACTGAAGATTAGATTCTTAAAGGTACAAAATTGATACCAAGTACTACAAAGCAAAGATTTAAAATCTAGAGGTTAGACCCTCAAAAATATAATATTAAAAATACAAAACAAAGTCAATCACAAAAATTATAAATATATATGTATGAAATTTGCTTTAAAAATAAGGCCTTTTTTTGAAAGGTAATAATAGGTTATAAAAATGAAAATTAAATGAGTAATAAAGAACTTAAAAATAAAAAAAATTTTACAAATAAAAAAATGACATTGAAACATGTAAAATATCATGTAAGAAACGAGTTGCCAGTCCAGGTTCGATGCACGATACTGGATGCTTGGGGCTGGGG
>NW_011495084.1:1378992-1380026 GCF_000754665.1 Bison bison bison
AGGGATGGTATGGGGAGGGAGGAGGGAGGAGGGTTCAGGATGGGGAACACATGTATACCTGTGGCAGATTCATTTTGATATTTGGCAAAACTAATACAATTATGTAAAGTTTAAAAATAAAATAAAATAAAAAAAAATGATAATAGTAAATATATGTCTAGGAATTTCTCTGGAGCTGTTGTGGGCAGTGTGGGGTCAGTTCAGTTTCAGATAGTTCCTTTTTCCAGATTATACTTCTTCTCTAGGTTTATAAACACTTTTTAATGCTTAGTCAATGTTAACTACAGGGTTTTAATCTGTTGCACCTGTGACTTCCAGAGCAGTTCCCTCTTCTTTGTTTATTTTGGCTTCCTCTGTTTACAAGTCTCTTCAGTGTCTAATTTCCGCCCTGACACAAGCAGATGAAGGTGGTCACTTATTTAAGCTCACTTGTTCAGTTGTGTTGTGGGGAGGGAGGAACACTGCAAACAAATTTCACTTGCATGTATGGGGAGTGCTTGCAGTGTATGGACCATACTGGGTTTGCCCCAACTCATGGAGCGTGTGCTCTCCGGGTCTATGTTGCTCAGGCTCCAGGTGGCTCTGCAGGGGTGCTGTCCAAAGCAGACCCAGCATTTCATGCACTTCCCAGGTCTAAGCCACTCAGGTTCAGGTTCTCGGGTACTCCACAAGGGCACAGACTTGGTTGGGTGTGCGTTTTGTGCCTTTCCCAGGTTTGAGCAGCTCAGGCGGCCAACTGCTTTGCGAGCGCACTGTCCGAGGTGGTCTGTGCATCTTAATCACCTCCCTAGTCCTGGCCGCTCAGTTCCCCAGGTGCACTGCAAGAGCACCGTCTCAGCTGTGCCGTGTCTCCTCTGGGGAGCTGATGTCAGGCTTCGACCCTCCTGGCAGATGTCAACCGTCCAGGATCCCAGGAAGACTTGGTTAGCAATTGGGAGCCTGCTCACAGTTTGGTGGAGGATGCCATTTCTGAGGCTGAGATTGCCCCTTGCCTTCCAGCTCTGGCTGTTGTACGCCTGCCTCTCCACCTCTGG
>NW_011495084.1:1380126-1380822 GCF_000754665.1 Bison bison bison
CCCCCACCCCCGGTTATGTTGCCCTCTGAGATTCCAAACCTCTCCACAGACCTGCCAGTGAGAGGGTTTCCTGCTGTTTAGAAACTTCTCCTCCTTCACGACTCCCTTCCCAGGATGGGACTCCATCCCTAATTCTTTTGTCTCTCTTTTTGTCTTTTATATTTTGTCCTACCTCCTTTCAAAGAGAATGGGCTATAGTACTGGGTGCCTAGTGTCCTCTGCCAGTGTTCAGAAGTTGTTTTGTGGAAGTTGCTTAGCATTCAAATGATCTTTTGATGAATTTGTGGGGGAGAAAGTGGTCTCCCCATCCTATTCCTCTGCCATTTTGGGACTGCCCCTCTTTTGTATATTCTGTTGGCTATTACTGTTGTTGATGTTAAGTTATATTATTAATACCAGTTTCCTTACCTAATGGATGTTACATAAAGTGGTGTGTTGAGGTTGTTTAGGGCAGTGGGTAACAGTGGGAGCTCTGGCTTCAGACACACTTGTTTCAGATCCCAGCCCTGTAGGTATTAGCTGAATGCTTTTTCTGCAAGTTCCTCTAAAGACCCAATTAAGCATTGTGAAATGTGGCATGTTTGTGTATTTGTGCACATGTGTGTATACTCAATAAATATGGGTGACTATTTTATGGCGGGCTTCTCTTGTGGCTCATCTGGTAAAGAATCCGCCTGTAATTTTGGAGACCTGGGT
>NW_011495084.1:1380922-1381621 GCF_000754665.1 Bison bison bison
TGGGGCTGAGTTTCCCCCTTGCCTCCCAGCTCGGGCTGTTGTCCCCCTGCCTCTCCACCTCTGGCAGAAGGCGTGGAGAGGAGAGGCCTGCACGCAGCCAGCTAACTCTCCTTTGGTATTCGCTCAATCCTTTGTTCTGTGAGCCGGCCAGGCTGCGTGTTAGTTTAGAGCCTTTGGTGGGAAAGTTCTCTTTCTCTGTCTCTCTCTGGCTATCCCACAGTTTGGGTTGCTATCTTACATTAGCTCCCTCAGGTTGTCCTCAGGGCATTCAGGCCCAGTCCTTACCCTAAGCACCAATGATGCAACCCGTGCCTCCCTGTCCAGTCCCCGCTCATAGGTGGCAGATGCGAGCGTCTGGGCTACTTCTCTGCCGGGAGTTGCGGTTAGGCACATATTCTCTGGATTTTGTGTTTTTTCCACACAACCTCTCCCCTTATTTATGTTGCCCTCTGAGATTCCATAACTCCCCACAGACCCGGGGTGAGAGGGTTTACCTGCTATTTGGAAACTTGTCCTCCTTCACGACTCCCTCCTCAGGATGGGTCTCTGTCCTTCTCTTTTGTCTCTCTTTTTGTCTTTTATATTTTGTCCTACCTCATTTTGAAGGGAACAGGCTGCCTTTCTGGGTGCCTGGTGTCCTCTGCCAGCGTTCAGAAGTTGTTTTGTGGAAGTTGCTTAGCATTCAAATGATCTTTTGAT
>NW_011495084.1:1381721-1404197 GCF_000754665.1 Bison bison bison
ACTCCAGTATTCTGGCCTGGAGAATTCCATGGACTGTATAGTCCATGGGGTTGCAAAGAGTTGGACACGCCTGAGTGACTTTCACTTTCTTTCACTTTTATTTTATGGAAGCATAATTTACTCTTACCTTTGTAAATTTCCTTTAGTAGCAGAAATCCCTAGTACTCATGGAAGGTAAATACAGAATCTGGTGGCTATTCATGTCCTCGCAGGCACACGTGGAATCTGGCCTCACTGGCCTTCCCTCTTCTGATGATGAATAGAAGCAGTGCACAGAGGGAGAGCCACCTAAGGCAAACAGGTCACCCATTCTTTCTCGATGAACATATTCACACAAAGTGATTTCTGAGCTCAATTCATATCAGCCAGGAGCAAAGAAGAGAGAGGTTTTGTGGTCTGTTTCCCAGGAGATTCACATTTGTCTAAATGGTCCCCACCTGAAATAGGTTGAAGAGACAAGTAACTTGGGACTGTATCCATCTCTTTATTAAAGAAAGGACACAGAAGGAGTGTGGAAGAACAAAACCTTGCATGGGAAAATAAAAGCAGGTAGAAATCAGACCATAGAGCAGACAAGCAAGGAAGGCATTTTAGTAAAAAGGACAAAGGAAATAAAACCTTTGTTTTATAGTAAACTAATTGAGCCCTACAACATTACTTGATTTATTTGACTTGATTATGACTCAGGGATGCATGGCTGATTAGATAAAACTACGTCCTAATTTTGTTTCATATGCTTGTGGTTGATGCTATTATTTTAGAAAATATCTATTTGCTGTCCTCTTTGACTTTTATTTCAATAATGATTAATTTATTGGTCAAATTTTATTATAAAAACTTAAAGTCATTTTCTTCCACCTTCTCTTGTTTTATTGAAATAAATAAAGTTTGAATTGATGAAGAGTCTTCTGCCTGTTTAGAAATAATTTTGTAACATAGAACTTTCTATTATAAAGTTGCTTATGGTACTATGATTTGGATTGACTTCCATGTGACTTGGGGGGCTTATTTTAGGACGATAAGCCTGGTATCACTTGTTTTTGTGGGGCTTCTTATAGTCCCAGCAGTTTTTCAAGTACAAATGAACTTTAGTTTAGAAATCACTGTGGGTTAAATAAATGTAAAGTAATATAGCAGAAAGAGACATACAAAACCGGGATAAAATGCTGACCCTCTTTCTTATTAGCTAAAGTACCTCAGGGTAAATCTTAACCACGTGGAGTCTCAACTTTGTTTGTTTTTTTTTTTTAAAAAAAACAAATGTACTATCTACTTCATAGATGGTTGAGTATATGCAGCACACCAGTCATATGGTAGGTGCTCAGCAAATGTTTATTTTATGACTAACCCCACTTCCCAAACCTGCTTAAAGCAGACAACTCATAGTGATTTACAGCTCTCTTCTTCCTTCTTCCAGTTTTGATTATGTTATGTTATGTTTGATTATGTTATGTGTTATGAAAAACTCATCAGTCATCAGCATAACCATTTAAAACCACTACTTTGGCTGGTTGTATAAGAATTGTATTTATCACATTTAATGTAGTATAATCTACAAAAATACTGAATCACTATGCTGTACACCAGAAGCTAATATAATATTACAAATCAAAGGCTAACAGAGTTTTGCTAGGAGAACACACTGGCCATAGCAAACACCCTCTTCCAACAACACAAGAGGTGACTCTACACATGGACATCACCAGATGGCCATTAAATCAGCTATACTTCAATTAACAACTGAAGTGAATGATACTTTAGGAAATAAAAGAAATGAGAATTAAAAAAAAAAAAATTGGTGCAGTTCAGTGAGGCATCCCTTATCTAAACAATTCAACATCCAGTGTTTACAAACTACCTAATGTGTGGGACATTTTGTTAAGATATAGGGAAGACAGTACTAGAACACACACATGTAAGAAAACAATAGAATCTACCTTATGGAATTGTCATTAGGATTAGATGAGTCAATGATACATGTAAAGTGAGTGAAACAATGGCTGGGCCATGGTTAACACTCCAAAATACTAGTTTTTGTTATTGTTTTCTCTATAAGACATTTAATGAATTACTTGCAGTTCGTTGGATGAACCCTCCAATAAAGGTTTGTATAGATTGCTGCGTATAGGGAGTGTGGTACATAAAAGATTGCACTAAACTGGATCTTCCGTGGTGAGAAAAAAATCTTTTAGTTTTCTAGGCAGAAGATGCTGTGCTCAGGGAAAGTGACTGAAAGTTTGGGAAGGTTAAGGGGAGAAATTATGGGCTTCAGGGCATTGTTGTCTAAAGAAAGCAAACCGAATGAGATGATGCATCATATAGATAGTTTCACACCTTCACCTTTACGCAACTACTGAGGGTCTGCTCTGTGCTAGACATTGGAACACAACCATTAGCAGGATATTCATGGTCTTTTGGAGTGAAACTTAAAGTCAAGTGGACAACATACACATTAAATAAAGACTCACTTTACTGTGTTAGATGAACTGTGAGTGAGGAAGCAGAGAACTAGGGGAACATAGGTGATTATTTATATTTGAGAGCGGAGGCAAGAAGTCAGGATTCCTGACTTCTGTGTTAATATTTGAAGCAAATATTGAAGAAAGGTAGCCTTCCTTCCTCTTTAATTGTCTTTTCAGAATACCTCATGTTACCCAGAAATTTAGGCTCCTGTCTCTGTTTTATTGTACTAAGCGATAGCAAAAAGTTTAAAATATTGCATCCAGTCATTTGCCTGGCCTTTATTTCTGTGATATGAAAGATACTGTTTGGTAAAATGGGGGAGAAAGCCTGGATTTGACTCTTCCATAGGTTAGACAGAACATGCTTACAACTGTTGTAACCAATATAGATGATTTTGAATATGACAAGATTGCTGATTTTTTTAAAAACTGAAATTGGTAGTTGATATTAAATAGCATTTGCTTCTTCACTCGAAAGGATGGCAGAGCACAAAGGAAAGTGTTACATTCCTGAAAGCTGTCCCTGTATTTGGAAAGATTGGGAGTACCTCTCAGGAGAAGTGATTGCTACACCATGCTATACCTGGTAATGAGATCCGTTTATTTCACAACTTCTCTAAGAAATTGTGCTAGTTTCACTCATGTTGTATTTACTTAATGTGACGAATTTCATAAGAAAGCAAACCAAATCTGAGTAAATACGATTTTAAAGGCCTTCAGGAGTTAATGGGAAGCTACTACCTACAGGGGGATCATTATTTTTATGCCTATTTGTTTGACCAAGAAGCAAAAAATGAACTATGATAATTTGAAAATATAATAGGAAAAACATATCTCAAATTTATAAATAATAAATGTTCCAAAGAGAAGGTCATGTTTGATGGAAAATTTTGTTTGAAAATAATCCAAAAGAATACCATAAAATAAAATTAAAATACAGTGTCCTTGAAATGTGGATAAAAATTCAAGCTTGTGAATAAGTCCTGTCTGTGACTGAACAATAACAACAAAAGGTATTGAAATGGACTCAAGGAAAAGAGATAACATTGTAGTCTTTTGGCGACCGGCAGGTGTATCTTTAGTTTTTCATTCCATCACCTGTTTTCAAGTGACCAGGGCACAATTTCTAGGCTTGTTTGTGATGTCTTAAGACAGAGTGGTAAATATATGCCTTATCTATCCCTGTAATAAAATGTTATCAGAAAGAATTGGCCATATTTATAAGCGCTATTGACACAGTGAATACCCTTGAATACAAACCTTCCAATACTTATGCTCCCTGAAAAATACTAATTAGAGCCACATTTCCTAGAAAGGTAACAATGTTGATGTTGTTTTCTAATAGTGTTTGTCGGCGAGGAATGTTCAATTGCACATATTATCCATGCCCAGCAGTATGCACAATATATGGGGACCGGCATTATCATTCTTTTGATGGACTGGAATATGATTATATCAGTGATTGCCAGGTATTTTTGATAAAGGTATGTCACAGTTGTTATTGCTGTTTGGTCGCTAAGTCATGTCCTACTGTTTGCCACCCCATAGACCATAGCCCTCCAGGCTCTTCTATCCATGGGATTTCCCATGCAAGAATACTGGAGTAGGTTGCCATTTCCTTCTCCGGGGTATCTTCCTGACCCGGGGATCAAGCCGAGATTTCCTGCATTGCAGGCGGTTGCTTTTACCGCTGAGCCACCTGGGAAGCCAATGTCACAATTGCTTGCTTTAGTTACAGTTATGTAGAGTGTAAAAAACAAGTATGGTAGACCTGTGACATAGCACATCTACATATCATTAGTAAAATTTCTAAAAGCTACAGCAATTTTAAATTAATTTCCTTAGCTAATTGTTAAGTTTTATTATTTGTAAGTGATGAGCTAATTTCATAACCTTTCTGTGCCCCTGACTTCTCATTTGTAAAATGAGGATAATAATTGTCCCTATCTCCCAGGGGTAGTTCTCAGGGTTGAATGAAATAAATATATGTAAAGCTTGCATATAGTACTTACTATTTAGTAACTGCTCAGTAAATATCAACCATTTTTATTTTTCTTGGTTTAATTTGGTGAATGTAAATATAGCACATTAAATCATGTATTGGACCATGTATTTGTTTATAGTTGTAGCAATTAAAATGACATTATTCTCATTTCTAGACATGCTATTTTGTTGATATGCTTTGGTTAAACCCTGGGCTTTGTATATCTGATAGAATCCTTAAAAGTTTTAGGAAGAAGTTGCCCAAGAATAAGCAAAATAACATCTTTTCATCCAGCAAGGTAACCTGTGATTTTCTTGAATGTGTGTTTTCTTCTGGGTAAGGCTTTTATGTTTTTAGCATATGTCAGGAAAGTAGGCACATTCCCATTTTGTATTAGTTATTTTAAATAAAAAACAAACAGTAAATCATAGCCTTCCAGACTTAAGCAAATCTCCTGCTATGTTTCAAGGGAAACCACTGAGTTTCCCTTTCAGTACTATTTTTAGCCTCCTTTATGAACAGTTTTAAGTTTCTTAAAGAATAAATCCCTTGGAATGAATTTGGCAGTTAGAAAATAATAGAAGATGACAAGTTGCCTGTAGGGTGTGTGTGTGTGCGTGTGTGGTTTTATCTTGGAGCACAGGAAAGGCACAGAGAATACATATCCATTCTATGAGTATTTGTCCTCTTCAAACAAGTATTTAGCAAATAATTTTGCATGAAGATTTTCTTACCTCTTGAAGTTTAGGTTGTCAATTGAGAAGCCTGGAAAAGTAAAAAGCAATTTAGAGATTTGAGTGCATAAACTGATACTTTTTTTTCCCCCTCATAATGTTTCAGACTGATTTTATACCAAGTCCTTGCTTCCCTTGATATTTAGGTGTTCTGATGTTCCTTAAGAACCCTCTTCTTTTGCATTTCTGGCTGTTACGCTCTTGTAGTCCTTCACTATCTCTTCTGGTTCCTTCTTTGTCTCTTTGTTGCCTTTTCTTTTTGCATAAGTCCTAGACCATAGATGACGGAGTTGGCCCCTTCAGGGGAAGGACCAAACCCTAGTCACCATTGTTTTAGTAGCTCTGGGCACCATGCTGGGAACACTTGTCCACTGAATGTTTACTAAACTGGATGTCTGTGCTTGGGTCTCTCTCCTTTTCTCCTAATGCTTAAGTTCATCCACCTCTTTAATCTTAACCTCACCTACAAGCTGATGAGTTCCAAATTGACATGGACAGCTTTGACCTTCAACTTCTAGGCTGTCTTCTGACTCAAGTTCATCCCTATCATAATACATATTTTTCGTTCTGTTAACCTTTCTAAGACTCACATTGCTATCATGTCATTGCTTTTTAAGAACTGCTGCTGACTCCCATTTACTGGCTTCCATAAAATTGAACTTCTCAGGAAAATCCTTCAAGGGTTTTTCTCAGGGTATTTTTCTGTACCTGATTGGCTCTACTCCCTCAAAGTGACTTTTCTAGTTCATATTTATCTGTTCTGTTCTTACTCATCCTACAATATTTGATAGTCCTCATGTCAAAAGTAAGCAATCCATTACATTCTGATTATTTTATATGCTCACTTAGGTCATGTATCATTTTATGTCAGGGTTCAGTGTTACACTTCTTTTGGGTTCCTCACTAGGGCTAGCACAATTATGGTTGTATTATAAGAGCTAAAAAAATTACTTGCTCTGTTTTTAACCATTTTTTAAGAGGGTAGAATTCAAAAAGTTACACTTAATTAGTAATCTTATATTTGTTATACATGCATACACATGCCTTCAACATGAAGTATATAGAGCAGTGTTCTTAAACTTTATTATGTATGCATATAACTTGGAAATCTTGGTAAAATCTAGGTTCTGATTTTATGTGTTTGGAGCAGTATCTTGGAGTCTGCAATTTTAAATAAACTACTCTGATGTTTCATGCCCATTGTCCACTCTTTGAATAGGAAGAATGTAAATCATTTCCTTCTTTAAAACACCAATTGTAACTATTTTTGAAATTCTCCTCTTCTTCTGAATAGTAAACTTTGTCATATCCAGAAAAAAACAAAGTATCATGGACAATACTGTATCAAATATGACCATCAATCGTTGACAATACTGTATCAAACACTGAATATATCATTAAGGTTAATTAATGATGCTTTTTGTGGTTTCATTTTAAGTAGCAAAGCAAAAATTCTGCCAAATTTGTTTTCACTTTGTGTATGGAAAAATTATTTAGAAGTATTTACTGAAAGCATTTTAAACCTTGTCCGTGTATTACCATCTTTGTAAACATTTTCCAGTGTGTGGTCTTTGCCCATATATTATCATTTCATTCTTTAGTACGCAATTTTCAGGGCCTATTAAATGTAAACTGTGTTAGCAAAGATGTTCCTTCTCTATATATTAGGGTAGATTTCTCCAAGAAAATTCTGAAGTTTTGAAAACAGGGATCATACTCTATATTTCTTTTTTCCTTCCCCTCCATCATTTTGCAAAATGCTGGGCATTTAGCAAACCCTTAATAACTACTTATTTGATCTGCCTGGCTCTTCCTTAACTCATCTGTATTTGCAGTAGAGAAATCATAGTATTTTCCATTGTATTTTCAAATAATGATTTTTCTTAATTGAAGTATAATTAATTCACAATATTATGTTAGTTTCAAGTATACAGAAAAGTGACTGTGCAGAAAGTAGAATATTTGTCTCAATTCTGATTCCTGACAAAATGAAATTATCTTCTTATGTCTGATGCTGAATGATGATAACAGTCATTTTTATTGGTACTGAATATAAGAGTGCCATTTTATTTGGCAGGCGAGAGCCATTAAAGTTTGGTTTTCAGGTTTGTAAACCCCATTTCCTCTCATCATTTTAATTTGCTGCTATATTCTTCTGTAAAAATACATACATCATATTCAGTCTCAAGTTTTAATGAGATATGCCTACCTGTAAGTGAGAAGACATGTCGCAGGAAGTATCTGTCCAACATTTGGATAAAATGTTAAATATCTGGGTTAAGATCTATCATTAGGGTTCATGTAGCAAAAATTAGGTATAAAGAGTATGAAAAATCTAAAGTTGTAAGTTTTAGAATTGTATATATTTTTTTTCCTCTGCCAATCAGAATTATGCTTTTTTATTTAATAATGTTCCTTAAAAAAAAAATGTGCTTACAAAAAATAATCTTTGAAAATTAAGAAAAGAAAACTTATGTTAGTAATTAATTAGAATTATACTAGTGAATTATTGATTGTATTATAATGAGCATATTTATTGAAATTAATAAACCAGAACCAGGACCCCAGAATGGATGGGTTAGTTTGACCAACATATTTTTGACAAGCCAAGAAATAGTTTATTTGACTACGGAGTAGATAATTATTTCATACCAAAGACAAATTAGTGATTAACAAATGCAGCCTAGTAGTCATGGCTTTGAAATGTTATCATGTCAGATAGTAAATTTTTCAATGCTTGAGATTTTCTACTGCAAAAGTTTTATAATTTTTTTTTCCTTATTCCATCTGTTTCTCTTTTTCATGGCAAGGTTTTTTTTGTTTTGTTTTTTTGTTTTTTTTTGAGAATCAGCGTTTCCTTTGAGAAGGATAGAATGACTGCCAACACCATTCATTGACTTGCTGCTTTTTCAGAGGCAGCATTCACTTCTGTGGATAGCATATTTAATTCCTTCTTCTTTGTCAGGCAGCTCTCTTTCCTCCCTGTCTTGATTACAAATTCTAGGCTTTATCTTTGTCATTTGTAAAGCATTTTTATTTGGTAAAACTTATCATTTACTTTTTTGGGCCCTATGAAGGATATAGTAATCTAATTCATAAATATTTCACTTTTATTTGCCAATTGGACTTTTAAAAATTAATACTTACTCAACTTTATCTTAAAGTATAATATTACTTGACTCTGACATTCAAAGGAATAGTAAACCTGTTTTTTAATCTCTGGATTGTGGAGTCTTAGGAAACAGTTCCAAGCAAATACTTACCCTATCTTTGATTATGTTTATCAAACTTTAAAAATTCAGGTTCTCTGCTATTTTATTCATTTTGAGGCTGTTTATGTTATACTGTACTATACTGTAAATAGCGCTTGGAATATAGCCCATTATTTTTTACGTATAGTGCAGCAGACCTATGACAAAGTCATAATTGTATTTCCTGAGGTAAGACTTTTTTAAGAGTAAAGAGAGTTGAGAAAGCAAACAGCAACTTGACCTGTGCTATAAGCTCAGAGAAAGAGAACACTGGGTGTTTTCAGCAAAAGTGAGAAATTTAATATTCCAACTCCCAGATTTCAGAGTCCAACTTTGCTTCCATTGTCTATGACAAGCCACAGCCCTGCTAGTTTTCTTCCTATAACTTGTTCTAGATTTGATTTTTCAGCATTCTGTTCAGTTGATACCACAAACGTTTGGTGCTCTCCTGGTCTCTGAAAAGCCTTCTAATACTGCTCTCAAATGTTTGTACCTTGCATCATTTTTCATATCACTATTTTTCTGTGTGATTTCTGTGTGTGAGGACCTATGCTGAAAAGTGAAGGTAAAGGATGTGCAACATAGATATGAGTCTTGCCTCCTTCAAAATTTAGACTGGTGTGAGAGAGTCTAAATCACCAAATCACAAGATCCATATAAAATTGCAACTGTAAAAGCTAATGATGACATTTGCAAAATCCAGTTCAAACTTTTTAATGCTTATCTTCCTTTTTGGAAGTACTTCTTGCTTTGTATTCTCTGAGGTATTTCTTCCGCCTCTGCTGGTCTTTGTCTCTGACCCCTCCTCAGGCTCTTCTGGTGGGCTCTTTCTTAAAACACTAGGTCTCACAAGTTCCATATTTTCATGTCTATCTCCTCTATAAGATTCTTAGTTGGTTGTAATCTCATAATATCTTGAAGGGTAGACCTGTATGTATTTGTATATGTGTGTATGTATTTATCTATTCATCATCCATCCGTCTGTCTATCTAGGGAAATGAAAACAGAGAGGAAAAGAAGTCAAAGGAAATCATTACACTCTATTTAAGCAAATATAAAGATCTAGATGGAGCTTTCTCTGTCAAATAAGAGTAAAATGAAAATTAATGGCACAGTAATTATAAAACAGTGTGGCACTTCAAAAGAGAGAGAAAAAGAAGTAGCATGTAAACATTATATGAAAATTTCACTGTGAATAAAATTTATCCCCCATAAAATAAAAATATTTTCTGCCTTCCAGAGGTTATGAAAGAGATGATGGAATTAACTAGTAAAATTTTAAATGTATATTCAGGGACTATAAGTAAGTGAAAAAGAAAATGATAAAAGTAAAGAACAAATTAAAGACCAAAACACATTGTACAGTTGAGATGTAAGCATTTCTTTTAAAAAATAAGCGTATGATCTTTTGCTTCCTGTCTTTTCCTTTTGGGTGAAATGTGAGAGATAATCTAATTGGCTAGAGTTGTCTTTGTGTGTGTGTGTGTGTGTGTGTGTGTGTGTATGCGCAATACAGTCCCTTGGCCCATCAAAGAAAGTGCTGCTTTGAGGCCATTCAGCTGTGGAACATGAAGCATGGCTGCCTGAGGCTGCTGTATCAGCAGTGACTTTCCGTGGTATAGTTATCCTTCAAAGGGGCTGGGACTATGACAAGTCTTAAACTGACATGTCAAGTAAAATAATATATTACCTTGAGAGGTACTGATGTTTTATAGTTCAGAATCAGTTGGGAGAATATTCTCTGTCAATGTTTTCAGTACCTAAACATAGACGTTTTGAGGAATCCATGTGACACATGGCTCTTGACCTTTTTACTCTAGTTTTGTAATCATTTCTTACTGTGTTGCTTGGCAACTCTGTAGCATTATCTTCAAACCTAATATTAGCTTGAAATATATTAGAAATGGAATTTGGAGAAACATGGCTCATAGGAATCGATATTGTTTCAAGTTACTGTCAGCATAACATGATATTACCAGGCAGACCATACAATATAGACTACTTCTTGGCATTTCTGAGTTAATATACAGACTAAAGCTAATACTGAGGCACTTTAATTAATAGTAATGGAAATGTAATGGCAATAGAAATCCTTGCAGCCAGCTTTTCAGATCCCTTAATCTAATAACTCTTGCTGACAAAGGTTCTTATAGTCAAAGCTTGGTTTTTCCAGTAGTCATGTATGGATGTGAGAGTTGGAGCATAAAGAAGGCTGAGTGCCAAAGAATTGATGCTTTCAAACTGTGGTGCTGGAGAAGACTCTTGAGAGTCCCTTGGACTGCAAGGAGATCAAACCAGTCAATCCTAAAGGAAATCAATCCTGAATATTCATTGGAAGGACTGATGCTGAAGCTGAAACTCCAATACTTTGGCCACCGGTTGCAAAGAACTGACTCATTGCAAAAGACCCTGCTGCTGGGAAAGACTGAAGGCAGGAGGAGAAGGGGATGGCAGTGGATGAGATGATTGGATGGCATCACTGATTCAATGGACATGAGTTTGAGCAAACTCTGGGAGATGGTGAAAGATGGGGAAGCCTGGTGTGCGGAGTCCATAGGGTCACAAAGGGTCAGACATGACTGACTGAATAACAACAACAGAGAGGAAGCAAAACAAAACCCTGATGATATATATGTTTCTTCTTTGAAAATCATTCATAAGGGCATAAAAGTATGGCATTATTTATTTTTTTTGAGTAATACAATGCCATAATCATCTTAATGACCCTTATTATTCTTCTTTTCAAAATTTAGGCAATACTTTCGAAAAGAATTGTTAAGAAGAAGAAAAAGTTCTCAGTTCCTATGAAGGAAGGAAAACTGGGTCACAAAGAGACACATTAATTACTCTGTCAACAGCATTCATGTAAACCTGTCTTCTAGGCAATGTGCTATAGTAATTCCTAATAAGACAGAATTTGGCCAAACCAAGAAATATGCTGTGCTAATATTCATATTGTTGGTGATATAAAAAACTAAGTATGGAGAATTTATATCAAGACCTAGATGATTTCCAGACGCTTGAGAGAATTGTCACTTTCCTTTCTATGATATCCCACCTTTCACAAGTTAGTGGAAGGGCTCAGAGCATTGGGGCTTTAACTTTCATAGCGATAAGGACTTCAAAGATGTAATGAAAACCATGGCCTTTCTTCCTAGAAAATTATGCATACTCAAAACAATCTTTTACAATGAACTTCCAGGATCTATAGAACTATTGAAACCAATTCATGAAAATGGGATACAAAATCAGAAACCGTGTTTCCAGAGAGTGAGTTCTTAGTAGATTGGAGAGGGGAGTAGCTGAAGGCAGGTGAGGGTGAGGAGATGGAGAGCAGGTTAGATTTAGAGTGTGAGAGATTACATAACATTCTCTGAAACTAAACATTCCCTATAACCTACAATTGAATTTTCTCCTCAACCATTTCTAAACTCTTCCTAATTTCTCTAGAAGTTGCATTAAGAAAAAACAGGGTTTTGAACTCTGTTCTTATTTAGCTAAGTGACTTTGGACATTCATTTAATCCTTAACCTCTGTTTCTTTATCTATAAAATGGAGATAATACATAATTCAAGAACTGTGATAAGACTTAAATGAGATCATGCATGTAAAGTTCAAAGTAAGCCCTCATATCATATGCATTATTTTATTTACTAACACAGTATCAAAGTTTTATATTTATTTTGATTTTATCTTTAGGCAAATAATTATTTAGCCAGAGAACTCCTGAAAATACAACAAAAGATATTGTCTAAATGAAAAACATCTCTTTTACAATTTCCTTAAGTGACATATCTTATTGGATATTTGATGGGAAGAAACTGGTTGATAAATTTGAACTGTAATGATAAATGAAAAGTATGAAAAGGCAAAAAGATATGACACTGAAAGATGAACTCCCCAGGTCAATAGGTGCCCTGTATGCTACTAGAGAAGAGAGAAGAAATAGCTCCAGAAGGAATGAAATGGTTAAGCCAAAGTGGAAACACCCAGTTGTGGATGTGTCTGATGATGAAAGTAAAGTCCAATGCTGTAAAGAACAATCTTGCATAGGAACCCGGAATGTTAGGTCCATGAATCAAGATAAATTGGCTGTGGTCAAACAGGAGATGGCAAGAGTGAACATCAACATTTTAGGAATCAGTGAACTAAAATGGACTGGAATGGGCGAATTTAATTCAGATGACCATTGTGTCTACTACTGTGGGCAAGAATCCCTTAGAAGAAATGGAGTAGCCCTCATAGTTAATAAAGAGTCCGAAATGCAGAACATGCGTGCAATCTCAAAAACGACAGAATGATCTCGGTTCGTTTCCAAGGCAAACCATTCAATATCATAGTAATCCAAGTCTATGCCCCAACCAGTAATGCTAAAAAAGCTGAAGTTGAAAAGTTCTATGAAGACCTACAAGATCTTCTAGATCTAACACCCAAAAAAGATGTCCTTTTCATTATAGGAGACTGCAATGCAAAAGTAGGAAGTCAAGAGGTATCTGGAGTAACAAGCAAGTTTGGTCTTGGAGTACAAAATGAAGCTGGGCAAAGGCTAACAGAGTTTTGTCAAAGAACACACTGGTCATAGCAAACACCGATTCCAACAACACAAGAGCTGACTCTACACATGGATATCACCAGATGGTCAACACCGAAATTAGATCGATTATATTCATTGTAGCCAAAGAAGGAGAAGCTCTATACAGTCAGCAAAAACAAGACAGGGAGCTGACTGTGGCTGAGATCATGAACTCCTTATTGCAAAATTCAGACTTAAATTGAAGAAAGTAGGGAAAACCACTAGGCCATTCAGGTACAATCTAATTCAAATCCATTATGATTATACAGTGAAACTGACTAATAGATTCAAAGGATTAGATCTGATAGACAGAGTGCCTGAAGAACTATGGATGGAGGTTCATAACATTGTACAGAAGGCAGTGATCAAAACCATCACCAAGAAAAGTAAATGCAAAAAGGCAAAATAGTTGTCTGAGGAGGCTTTACAAATAGCTGAGTAAAGAAGAAATGCAAAGGAGAAAAGGAAAGATATACCCAGCTGGATGCAGAGTTCCAACAAATAGCAAGGAGAGATAAGAAAGCCTTCCTAAGTGAACAATGCAAAGAAATAGAGGAAAACAATAGAATGAGAAAGACTAGAGATCTCTTCAAGAAAATTAGAGATACAAAGGGAACATTTTATAAAAAGATGGGCACAATAAAGGACAGAAACAGTATGGAACTAACAGAAGCAGAAGATATTAAGAAAAGGTGGCAAGAATACACAGAAGAACTATACAAACAAAGATCTTAATGACCCAGATAACCATGATGGTGTGATCACTCATTTAGAGCCAGACATCCTGGAATGTGAAGTCAAGTGGGCCTTAGGAAGCTTCACTACAAACAAAGCTAGAGGAGGTGATAGAATTCCAGCTGAGCTGTTTCAAATCCTAAAAGATGTTTCTATGAAAGTGCTGCACTCAATATGTCAGCAAATTTGGAAAACTCGGCAGTGGCTACACGATTAGAAAAGATCAGTTTTCATTCCAATTCTAAAGAAAGGCAATGCCAAAGAATGTTCATACAATGGCACAATTTTCTTGGACTCCAAAATCACTGCAGATGGTGACCGCCAGCCATGAAATTAAAAGACACTTGCTCCTTGGAAGAAAAGGTATGTCAAACCTAGACAGCATATTAAAAAGCAGAGACATTACTTTGTCAGCAAAGGTCCATATAGTCAAATATATGGTTTTTCCAATAGCCATTTATGGATGTGGGAGTTGGACCATAAAGAAGGCTGAGTGCTGAAGAACTGATGCTTTCAAACTGTGGTGCTGGAGTCAGCTCTTGATCTGCAAGGAGATCAAATCAGTCAATCCTAAAGGAACACAATCCTGAATATTCATTGGAAGGACTGATGCTGAAGCTGAAGCTCCAATACTTTGGCCACGTGATGTGAAGAGCTGACTCATTAGAAAAGACCCTGCTGCTGGGAAAGATTGAAGGCAGGAGGAGAAGGGGACAGCAGAGGATGAGATGGTCAGATGGCATTGCCAACTCAATGGACATGAGTTTGATCAAGCTCCAGGAGATGGTGAAGGGTAGGGAAGCCTGACGGGCTGCAGTTCATGGGGTTGCAAAGAGTTGGACATGACTAAGCAACTGAACAAGCACAACAAATAATAAAATGGAAAGAAAGCTTTCTTGGAACAACATTTTAAGAGGAGATATTATAGATAAAAGTCTAAAGATTGAGCTAAATTGCTATATTTTTATTAAATTCTTTACATTTGAGATCAAAAATGATTTTTATTTTAGAAGTAAGTTGTATTTCATTTTCAATACAATTCATTATAAATCTCAGAATTCTTTAAGATTTAATGAAAGATAAGTAAAAATTATGTATAGTATAGATTTATATTAATATAATATTTTTGACATTTCAGAGTACAGATGATTCAGATATATCTGTCATTGCCCAGAACAAGAAATGCTTTGACAACGATATTGTTTGTTCTAAAAGTGTTTTGATTTCAGTTGGGGCCACTGAAATTTACCTGAATGATTCTCCTTACAAACAGGTTAGTGAATTGTTTTTTGTAAAATCATTTTAACTTGTCCTGAGTATACTGAAAAGGAAATAGAAGCAGTTTTAGGTACTTTTCTTTATAAGAGGTTACTGGGTTTTGATTTTTTTCTTTGTCATTTTATGTGGCTTCAGTAAATCATACTCGATTTGTCTCTTTTGTTTATAGTCTACATCCCCATTTGCCAATTCTTTCCTTGCCATCAGTAACCTGGAGTATTTCAACATTATCCAAGCTATCCAAGCTAGCCTCCAGTCTTAGATTTTCCCCTCTGATCCGTCTCGCCAGACTGCGGCCAGGCTGATTTTTCTGAGATGGATATCTCATCTCCTGCCACCCTTGTGCTTTGAAACTTTCAGATGACCTCCCATTGCCCTTACAAGGCCTCCCCAACCTGGCCATGGCCACCTCTCCTGCCACGTGTCTCATCACTTTCTGCTTCAAGCCCATGTTCTAGAAACTGGAGCTTTATCAGTTCTTCAAATGCTCTATAGTTTCCCCTCCCCTCTGATCATTCATGAATGCCATTGCTCCTACCTGGATCAACCTTTCCACTTAACCTGCTCCTGTGTGACGAGTCTTATCTCCTTCAAGGAGATCCTCCTCGTGTGCTTAAGCTCCCTGTCAGTGCGTGCATCACACTTTGGTGAAATTCCTTGTGTGGTGGTCTGTCTTTTCTATTTGTCTATGAGTTCTGTGGGAATTGAGACCACTGTTTTCTTTGTTCACTCTTATATACTTGGAGCCAGTGCAATTTGAAAGAATGAATAAATTTCATTCACTCATTCATTTGTTCCAAATGTTTACTTTATACCAAAATATGTGTTAATTATCGGGGCCACAACAATGAAAAGCCACTGTGCTTTGCCATTAAGGTACTTGTACTCAGTTGAGGGAGCCATTCAAGTAAATTAGGCTGTGCGGTGTGGTATGCGATGGTAGGACTGTGCTTAGGAAAGCAGGACCATCCCTAAGAGGAAGACCTAAGCCAACTTGGCATGTTGAGGGTAGTCGTAAAGAGCGTAGCCTTTGCAGTCAGTCAGTACTCACTGAGAACCCCTGTTCTGTCACCTGCGAACTCCGTCTCTTTGGGCAACCCCTCCAGGCTGCAGCTTTCACATTTGTAAATGTGGGGTGATTATGAAACCCACTTCTTAAGTTCATATGAGAGTTAAATGAAAGATGTATTTCAGGAAATTCCTCTCCTCCTCCCCTTCATCCTCCTTATTTTTGAAGGCTCAGAAGACATGCTTTGGGGAAAATGATTGGAACTGAGTCTTTCAAGGTTCAGCAGGTGTTAGCAAGGTGAGGAGAGAGCATAGAAAGATAGCACAGAGGAACAGTCATGCCGAAAGGAGGAGAGTTGAAAGATAAAGTGGCTGTTTGGAGAACTCAAGCAGTTTAGTTTGGTGAAGGTAGATGGGGATGGTGGACGGAGGGTGAGGCAAAGAAATTCGGGGAGGAGTGTCCACACTGACTTTCACGCAGGACGCTCAGGGACAAGGCCAGTTGATAGGATGGCTGTGTAATATATTTGAACTTACTTTACAAAGAAGACATTTTGGAATTAAGCAACATAATCTGACATGTGGCCTTTAGAAGTGGCCTATTTCTGAATTTTTAGATTAGCATTTCTAAATCTGGTTTGCAAAAATTCTGCATTCAAATCATCTAGAATATTAATTATAAGAGCTGGTTTGTGAACTCCACCCAGGTATTAGAATGGCTGGAGCTGATGACAATCAATACTTTAATGGTACCCCAAATTCTTCTGTACACTAACATTTGAGAATCGGTGCCCTGCATCAGAGCTCATGTCCTAGTCAGGAATGTTGAGACCAAGCAGGCAGTGATCAAGACTTGAGTAAAACAGAGTTTGTATAAGTCATGTTGACATCTTTTTGAAATAATTACTGCAGTTTGGGGTAGCCTTCAGCTGCATATTCATTTATCTGTGAAAGTTTTCTCTAAGAAAAAGGATGCGTTTTAAAAAAAAGAAAAACTGAAAATAGTAAATGCTCTTATAAAGACTGTTTGACACATTTTTGAAGTGGTAATTGCAGCTCTGTGTAGTTTTCGTATTCCAGTTTTCACCTGAATGGAGCTGTTGATGAATCTCCTTCATATCAGTTGTGAAGTATAAAGGAAGATGAAGAAAAATCATAAAATAGTTTGACCCTAACAAATCCCTGGTTAATATTTTTTCTTGAACATCAAAAGTGAAAATAAGTACCATTTATTTTATGGCAGATGGATTGCTCATTTAGGAGAAGGAAAAAAACCTTTTATTTTTTCAATTACTACACAATTCTAATTTTATCAAGTATGTAGGATATCAATATCTTATGAGTTTATTTAAGCTGTATTTTAAAAATTTTAATTCTTCACTTTTATAACTTATTTTTCTGACATCACTAGTGTTTATTTACAGTGCTGTAATTCTCCTCTGAAGTGGAGGTCTCTATTTTGGGCAATGCATAATACTTCATTCTTATAAGAAACATCTTTGCTTCCTAATCTGAAAAGAAAGAAGTATAGTATCTCCTTCTGACCAAAGAGGATTGTTCTCTTGTAGCAAACTGCCCTGTCTAATAAAAATGAAGGATTTAGCTCTACAGGCAAATATAGAGGATGTGCTTTTACATCAGGATAACTAATACAAAACCAATCTGAAGGAAGTCCAATAATCTTATCCAAAAATTTATTTTATGTTCCAGTGATATGTCAACCAGCCTGAGGGAAGTTTAATAGGAAAATACATGACAAAGTATTTCATGGATTGAAAAGGAGCTATAAGCCACAAACATTTCACTTACTTGCTTTGATTATTGCTGCTCAGGCTGGAAGCTGAGAACTATAAGTAGGCCAGTGCAAGAAGGTATTAAAAATATGTGAGTTACCCTTGATCTAGAAGGTGCAGATACTGCCATAAACTTGACAAAGTACATCTTTCTAGGAGCTAACATTCATAAAGGGAGGAAGACAGATAATAAAGCCAAAGACAAATCAGATGATGAAAAGGTCCTGAAAAGTGTAATCAAAATGATAAAAATAGATTCTATGGCAGAGAGTGATATGGCAGCCTGATATGCTACATTTTGTGGACCTAGTGAAATGAAAATGTATACCCCTTTGATAAAAACAGGGATTTTTTTTCCTTTGTTTTGTAGTCTTCTTGACCTGCCGTAGTGTTTTCTCTTTATTACTTAATGCCTTGCTTACTTGGACACAAGTATACTTCCAGGTTGAATGCAGACCCTTACAGGTACTGAGGGCATTGCCCCATAACTCCAACTTGGTACTCGGAAGCAGAAAGAAAAGAGGTTAGGTAGAGTTCACTAACAAAATATATACTGTCCTATATAATATACTGAGCACTTGCAAGTATGATGTTGGTTTAGGAGACTGAAAACTTCTTGTGAATATGAGTTTATTTAATTTCCCCTGTGAAAGATTTATAAAAATGTACACTCTAGTACAGTGTTTCCCAAACTATGCTTTTGTTATTACTTGGGAGAAAAAATAGCCAAAGGATTTCATATCTCCTTCACAATTTAAATTTTGCTTCTAGTTAAAATTTTGCTTTATTTACTTTGACTTAACCATGTATTTTAAAAATTATTATGTGAGTTAATCTCAGTGTTAGTCAGCATAGTCTTTTATAGGGTATAGCTCTTACCCATAAAGAACATCGCATATTTTCACTTTAGGTTGAAGGTACTCTAAATTTTCCCAATGCATTCCATCTCTAGTTTCTCCCGGCTATTATCCTTTCTAGCACACACATTATTTTCTTTTAGTACACAAACATCATCTGTCACTTTAGTATTCCAAATCCTCTGTTGAAGGCATTTTGCACACGAAATAACAGCCATTGACTGTAATGGGTAACTTGATGGCAAAGGGTCTCAGACTATGCTTGTATGGAATCCGTGCTGTAGCTCTCTGTGCTTTCTCTAGTTCTGTAAAAATCTTGAACTTCCTGCCCCCCAAGCCGTTATTCCCAATGGTTTCTTTCCTCATTCCATTTTTCATCCCTGTTTATTTTCCTATTTATGATCTCTTACAGATCATATGTCCTACCTCTTGCAAGAAGCCTTCCTAAGTTCCTTTGATGGAAATTCATCTCCTCATCCTCCTTAGCAACTCTTTCTCTCTCTCTATAGACACATACACACACATTTTGTGCTTATTCTTTTCAATTATGCAAAGTCATACATTTTTGGTTGTTGTTGTCTCTGAGTCCTGTCTGACTCTTTGTGGCCCCATGGACTACAGCACACTAGGCTTTCCTGTCCATCACTATCTTCTGGAGTTTGCTCAGATTCATGTCCATCGACATTTTTGGTACTCAATCATATTTATTAACCGTCAATATAGAATTGCTGGGTCAGCAGGTATATCTGTTGCAGGAAGGGAGACCCCTTCCAGGGCCCAAAACTGGGTTCTTGTCTAACACTCGGAAATGAATTGTCCGAGGAGACACATGTGCTGACAAAGCAAGAGATTTTATTGGGAAAGGGCCCCCGGGTGGAGAGCAGTAGGGTAAGGGAACCCAGGAGAACAACTCTGCTATGTGGCTTGCAGTCTCAGGTTTTATGGTGATGGGATTAGTTTCTGGGTTGTCTTTAGCCAATCATCTGACTCAGAGTCCTTCCTGCTGGTGCAAGCCTTGTTCAGCCAAGATGGATGCCAGAGTGAAGGATTCTTGGAGGTGGTCGGACATGTGGTGTCTCCTTTCGACCTTTCCCGAACTCTTCCAGTTGGTGGAAGCTTATTCCATGTTCCTTACCAGGACCTCCTGTCGTAAAACAGCTCATGCAAATAGTTACTATGGTGCCCGGCCAGGGTGGGCGGTTTCAGTCAGTGTGCTTCCCCTAACAAATCCGCCTAATGTACTCTATGCTCATGCCTTGACTGCTCTTCTGTATAACTGAAATACCTTTTTCTCTTTGCCCATTTATCTATCTTGAGCCTATCTACCGGTTTGTGTCTTGTTATCAATTTTATGCTTTTCCTATTTTATTCATTTGTTTTGTCTTTTGTTATAAACTTAAGGAAAGATAGGGGTAAGCAAAAATACTAGTACATAGATATTTATTGATGGATATTAATTTAATGTTTGCATTTTGGTGAGAAAATAAGAAATTCATTTTTTCTTTATTATGTTTTTCCCCTTTTTTTGAAGAAACAATCAGGTTTTTTTCTGGAAAATAAACCAACATATCAGCTGTGGAAGGCAGGGTACTACATGGTAGTATACTTTCCGGAGAAAGACATCACTATTCTTTGGGATAAGAAGACAACCATCCATATCAAAGTTGGACCACGGTGGAAGGTAAGTCAACCTATTTGGTAGGTCAGTCCAAATGAGATACAAGAAATGAAATTGCATTGGACTTTTTAAAGTTTTATGGAAATAAAATGATTGATGAAATGAGATATTTCTCAAATGATTGAGAAATGTTATATTTTTAGAATAACTGACTCAGATCCCAGGAAAGAGTAACTTTACCTTGTGTTGCATACTCTTCTTAACTTCAACTTTACAGTGTCCAGTTTTCCAAAGTTACTTAGTTAAGCTTTTATTCCCACTCCCTACAGTATGATTATATGATATTGTTTGTAATACGGTTGGATTTATTACAATTTGTGTTCCATCTTTTCCTCCATTTTCCAGATATTTTTAAGCTTATATACAGTAAAATTCTTTAAAAATGTAAAATAATTTATTTTTATGATCTTCAACTCTATGAATTTCAACAAATGCATGGAGCTGTGTATCCACCACCACAGTTCTAGAAAGAACAGATCTGTCAGCTTCCAAATTTCTTCTGCGTTGCCCTTTTTTTGTCAATGGCTACTTCTTCCCCTTCACTCTGGGCAACCGCCGTATAGTTTTCCCTTTTCTGGATACAGTATAAATGAAATCACGCAATATATAGTCCTCTGGGACTGACTGCTTTGACTTGATGAGACCATTCAAGATTCATTAGTATTTTTGAATAAATGAATTGTTTGCCCCTGTTTACTGCTGGGCGATGCTCTTGTTGTATGGATGTACTGGTTTATTTGATCCATTAACGGTTGAACACTCAGTCTGGATTGTTTACAGTTCTTTTCAATTTATATTTGACATTGTTTTAATGATTGCTTATTATTAAATATTGTATTAAATATTATTAGATATTTTTATTATTTTAGATGTTTAAAATTTTAGTCCTTAAATGTTGAAATGAATAAAGAATATTTCATGGTAATTTTCTTTTCCTTTAGAACAAATTATCTGGATTATGTGGAAACTTTGACAAATGTACTTCAAATGATATGACCACATCCAATAACTTGGAAGTGAGAAATGCCCAGGTATTTGGAGATAGTTGGGCATTAGGACAAGTAAGTGGGATATATATATATTTTAGAACAAAACAAATATTTTCTGGTGTACTTATCCACTAAAACATTTTATTCTTACAGGAAATTTATTTAGGTAATACTATTTTATGTAGTATTTGTGTAGTAATTTATAGTTGACAAAGTCAAACTGCTTTTACATTTAACTTCTCATGCAATCCTTGTTACAATCTGTTAATATAAAGGGTATTGACTCCATATTACAGATGAAGAAACTGAGGCTTAGGAAGGTTAAATTCCTTGTCTACTATTGTGTTTCCAGAAAGTCACAGAGATGATGTTCAAATTCTCATCTTCTAATCTCATGCTTTTCCTTTCTATCGCTCTTTCAATGTATTTATATTTCTAATGATGTATTTTTATTCAACTCAAGGTAATGAATAAATGAAGAAAGAATTTCTTAACATTTGTTCTCCAGACATGGCTGTGTGTGCGGTGGGGTAAAGAGTGAATTCATAGCCAACTACCTTAGGGAGCAGTTAGGATGAATTAAGTCAGGCATATTTCTTTTTTGAAGGATTTCTTGAGGCATTATATGCCTTCAGGAGAGGGATGTGTTTGAAGGAATTCCCAAATTTACTGACACAGAGCTTATGTTTTGTATATCAGTTCTCAAAGAAATAGTTTTCTATGGGACACAATCTGAGAAACTCTGAACTAAGAAAACAGTCAAAATGGAAATTTGTTCTACTCTTTTCTTCTTCTTTTTTAAACCTATTTTTTATAACTGAAAATAGAGTCTGCAACTACAATTTCCTGGTTGGTTACTATTTGATTAGTTGTTTTACGATTTTGCCTAGTTTACTAATATATCTAAATCTCTTTAAAAAATTAAAAGGGGATTGGGGTTAAACATTCACCCAATTTAGTAAAATTTAAGCAGTATATTTCATTGTGGTCTACATTAAAAATTATAAAGATTTTATTTTTTGATATAAAATAAATTAAGGAGTATTTAATTTATAATCATACTTAAATATTTAGACCAAAGAATTTTAAACTCATTTATACCTAATAGACAAAGCTGAAAATTTAAAAAAAAAA
>NW_011495084.1:1404297-1410413 GCF_000754665.1 Bison bison bison
AAAAAAAAAAATCATTCAGTAAGTTCTGCTTAACACTTAATGTTTTCCAAAAGATATGAACACATAATGTGATTAAAACAGCCACTGACCTTGGGAATTTGGTTTAGCAGATGAGGTAGAAAAGTTAACAATGGCACTATGAGACAGGTGCTTTGATATAGGTGTATACAACATGGAGTTTGTGGTCAAAGGAAGATGCCGTTGAGTTGATTCTCACAAGACTCACAGGCACTATAAAACGGAAGGTGATGGGAAAGAGGGTAGCAGCAAAGGAAGGAGCAGCCCTTTAGAAGGCATCAGGAAAACTAGAGTGAGTATGGTGCCTGTGTGCTAAGTTGCTTCTGTTGTGTGCGACTCTTGGTAAGTCCATGGACTATAGTCCATCAGGCTCCTCTCTCCATGGGATTTTCCAGGGGAGAATACAGGAGTGAGTTCTCATGCCCTCCTGCATGGGATTTTCCCAAGCCACGGATTGAACCCATGTCTCACATTTCCTACATTGGCAGGCAGGTTCTTTACCACTAGCGCCACCTGGGGAGAAGGCAATGGCAACCCACTCCAGTGTTCTTGCCTGGAGAATCCCAGGGATGGGGGAGCCTGGTGGGCTGCCATCTATGGGGGCGCACAGAGTCAGACACGACTGAAGCGACTTAGCAGCAGCAGCAGCAGCGCACCCTGGGAAGCCTGAGCATAGTGGTTGTTTTTGTTTGGTTGCTCAATCACATCTGACTATTTGCGACCCCATGGACTGCAGCACAGCCAGGCTTCCCTGTCCGTCACCATCTCCTGGAGCTTGCTCAAACTCACGTCTATTGAGTCAGTTATGCCGTCTAACTATTTTGTCCTCTGTCGTCCACTTCTTCTGCTTTCAGTCTTTCCCGGCATCAGGGTCTTTTCTAAAGAGTCAGTTCTTCACATCAGGTGACCAAAGTATTGGAGCTTCAGCTTCAGCATCAGTCCTTCCAATGAATATTCAGAACTGATCTCCTTTAGAATGGACTGGTTGGACCTCCTTGCAGTCCAAGGGACTCTCAAGAGTCTTCTCCAACACCACAGTTCAAAAGCATCAATTCTTCAGCACTCAGCCTTCTTAATGGTCCAGCTCTCACATCCATACATGACTACTGGAAAAACCATAGCTTTGACTAGATGGACATTTTTGTTGGCAAAGTAATGTCTGTACTTTGCTGTCTAGGTTTGTCATAGCTTTTCTTCCAAGGAGCAAGCGTCTTAATTCCATGGCTGCAGTCACCATCTGCAGTGATTTTGGAGCCCAAGAAAATAAAATCTGCCACTGTTTCCATCGTCTCCCCATCTATATGCCATGAAATGATGGGACCGGATGCCATGATCTTTGTTTTTTGAATGTTGAGTTTTAAGCCAGCTTTTTCATACTCCTCTTTCACCTTCATCAAAAGGCTGTTTAGGTCCTCTTTGCTTTCTTCCATAAGGATGGTATCATCAGCATATCTGAGGTTATTGATATTTCTCCCCATAGTCTTGATTCCAGCTTGTGAGTCATCCAGCCTGGCATTTTGTATGCTGGACTCTGCCTAGAAGTTAAATAAACAGAGTAACAACATACAGTCTTGACATACTCCTTTCCCAGTTTTGAACCAGTCCGTTGTTCCATGTCTGGTTCTGTTTCTTCTTGTTCTGCATACTGATTTCACAGGAGGCAGGTAAGGTGGTCTGGTATCCCCTTCTCTTTAAGAGTTTTCCAGTTTGTTGTGATCCACACAGTCAAAGGCTTTAGGGTAGTCAACGAAGCAGAAGTAGATGTTTTTCTGGAACTCTCTTGCTTTTTCTATGATCCAACGGATGTTGTCAATTTGATCTCTCATTCCTCTGCCTTTTCTAAATCCAGTTTGAACACCTGGAAGGCTCTTGGTTCATGTACTGTTGAAGCCTAACTTGAGAATTCTGAGCATTACTTGCTAGCATATATATGAGTAAAACTGTGTGGTAGTTTGAACATTCTTTGGCATTGCCCTTATTTGGGACTGGAATGAAAACTGACCTTTTCCAGTCCTGTGGCTGCTGCTGAGTTTTGCAAATTTGCTGGCATATTGAGTGCAGCACTTTTACAGAATCATCTTTTAGGATTTGAAATAGCTCAGCTGGAATTCCATCACCTCCACTAGCTTTGTTTGTAGTGATACTTCCTAAGTCCCACTTGACTTCACATTCCAGGATGTCTGGCTCTAGGTGAGTGGTCACATCATTGTGGTTATCTGGGTCATGAAGATTGTTTTTATACAGTTCTTCTGTGTATTCTTGCCATCTCTTCTTAATACCTTCTGCTTCTGTTAGGTTCATACTGTTTCTGTTCTTTATTGTGCCCAACTTTGCATGAAATGAGTCCTTGGTATTTCTAATTTTCTTGAAGAGATCTCTAGATCTTTCCCATTCTGTTGTTTTCCTCTATTTCTTTGCATGGATCACTTAGGAAGGCTTTCTTATCTCTCCTTGCTATTCTTTGGAACTCTGCAGTCAGATGGGTATGTCTTTCCTTTTCTCCTTTGCCTTTAGCTTCTCTTCTCTCATCTGCTCGCTGTAAGGCTTTCTCAGACAAACATTTTCCCCTTTGAATTTCTTTTTCTTGGGGATGGTTTTGATCACTGCCTCCTATATAATGTTACAAACCTCTGTCCATAGTTTTTCAGGCACTCTGTCTATCAGGTCTAATCCCCTGAATCTATTTGTCACTTCAAGTGTATAATTGTAAGGGGTTTGATTTAGGTCATACCTGAATGGTCTAGTGATTTTCCCTACTTTCTTCAATTTAAGTCTGAATTTGGCAATAAGGAGTTCATGATCTGAGTATGGTACCTTACAGGAATTTTATGTAATTCATTATGGCTGTGGTAGATGGTCTGAAGTAGGGAATGGCTGGAATGCAAAATACAGGGCTGCGATATTCGTGTGCTAGGATCTAGACACGAAGGCTGTTAACTAGGCGGTTATAATCCAACTCAGAAATGTTACATTTTGAAGATTTAGAAAACTGTTCAAATCTGAGAGACCTTAAACATCAGACTCTGTTGAAAGGGTTGCCAAATGAAGGATTGATTTGGAGAATTCAAGGAAGTCTCCTGTCTTTCTGGATTACTGGTTAGACACTGGTGCTCTTCTACAAGACAGGGCAAAGAGGAAAGTTGGTGGTAGGGGGCAGTGGGGACAAGACAGTGGTGTAGAGAAAAATACAGGTCAGGATATGTTGAGAGAGAAGTGACAGAGATTTTATGTGGAAATGAGACTTCAGAAAAGAGACCTGGGATGGGAATATGGAAATGTCCAAGTTTGGAGATTTCAGAAAAGAGATCTGGGATTCAGCAGTTACTATTATATACAGGAGGCTTCCCTTGTGGCTCAGCTGGTAAAGAATCCGCCCACAATGCAGGAGACCTGGGTTCGATCCCTGGGTTTGGAAGAATCCCTGGAGAAGGGAAAGGCTACCCACTCCAGTATTCTGGCTTGGAGAATTCCGTGGACTGTATAGTTCATGGGGTCACAGAGTCTGCTGAAGGCTTGAGAAGTGTATAGAATTAAAAAAATAAAGACTTGAAGGTCAAGCCTTGCAGAGAAGGGAAGTGGAATGAGGATGGGGAATAGCAGCGAATGAATCAGGAGGAAACCCACCGGGAAATGTTGCCACCAGAAACACATGAGCCATGTAAGAAGGATAAAGTACTAAACAGAGTCAGAGACAGGGAAAGATCAGATGAGATGAAGACGGAGACGTTGCCTTTATATTTAGTAATGAGGAGACCAATGATCACCTTTTCCAGGCCAGTTTGAGGGCGGTGGATTAGGAGAGGCAGAGACCAAATTGCTGAGTATCCGGGAGGCAAGCTGTAGCTGCTCGAATATATGTGACTCCTCAGAGGATGGCTTGTGATAGAAATGAAAGCCGTGAAAATTAAAGGAAAAAGAATAATTTGCTTATGGAAAATTTTTAGTCATGTAACACTACAGTGGAGAGTTTAAAAATTATTTAACTTCACTCTCTAATATTGTCATGGCTTTAACAGTAAATTTAGTTACTTTCAAAAATAACATATGCTATTAACATGAGCCGGCTGAGCACAGGTGCTTTCGGTAAAGTCTGTCTAAAAGAATGAGAATATATTAGATATGATTGTAGTGGTTGAAGTCAGATTAGGTTACTCTGGTTTCAGCTTCAGAAATTTCCTCGTCGGAAACTTTCTTTTCTCCCTTAACTTTTTCCATAGTGCAAAACCCCGGTTGAATCATTTAAACCCTGCGAGGCACATCAGAACAAATTTCCTTATGCCAAGAAAGAATGCTCCATTCTGTACAGCGATGCTTTTGCTTCTTGTCGCAACGTGGTGAGTGAATACTTTATTAAACTTTCCAACTTTAACAACTACTGCAGTGTCTATAATACTGAGATTAACTGGACAAATAATTTAGCTGCCCATTGGTTTTTTAGGTATACTACCTAACCCTTATTAGGAAGACCGATTTGGTCATTTGTTTTTCTGTAGAACTGGCACATTAGGTAATTTACATTCTTCCTCATGTCATCTTATTAACAGAGTACATTTGTACATAATATTTGTTAATGGTCTTTTTCAGCTTACGAAACATTTTTATGTCCATTATCAAAGCTATAAATCCTTAGTTTTCTTCGGAGAACAACACCGAATGGCATTCTTCTCCTTAACCCAAAGTATAGTTTAAAATGATTATTAGTGGCACATTTAAAATAGTTTTAGAAGCACATCCCAAGATGGAATGTAATTTATTTAGACATTAACTTTCTAAATGTCTTTCCAACATAACAATTTTAGATCCCAATAGAAGTTTTTAAAAGTAGCTTAAGATATTATTAAAAACAAAGTACGTTTGGAAGCAGAACATTCTTTTAATGCCATGCAAATATGCCAATAATGAAACAAAATATGAATCTGTTGTGTTGAAGATATTGAAATTGTATTTGTCAGTCCTATTCCCTGTTTTGCTAGTTCTTTGATCTTACATTTGCCTAATAAATTCTTTTTTCATTTGGGCAAATAGAGGTTTGAGATATTTAGAACTCTCTAGGTGGCAGTGTTAAGCTGATTATAGCAAATTTTGAAAATCTACCAGTTAGTTTTCTTTTAGAAGGCTGAATTTTAATCAACTGTAGTTAGTACATTTTGAAATTAATTTATCTTTTATTTCATTTCAGATTGATGTCACTTCTTTTGCTAAAAATTGTCATGAAGACACATGTAACTGTAATCTTGGTGGGGATTGTGAATGCTTATGCACAAGCATAGCAGCATACGCATACAAGTGCTGCCAGGAAGGGCTTTCTGCTCACTGGAGATCACCTACTCTTTGTTGTGAGTACCCTAGTTAGAACATCAGTAGGTGGGAAGCTTATAAGGAGATTCATGTTGTCTTATCTTAGAAATGATACCATGGAACTCATGGAAATCAAATTTAAGACGAGTAAATTTTATATTCTTTTGATGAGGTATATAAATTGTAGTATAGCTAAAGGACTTATAAAAGAAACTTTGAAGTAAGTTTTTCTGTTCTGTGTTTGACTTATCACTGTAACATTTGAATTATAAATTATATACCATCCTTGGAGAAATTGTTTATAACTCTCTTATGGCTATGAAATTCCACTGTTCTGGTAATAAGAAACATTGTTTTAAAAACATCATTTTGAATTTGTATTCAGATTTGACCTTTTAAACTTTTCATTTACTCCTATAGATAGTACATCATCCGATAAACAGCTTATGATTTTAACCCTTTTAGCGGACTATAGACTGGCTAATATATTTGCCTACCTATAAAATAATCTTAGGAAATTTTATAAATTATTAATAGTACTCTTAAAGAATCCTCTTAGCTTAGAGAAAATTCCCAAATAATGATGTCATTCTGAGTTCTTTCACCTGGTTATTGGTAAACCATATTTTCCACATATTCAAGATAAGTGCTCAGATTCTTATTTAGTTTAACATTTCTTCTTTTATCTTTTTAGCACTTGATTGTGAATACTACAATGAAGGTATGTGAGAATATCAGGATACTATTTTATTAATGTATCTTTGGATTCACAGTGTTTGAACAACTTTTCTGGGAACAGA
>NW_011495084.1:1410513-1424251 GCF_000754665.1 Bison bison bison
CAGAGTATAAGTAGTTCATAATTTGTCATACAGTTAATCCTTGAACAAGGCAGGGGTTGAGGGCACTAACCCTCCGCAATTGGTCACCTTCGTATTTACAGTTCTACACTCTCAGATTCAACCGACCATGGATTGTGTTGTTCAGTTGCTTAAACTGTGTCTAACTCTTTCGTGACCCCATAGACTGTAGCCCGCCAGGCTCCTCTGTTCATGGAATTTTAGAGGCAAGAATGCTGGTGTGGGTTGACATTTCCTTCTCTGGAGGATCTTCCCAACCCAGGAATCAAATCCACGTCTCCTACATTGGCAGGCAGATTCTTACACTGAGCCACCAGGGAGCCCCACAGTGCTATATGCTTCCTATTGAAACAAATCTGCTCAGAAGTGGACTTGCACAGTTCAAATTATGTTATTTGTGTCAACTGTATGACTCAGTGAAAGCCATTGCCTTCTAAATTGTATCTAAATTTCTAAGTATTTGTGTTAAAATTTATTCCCTTGAAAAATAATAGTGTTGTAACTAAGTTCTCAGCACCTAGGAAGCTCTTAGTAGTCCTAGAATGACATGAAGGGATGAATGAATGAGTAAAGTTAGCTAATTTTTTTGGTAAAAAGGATGAAGGATATACATACTTTTTAGCATTATGAATAAAAATGGATGTTGTTTGACCTCTATTATGCTGTGGAAACTAAAGAAAGAAATAATAATATAGAAATTTGTTTAGCCATCATTTTACAGAAAATAATTATTTATATATTATTAGAACGAGAACTTACTGATTTAGTAATAATGAAAGTATCCCAGTCCCCCAAACATTCAAATTTGCAACTGGAAGTCTAAGAGGAGTCATTTCAGTTCAGTCTCTCAGCCGTGTCTGACTCTCTGCAACCCCGTGGACTGCAGCACACCAGGCTTCCCTGTCCATCACCAACACCCGGAGTCTACTCAAACCCATGTCCATCGAGTCGGTGATGCCATCCAGCCATCTCATCCTCTGTCGTCCCTTTCTCCTCCTGCCTTCAATCTTTCCCAGCATCAGGGTCTTTCCCAATGAGTCAATGAGTCTAAGAGGAGGTGCTGCCTAAAACCAAGACATAGATATAGGAGACTGAGCATTATATCCTCTTTGAAAATGCCAGACATTAGCAGAACCGATGCTGCTTTTTGTCAAACCTATTTGATGAGGAAGGCCTAGCCACTGAAACCTAATTCAGACAAAAAAACGATGATCCAGGGAGGTGTCCATTTTATTAGTAACTGGGCAAAAACCCATGATGAACAGGTTAGATTTACAGTTATAGGAGAGCTGACCCATTACAGAAAAAACCCGAACCACCAATCCAAAGTGTTTTTGGTGATTTACTGAGCCAGGGAGAAATCTGTCAAGTATAAAAATACAAAGAAAGCCAGAAATTTTTGGTAAAATAGAGATGATAAATTAAAAAGAAAATGGATGTTTTAGTCAGAGGAGCCTGCTGTGCTGTAGTCCATGGGGTCACAAAAAGTCAGACACAACTTAGTAACTGAACAACAACAAATACCTAATAATAACAATAGTTTTTGTTGCATTAATGACATCTTTATCATATAATTTAAGCTTGAAAATATGCCTGAAAAGCATAACATTATTATTATTATCATTATTAATACTTTACAGAGGAAGAAATTGAGCATAGGTGAATGAAGTAACTTGGTCCAAGTCACATAGCCAAAATGTGGTAAATGGATTTATGAACAATCTAAGTCTGAACCAATGAGCTTGATCTCTATGCTGCACTATCTGGTAATGGTTAGCAATGTCCTAGTCTAGGGATGACCACAGCACATCATTATCATATGCTCTAACACAACGTACAGACTGTAATATGAGAAAATGCGCCAGTAACTCCCTCACTGAGGAATTCCTGCCTCATACAGTTCTGCTGTGAAAAATCTCCATCTGTGCCTTTGTACTTTCTGGTGTTCCTTCTGCAGTCTCTTGGAAACAGAAGCAGAATTTTCTATGAATATTGAATTTCTACCTCTTGCTGCTTCAGATGTACTGCTTTTTGTCAATAAATCTGCTGCCTTTCTTTCTTCTAATGTGTTACAAGATTCTTCAAACCAGTTCTTCTAGTTTCATTTGTTAACACTATATTGGTAGTATTCAGAGGGTGAGCAAGGGACATTTTGCTTTCATGAGTGACAGAGATTCTGTTTCCTGTGATCCAAGTAATAGGGGATAGAGTCAAACTACCAAGGAGAGGAAGAGATTATGACAGTAATGCAATGCCTAAGGTAGATAATTGAAGGGGAATGAAGAGTTGTGGAAATTGTTGATACTAATAAAAATAAATCATTTAAAATGATTATCCTTAATTTGTTTCATCTCAATTTCACAACTATTGTAAAATTACCTAGTCTTTGCCCAGTCATAGCTGGTGTTTTCTCTGTTCACTATGTTCAGTTCAGTTGAGTTCAGTTGCTCAGTCGTGTCCGACTCTTTGCGACCCCATGAATTGCAGCACGCCAGGCCTCCCTGTCCATCACCAACTCCCAGAGTTTACTCAAACTCATGTCCATCGAGTCAGTGATGCCATCCAGCCATCTCATCCTCTGTTGTCCCCTTCTCCTCCTGCCCCTGATCCCTCCAGCATCAGAGTCTTTTCCAATGAGTCAACTCTTCGCGTGAGGTGGCCAAAATACTGGCGTTTCAGCTTCAGCATCATTCCTTCCAAAGAACACCCAGGGCTGATCTCCTTCAGAATGGACTGGTTGGATCTCCTTGCAGTCCAAGGGACTCTCAAGAGTCTTCTCCAACACCACAGTTCAAAAGCATCAATTCTTTGGCGCTCAGCTTTCTTCACAGTCCAACTCTCGCATACATACATGATCACTGGAAAAACCATAGCCTTGACTAGACGATGTTATGAAAGTGCTGCACTCAATATGCCAACAAATTTGGAAAACTCAGCAGTGGCCACAGGACTGGAAAAGGTCAGTTTTCATTCCAATCCCAAAGAAAGGCAATGCCAAAGAATGCTCAAACTACTGCACAATTGCACTCATCTCACATGCTAGTAAAGTAATGCTCAAAATTCTCCAAGCTAGGCTTCAGCAATACGTGAACCATGAACTTCCAGATATTCAAGCTGGTTTTAGAAAAGGCAGAGGAACCAGAGATCAAATTGCCAACATCTGCTGGATCATGGAAAAAGCAAGAGAGTTCCAGAAAAACATCTACTTCTGCTTTATTGACTATGCCAAAGCCTTTGACTGTGTGGATCACAATAAACTGTGGAAAATTCTGAAAGAGATGGGAATACCAGACCACCTGACTTGCCTCTTGAGAAACCTATATGCAGGTCAGGAAGCAACAGTTAGAACTGGATGTGAATTAACAGACTGGTTCCAAATAGGAAAAGGAGTACGTCAAAGCTGTATATTGTCTCCCTGCTTATTTAACTTACATGCAAAGTACATCATGAGAAACGCTGGGCTGGAAGAAGCACAAGCTGGAATCAAGATTGGCAGGAGAAATATCAATAACCTCAGATATGCAGATGACACTACCTTTATGGCAAAAAGTGAAGAGGAACTAAAAAGCCTCTTGATGAAAGTGAAAGTAGAGAGTGAAAAAGTTGGCTTAAAGCTCAACATTCAGAAAATGAAGATCATGGCATCTGGTCCCATCACTTCATGGCAAATAGATGGGGAAACAGTGGAAACAATGTCAGACTTTACTTTTTTGGGCTCCAAAATCACTGCAGATGGTGACTGCAGCCATGAAATTAAAAGACGCTTACTCCTTGGAAGGAAAGTTATGACCAACCTGGATAGCATATTCAAAAACAGAGACATTACTTTGCCAACAAAGATCTGTCTAGTCAAGGCTAGTCAAGGACACTATGTTATTAAAATACTTAAATTATTCAAAGCAAATGCAGAGATAAAAGACTGTGATTCTGTAGGAGGAAATGTTTTTAAAAGTAGGAAACTTCAGAGGTTGCTGCTGAGATGAGTTTATAACCCCTCATACAATGACTTCCTATAATATTTTCATGTTCATTTTTATGGAATTTGCTAAAAATATAAAGGTTCTGTTGCTATAAGGAGTAGAAGACTTCAATATTTTGCTAAAAATTGTTACATAAGTTTTTAAGTTCAGAGTGATTTTGTTGGATCGGATATACTTGTTGCTGCTGCTGCTGCTAAGTCGCTTCAGTCGTGTCTGACTCTGCAGCCCCATAGACGGCAGCCCACCAAGCTCCCCCATCCCTGTGATTCTCCAGGCAAGAACACTGGAAGGGGTTCGAATATACTTAATACTGTGTAAATAATCAATACAGGAAATGATTGCTTTTAGTATAAGAAATTATAATTCGCCCTACAGAAGATTAATGATAAAGTCAATGACTTTGCCCTCAATTGCTAGTGAAAATGCTGGAAAATAATTCACATGCAAGATATCCATCAACTGGGAGTCGATTCAAAAGCTTTCAATTTTTATACAAATGGATTTCTCAGATGACAATTGTCTCTTCACATTGCTGTAGGAAGGCACTTGTCTTGTAGGGGAGAGAATATTTTGTTTAGTGGTCTGTCTCCTTTCTCCTATTCTCCTCTTGGACATCTGTGCCTGAGGGTGCTTGGAGCTCACAAGCTGTATTTGTATATGTCTTCTTCATTTTGAATTGTATTTCATAATTTATACATCTATGTACCCATTTGTACATTATTTACATGACACAAATCTATGTATTTATACGTTTATGTATATTTTCTTCTTAAAAGTCTAGGTTACTTCTCTTTCCTAGAAAATGAACTTGTAGATGGTGGAGATGATGATGCAGTTCTCTTTGGATGTTATAGGTATTAACTCCCAGAGAAACTGTGCAGGGTATACATTTGTAACCGCTCATAAAGTCTTCACTGCATCTGATCAGTTCCATCTTGGTGTGGGAGCAAAGGTTTTCAAATCTCCGTGTGTCCTCAAGGTGTCTGAAAGTGAAAGTCGCTCAGTAGTGTCTGACTGTTGCGACCCCATGGCCTGTAGCCTGTCAGGCTCCTCTGTCCATTGAGTTCTCCAGGCAAGAATACTGAAGTGGGCAGCTGTTTCTTTCTCCAAGGGATCTTCGCAACCCAGGGACTGAACGCAGGTCTCCCACACTGTAGGTGGATTTTTGACCATCTAAGCCCAACCGTGTCTGGGTCCCTACTAAAGCTCTTCCATCATGGCTTAGAAGTGTCTCGTTGATGAGTCAGTGGATGGGACAATGCTTGAGAATGACTTGTTCTAGAATCCCTTCTCCTGGCCCTTGTGATGGAAATTTTGGGTCTTGCTCGCCTTCCTGTTTGGAAGACTTTTAAACCCTCTAATTCAATTATCTTCTCCCCTTCTCTTATGCCTGGTCTTGGTCCTGAAAGGGGAAAAACACAGGTGGTTGATTTCTTTATTTTTTTTTCCCCCTCCATCTTAAGAATAGGCTGGGAAAGGAAAACTGTCCTTGAGATAAAAACTAGAGAAAAGAGGAAAAATGAAATTCACAGAGGGCAACCAGATTGATCTTTTATGAAATCACCTACCACACCTATATTAGAATTTTATATAACCTACAACAAAAATATCTAAATATAACTGTAGAAAGTACACAGCTAATAATTATGTAATTTTGATAATTCAGAAGAAACATCAAAATTTTATAGTACCTCACTTATTTTAAAATGTTAAATGTCATAAAGATTGGGTTGAAGGTAAACTGACCTTATTGTCATGAAACAATGCATAAGTTTATTTTGAATATCAGTGAGCTTTTAAAATAAATTATATACTTTTCTTTGTAAGATGAAGTTCTTAGAAATATTACTTTGAGTTTCAGGTTTAGTTCTATACTAACTAGTTTTTTTTTTTACTACAGTATTTTCCACTTTATATGAAGTGATATAAGTGCATAGAAATGATAACATAAGTAAAATGACACTTGACTTCTCTGTTCAGCATCATCTTATTTTCTTCTCTATAGACATACCTCACTGATGACATTCAATAATTCCCAAAACAGTAAAATATTATATATCATATCTGTGAATTCTGTTTTAATGCAATGAACCTACTAAGGAGAAATGATGTTTAGAAGACTAACAAAATACCTTCCATTGATAGAACTAAACTTAAGTTTATGGACAGTAGAATATTAAAACATCAAAGTGAAAGTTTACCTAGACAAATATCTTCACAGAGGTGTGAAAATTTGAGGTCTAGAAATCTTGTCAACCTTTTATTCATCACTGCTGAGTATTCGTGTATGTATACATATACACACACATTCATGTACATACATATTCTAAATTACATATTCTAGGGACTTCCCTGGTGGTCTAGTGGTTAAGACTTTGCCTTTCAATGAAGGGGGTGTGGGTTCAATCCCTGGTCAGGAAGCTAAGATCCCACATGCCTCATGGCCAAAAAACCAAAACATAAAAACAGAAGCAATGTTATAATGAATTCAATAAAAAACTTTAAAAAATGGTCCACATCAAAAGAAATAAATTACACATTCTAAATACATATGTATATATTCCAGATCAATATAATGTATCCTTTTTAATAATTTTATTTACTCATTTATTTTTGGCTCTGCTGGGTCTTGGTTGCTGTGCTGGCTATTCTCTGGTGGAGAGTGAGAGTGAGTCTCGAGTGGCAATATGTGGGCTTCTCGTTGTGGTGGCACAGGCTCCAGGGGTCACGGGCTTCAGCAGTTGTGCTGTGTGAACTCAGTAATTGTGGCGCCAGGGCTCCAGAGCGCAGGTTCGATAGTTGTGGCACATGGACTTAGTCGCTCTGGGTCACGTGGGAGCTTCCCCGACTAGGGATTGAACTGGAGTCTTCTGCTTTGGCAGACAGATTCTTTACCACTGAGCAACCAGGGAAGCCCCGATATGGTCTTTTTGAAAAGAATTCAGTTATTTTGTTAATGATAAATGTTTAAATGCTCAATGATTTTGGAGTACTTTTGTTATTAAAATTCATTCCATTGAAATGATAGCTTGAAATGTAAAAATCCTATGCAAATTTATAATTCTCTCATTTGCATTTGACTAGGGCTTGGAGAAGGACCATATATGCTGGCAAGTTATGGGCAGACTGGCCTTATTCTGGGAGCCAATATAACCAGTGGAAGCATTTTCTCTCTGCCAAGAAGTAGTATTCGTGGCAGTTTATTTTTTAATTTTATGATCACTCCAGGCCTTTTCAAAGAGAAGGCATCATGTAAGTAGAAGTTGCAACTGAAAATAAGGATGTAGTTTACCATTGACTCTTTTCATTTATTCATGCAGTAAATATTAATTGGGGAATTTAATATGTTTATGACATCTTTCTAGGTGCTCTAAACGATTTGAAATAAAATAAGACACTGGCACACGAACCAGCTCTCTCTTTTGTGTATAAAATCATTTCTTTGCTTATCTATTGGCATATATATAGAGGCAATTAGAATGGCAATTGTTTTTTGGGTTTTTGGTCCTTGGTAAGGCACAGCTTCAATTTTCATTCTATTGGTCACAGAATTTAATTTGAAACTTTTGGCTATTTTTAAAATAGTCTGCTGATAATTAACATGTGAAAGATTTTAATGCCAGATTAAAGAAAAAAAGTCATAATTTAATATCAAGGAAGTTAAATTAAGAGCATAAATCAAAGTCTAGACAGTCATTGAGACAGACTGTTATCCGTATGTGGCCTTGTCTCTCTTGGTACCTGGGTCTACATTTACTGGCTTGCCCCTGCAGATTTATACTGGTTGTATCCACTTGGCATCTATTCTAACTGATGATTTGTGTCTCTTTCTGATGTGTGATGTTCAGGGTACATTGTTAGTATTCTAACCCTGCTTAGAACCATGCATGGTGTGTTCTGTAAACATAGGAAATATTTATTGAATGAATGAATCTGACATAACTTATACTAATTTAGAGAACTCTCCTGATTTCCCAGTTAAAATAAATTGCTCTATTCTTGTAAAAAGAGCTCCTTTAGTTCTTTTATTCTATGAAAACACCTATCACAGTCTAAGTTTTCATTTATGCATTATATATTTTTTCTTTTATAATTTTTAAATTCTTCTTTTCATATTCCAGTGCTCAGTAGAAGGGTTTGTATATTTTAGGACACAGTGAATGCTTTTTGAATCATTTATTGGACTTGAGAGAGCTCTTTATTGTATAACTTAAAATAATTAATGTTTTTAATAGAAAAATCCTTAGGTCAAATTAAGTAAGACCTAAAGAAATTAATGCCTAAGAAATTAAATCTAAGAGCTCAATTAAGAGACTTATGCTATGGGTTTTACAAATACAGGGGAAACTTTTAAAGCACATAACAAAAAAGCATGACGCTGCTCAAATGCTTTGTAGTTGTTCATTAGCTTTTTGATCATCTCTAGGGAAATAAGACAATAAGGTTGAGCAAAGAGTCATTTCTTAATGCAGTAAAATCACTTGAAAGAACATTTGCTCATTAAGAATTCAGTGATATTGAAATGCAGTGACATGTCTAAATTGATCTGTTTCTCTATTTCTTTTTCTTTTCTATCATCCAATATAGCCATTTGTAGATTTTGTACATTTGAAAACGCTAAAGCTTACAAGTGCAAATGTATGTCCAATTAATTATTCAACTATTTGTATAGAGTTGTACATTCTGGGGTCCTAGGTTGACATTTCTTTATTTTTTTTTTCTTCCTCCATGAACATGATCAATTATTTTAAAACATAGAACTTGTGAAAGCCTGATATTTTTAGAGCTGTCACTCTTATGCATTGCATGAAAATATAATTTTTTCCTTTAGAGATCTGTAATTCATCCCTAAAATCTTTGAGAATGGCATTAACTATTCATGCCAGTTGTGCATTTCTGTTTTGTTGGCCTTATACATGAATTTTACAACGCCAGTGCTGATGATCCGCCTTCTCCAGAGAACCCAGGGAGTTGTCTAACAGACTGCTCTGTTTTCCAGCATTGGCGCTCGTTTCCTTGGAATCTGCCGAAAGGCCCAACTACTTTCTCTGTGTCCACGATGACGACACTCTTAGTTTGAAACTGTGGGAAGCGAATTCAGCCTTTCATCGGAGAGCTACGTTTTTTCACCATCAGGACCTCTGGATTCCTGGGTACAGCGCTTTTGAGTTATACAGCAAGAAAGGCTTTTTCATTATATTGACAGATTCTAGTGCCAAAGCATCAAAATATGATGATTCTGAAGAATTTAAACGCTTAAGTAGCTTCAGTGTGGAAGGTATGTGTCCTGAGATGTCCATATATTAAGTAGATAATTTAAGGAGTGACAAAAAATATATTAGATTTTTAACTTAAAAATTATTTTAATGTGTATAATTAGTTGTATGACCTTAGTGAGTTTCTTAACCTCCTTATCCTTAAGTTTACACATCTGTCTCATGGAAGAAATAATACCTACTTTATAGGGTTACTTTGCTACATAAATTAATGTAGTAAATTGTTTAGAATAGCCTTAAATGACATTATTTTTTAGGATGGCCTCAATTTTTACTTTCAGTGCTGTCTGAGCTTTGGAAATAGAGCTTACCCATTTCTTCTTCTTGTAGAGTTTTGTATCTACTTTTTCTTTCATAGACGGCTACTTCTCACTTAGTCTGATTCTTTATGACGAAGACGATGTGTTTCTCTCTTTGAATACTTCGAATACTTTGAATGCTTTGAATGTGTTCTTTGAATACTTTGGAGTCCAATTGTACTGACCTCTAGATTTTTCTGGTTCAGCAGAATCCCCGTCTTATTTCTAGAGATCCTTGCAGTTCTATAGCTATTGAATTTTCTAAATTTCAGAGAGGAATCCTCACTGCCTCACCCAGTGTTTAAAAGTCATGCTTTATTTTCAAAACCTAAGAGCTCAATATTTGCCTTGGGTCTCCCAAATTTTTTCATTCTAACCAACTTTTCCAAGTCATTTCTAAGAAAGCTAATCATTTGCTTTTTTTGTTGTGGTTAAATTTCTATAAATCTGTTTGGATGTTAGAAAATTCAAAGTGAGTCACTCAGTTGTGCAGTTGTGTCCGACTCTTTGCGACCCCGCACCAGGCTCCTCCGTCCATGGGATTTTCTAGCCAGAGTACTGGAGTGGGTTGCCATTTCCTTCTCCAAGGAACATTCCTGACCCAGGGACTGAACACAGGTCTCCTGCATTGTAGACAGACGCTTTACCATCTGAGCCACCAGGGAAGTCCAAATTCAAACTGAGCTTCAAATTTTTTCAAGAAAGTTTCAAGAAAGTTCAAACTGAGCTTCAAATTTTTGCCTATTGAATGGGGTTCCTGGTCTCATGAGAGTCACTGACATGTGTATACAATATTCTGTAGAGTAAGTGTAATAGTTTTACTTGAGTTTAATTAAAAGTTGAATTTTGAGAGCCTGTATTTCCCCTCCATTACACAAATCCACTCCATCATACCCAGACCCAGTGGCCTTACCTGAGCTTTGGACAACTGCAGTCAATGGCATCATCCGCATCTCAGAAACTCATCTTTGTGGGCTTCCCGAACTTAGGAGACACTCTGGGTTTATTCTAGTCTTGGAACCAATCCTCTTTTATGACCCCTGATTCTAGTAACCCAAGCTTAACTATTATTTTAATATTGAGATGCTTAAGTGCCTTCCAGAAAGCCTCATTTTCCTTCTCATACCTTGGAATTAAATTCCATATCTTAAGTCCAAGTAACATAACCTGTTTCCTGAACTTTCTGCCTTACGGAGCTCTCTTCTTCAGAGATAATCTTGGACTGCTGCAGAAGGACTGCTCTGTGACAGGGGAAGGGGAAAGTATTAGCTGAGTTTGTAGGAGAAAAAGCTTCCATTAAGGGAAGTTTTTGTAACTACGAGCATGTATTATTCAAATCAGTTCATTCATTTATGTCATCAGATAATACTTACCATGTGCAATGAGTTAAATTCTATGAGAAGAACAAAGATGGAGTGTTCTCCTTAAGCTTCATGTCAGGCAATATGTCTTTGGTCTTGCCATTTTCCTAATTGAATTTGGCATGTCACTTGGCTCCTGTTAGCCTCAATTCCCTCATTTATAAAATGGAGATAATATTCACTCAACAGGGTTGTTGCAAGGATAAAATAGAATAATGGACAAAAAGCTATTTTACAAAAACTTAAATTCTAAACAAGTGTGTGCTATTATGATACGTAGATCACTGAACACCAGCAAAACATAAATAAAGGAAGGTGATTTAGAATTGTCCTTAGTCTCCTCCTACCTCTTGCTTTTTTAAATATTTGGAAGAAGAACTAAGATTCTGATGTTCAACCTGAGCATGAAATGCCTTGATCACCAAGCAGTTACGCTGTTTCCTCCCCCGCCCCCAACCTCTGCCGCCCTGTCTTTTCAATCAAAAAAGTTTCAAACCCTAAAGGGTTTACTATTAGAAATCACTGCATTCCAAGCTGCCCATTAAAAATATACACAATCTGAACTTCATTTTTTCCCCAGAAATCCAGGCAGCAGTGCCCTACAGGAGGATGTGTGAATGGAAATACGAGCCTTGTGCCACTCCCTGTTTTAAAACCTGCGGTGACCCTGCAGCTCTCGCGTGTAAATTTCTGCCACCGTAAGTCATGTTTAACCACTAATGAACAGATTCTAGCATTAGCAGATTCTGTTCCCAGTGATTATTTTTTTAGCTAAAAAAAATTCTCAAGAATAGTTTATTCTAGTTACTCATTCATGAATTTGTTTCGTTTTATTCAAGCAGTAGTTATTGAGAGTCTGCTCTATGCCAGCAATTCTTGTAGCTGCTGGGATACAGTATTGAACAAAGTACTTACCTTTCTTTAGCTTAAACATTTTGCTGCACTGAGGCAAAGAACAGAAAATTAAAATGTAAATATATAATGTGATCTATTGTTTAGATGGATTTATAATGGACAAAAATAAAGGAAGGGAAAAGGGAGCATAAAACAGATGTGCGTGTTTGCTCATTAATATAGGGTGGTCAGGGAAGAACAGGTTGACAAGGCAAGATCTAGTAAGAGATGTGAAGGAAGTGAGGGAACTAGCCATGTGGGTGTCTGGGGAAAAAGCCTTTCAACCTGAGAGAAGTATAAAGGTCCAGGGTGGGAATGTGTCTGGTGTGTTTGAGGATGAGCACGGAGGCCAGTTAACTGGGGCAAAGTGAACAAAACTGAGAGACATAGGAGAAGAAGCCAGAAAAAGTAGCTGGAAGTCGCACAGGGCCTTGTATTCTGTCGTGAGGACTTTGTCTTATTCTCTGAGTAATGCCTGGTGTACTTCGGGGCAGAGGAGTGGACTTGGTCCTTTGACAAGTTTACACTGGCTCTTGCACTGGCTCTTGCACTGGCTTCGGGGGAGGGGAAGAACAAGGGCAGAACTGGGCAGTGACACAGACAGGACATGAAGGGAATTTCACTAGGTTGGTAGCCCTGGAGGTTATGGGGAGAGTGAACAGATTCTGCCTGCATTTTGAAGTTAAGGCCATAGGGATGCTCATAGATTTAACATCAATTATGAGAGAAAGAGGCTTCCTCGGTGGCTCAGTGGTTAAGAATCCACCTGCAGTACAGGAGACGCAGGTTCGATCCCTGGGTTGGGAAGATCCCCTGGAGGAGGGCATGGAAACACACTCCAGTATTCTTGCCTGGAGAATCCCATTGACAGAGGAGCCCGGTGGGCTACAGTATATAGGGTTGCGAACATTCGGACACGACTGAAGTGACTGAGCATGCACGCATGCACACGAGAGAAAGAGGAGGTAAGGGCTCCAGGTCAGATCTCGGCATTTCATTGATTTCAGAATCATATGAAATTGCCATTTTTGTGGTCAAATCTGGTCAAATATCAACAAACTCAAATGATTCAATTTAATGGAAGGACTGAGTTGCCAGCTACTGAGATAAGGAAGATATTAGGAGGAGAAGTTTAGAGGAAAAGTCAGGAATTTGGTTTCAAGGATTTTAAACTTGAGACTGAAAATTATTCTTTGGATTTGGTAATCTGGAGAATAGGAAGAGGCAAAATGGAGATTGACAGTATATCAGCTATTTTTTTTTTTTAAAGCAGTTTTGTTGTAAAGGAGAACAGAGAAATGCAGCAGTAGTAGGAGGGAATATTTTTAAATGAATCATATTCCATTAGTTATTTATGAGCTTCTGCTCTACAACAAATACTGGTACTACAGAAGGTTCTGGCATATGAATAAGTGAGATGCAGTCCCTATTTCAAAGAGCTCAAAGTCTTTAGGAAGAAGACAGGAACACCAACAGATAACTGACCGTACAGGGAAAAGAGGACCAGAGGAATAAATGCCACAAGCGCAGCACATTGAAGTGTTTATATATAACATGACGCTCACTGTGCTAAGTGCTATAAAATGGGTAATCTCATTGTTCCTGTTGTCAAAAGAGGAAAAAAAACCAAGGCACGGGGAAGTTAAGCAGCTTGCCTCAGACCACACAGCTTTCAGGCAGCTGAGCCAGAGTTTGAACACCGACATCCTGTCGGGCACCATGTATTACAGGAACAGAGGGAAGGAAATGATCAGTTCAGTTCAGTCGCTCAGTCGTGTCCAACTCTTTGCAACCCCATGGGCTGCAGCACGCCAGGCCTCCCTGTCCATCACCAACTCCTGGAGTTTACTCAAACTCATGTCCATTTAGTTGGTGATGCCATCCAACCATCTCATCCTCTGTCGTCCCCT
>NW_011495084.1:1424351-1427635 GCF_000754665.1 Bison bison bison
AATGAATCAGCTCTTCGCATCAGGTGGCCAAAGTATTGGAGTTTCAGCTTCAACATCAGTCCTTCCAATGAACACCCAGGACTGGTCTCCTTTAGGATGGACTGGTTGGATCTCCTTGCAGTCCAAGGGACTCTCAAGAGTCTTCTCCAACAGCACAGTTCAAAAGCATCAATTCTTTGGCACTCAGCTTTCTTCACAGTCCAACTCTCACATCCATACATGACCACAGGAAAAACCATAGCCTTGATTAGATGGACCTTTTTGGCAAAGTAATATCTCTGCTTTTTAATATGCTGTCTAGGTTACTTTTGTTTATTTTCTTAAAAATGAAAACAACCAGTTCTTTCTGAAAAGAAGCCGCCACCACTCACTTGGACCCTTCACATTCACAAACCTATTTCCTGTCTCCTCTGGAAGCCATCAGGAGGCCGGGAAATAACAGGGCCTTCATAGGGAGGAGGCCATGCTGGGGAGTGCTGGGGAGGAAGGGAGAAAGAGAGGCGGACAAGAGCAGCCCTGGAACTGGGAAGGAAATGGAGCTATATTTGAAATGGCATTAGGCTAGTTTGTTTCCTGTGGCATACACAGTCTCCAGGGTGGTTGAACCCAGATCTTCAGTGCTTCCACTGTTTGGTCTATAGATCCCCCGGAGTTTCTGTTTTGGTATGATTAGAGCGTGGAGCAAAGACTCAGGATGAAACTTCACCCCTGCCAAGCCAATTCTCATCTCTGTCTTCATCACTGTTTCCTTTCTACTGCTCCCCTTTTCCTGGCTGAGACACGTCACTGTGGCTCTTCCTGGTCCTTGCTGTCCTGAGAGGAGGCTCAGGTACTGGGGTGGCATGTCAGCATCGCCCTGCATGCCTCCTCCAAGTCCCCACCACCACGCTGGTTCTAGAGGATTTCGGTTTCTGGCACATAGCAAGTGTTGAAAATAAAAATATCTAGTGGAAATGAGAAGTTTCATAAAAGATGCCAACTAGCATACCATAGAGCCCATATGTAAGTAGAGTTATTCCTATTACATAATATACCTATTATAAGAACTGTTCTGCATCTGAGGCGTGTTTGTCAGTCAGAAGTTGACTAAATTACCAGTTGTATGACAGAGTAAAGGGAACCCTGCTGTGTGCAACCATGAAGACATTTTAACGGAACAAGTTACTGGGTTTGGGAAGATATTTTTAAAAGAATAGCTGTGGTTTTGACTTGCATAAAGCAATTGCAAAATAATTGAGTTGCATAAAAAAGTGGTGTTTATTTAATTTGAGGATAGCCAACTGTCCCTGATATTTTCAGTAATTTAGTAGCTTTTTCTTATGTGCTTGACAAAGTTTAGAGTAGGATAAGAATATCATATACTGGTTAAAGTTTTATTATTTAAGTTCATTTTATGAAATAAATAATTGGTCTCATAAGCTAAGCTGTAAGTATTTCTTAAAAAAATTTGTGAAGGAAGTATCCAAGAGGTGACCACGCAGTCTCCTGTTAAAAGAGCAGTTAGCTTTTCTTGGGTTCGATTTCCTTCCATGAACAAGTGCCCTCTGGTGGCAACACGTGCCCAGAGTATCAAGTTAGTTCATATCCACACTGAATTGGAAAGGGGTTGTGAGTGTTTGGGTCCAAACTTTTACTTTATAGTTAAGGCAATTGGAAATATTTTACAATCACTGAGAGATCTTCCTGGCTGTCCAGTGGTTAAAATTCCACTTTCAATGCAGAGTGCGCCGGTTCAATCTCTGGTCAAGTAACTAAGATTCCATATGCCGCATAGCCAAAAAAGTTTTATTTAAATAAGTAAAATATTAAAAATAGTATTATAGCCTGCTGGTGTATTTGAGAGGCAGACAAGCAAGCCTTTTTAAAAACCGTATGTATGTTAATTCTCTCTAGTATGTGTGAGTCTAAGAACTGGCTGTACTTGAAGGGTATATTTCTTTTGAATCAAAATAAATTGGACTCTGAGACCCAACTGAACGAAAAGGAAGATGTAGTCTCAGTCATCATCTTGGCTTCATTCCCTTAGAGCAGAAGCATTTCAGGATGGTCTCATCTGTTTTGGGCTGATGATTCCCAAATCCATTCTTCTTGAAATTTGGGATTCTTGAAAGTGCAATGTGCCACATAAAAGACCAGATGTTTCGGAGCTTGAAATTCAGTCTGCTTAGGCTCATATGCAACCACCCCCTCTGTAAGCACTGCTGCTATTTCAGACACAGGCCCTGAGGCTCTTGGGAGAAGTGTAGCCTCGGCCATTCCCCTCCCTGTCCTCCAAGAGCAGCCATATCCCGACTCCATGTCTGCCACCCAGAGATTTCTAATTACTTTCCAATGACTTTTAGGGCTTAATAATAGGCAGAGACAGCCACTGAACATTCTGATTTGGTTCTACCAACATCCTTGTAAATATTCAAATAGTGTGTCTTATCTTCTTATATGTGAGGGGGTGTAGGAAAATAACAGTATGATGAATATAGAGTAAAATCACAATAAAGGATTCTTCTGCATTTCCAGTAATTTATGGAACATGGCCTTGGTGTGTGCCAAATTTAAGTGTATGTTTTGAATGTTCTGTGTTCAAATTCCGCCTCAGTCATGAATATTTCATTATCATCCACTAACTTGTAGTTTCATACAATGAGGTATGATGGAAAATAGCAAATGGAGCAATCCTTAGTGTTTGACAAGGCAAATAGAAGAATTATAGGAAAACTGTATCTTAATTGCATATATTAAATGCCATATATTGTTATATTAAATTTTTTTCTTTAATTTTTTTCATGTGAAGGATTGAAGGATGCTTTCCCTATTGCCCTAAACATATGATCCTTGATGAAGTCACTCTTAAATGTGTTTATCCAGAAGACTGTAAGTATGAATCTTACTTAACTTATTCTGAAGTGTAAAATACATGAATATATTTATACAGTGGCAAGTAACTATAAGAACAGACATTTTAGACAAACAACAAACCTTCATAAGATTCTCCTTCATTGTCTTTTTCAAAGTGGTTTTTTTTTTTTTGGTTCTGAGTTACTTTTCGGTTTGGTTCGGTTCAGTCACTCAGTTGTGTCCGATTCTTTGCGACCCCATGAATCGCAGCACACCAGGCCTCCCTGTCCATCACCAACTCCCAGAGTTCACTCAAACTCATGTCCATCGAGTCGGTGATGCCATCCAGCCATCTCATCCTCTGTTGTCCCTTCTCCTCCTGCCCCCAATCCTTCCCAGCATCAGAGTCTTTTCCAATGAGTCAACTCTTCGCATGAGGTGGCCAAAGTATT
>NW_011495084.1:1427735-1433697 GCF_000754665.1 Bison bison bison
CTTCCAAAGAAATCCCAGGGCTGATCTCCTTTAGGATGGACTAGTTAGACCTCTTTGCAGTCCAAGGGACTCTCAACAGTCTTCTCCAACATTAAAATTATGCAAATTTTTCTTCTGATATTCCTCTTGCATCCTCTCTCCCAAAACATTTTCCTTATATGAACATTCTTATATGAACTGTCTGGGCCTCACTTTAAGCAAAACAGATTAAAGAAGAGTATCTTTGTTTCTTTGTAGGCATACCTCTGATTCCCACAGAACCAGCATTAATTTCACCAGGTAAGCCATCTCTACCCATGTTTATAAGTATTGTAATTTTAGACATTAAACTTAGCATTATGTAACTTAGATCTTGGCACGCTTAAACAGCTGCTGGTGTTAGTTATACCCAGCCCACTGGAGAACCCAGCAGTCACTTTTGTTTCACTGAGTAACTGTTTACTGGATCAACGAGCCACATTTTCAGAATGGTTTCTGCATCTGGTCTGTCTCTGTCCCATTTCAGTTAGTATAGATAATGAGAATGCCCGTCGCATTTTTGCCTAGAATTTGTTGTTGTTCAGCCTCTCAGTCGTGTCCAACTCTTTGTGACGCCATGGACTGCAACCCACCAGGTTTCCCTGTCCATCACCATCTCCCGGAGTTTGCTCAAACTCATGTCCATTGAGTCAATGATGCCATCCAACCATCTCATCCTCTGTTGCCCTCTTCTCCTGCCTTCAGTCTTGCCCAGCATCAGGGTCTTTTCCAGTGAGTGAGTTCTTCGTCTCAGGTGGCCAAAATGTTGGAGCTTCAGCGTCAGTCCTTCCAATGAATATTCAGGGTTGATTTCCTTTAGGATGGACTGGTTTGATCTCCAAGGGACTCTCAAGTGTCTTCTCCAATACCACATTGCAAAAGCATCAATTCTTCAGTGCTCAGCCTTCTGTATGGTCCAACTCTCACATCCATCCATGACTACTGGAAAAACCATAGCTTTGACTAAATGGACCTTGTCAGCAAAGTGATAACTCTGCTTTTGAGTATGCTGTCTAGGTTTGTCATAGCTTTTTTTCTAAGGTGCAAGTGTCATTTAATTTTATGGCTGCAATCACCATTTGCAGTGATTTTGGAGCCCAGGAAAATAAAATCTGCCAATTTCCCACGTTTCCCCATCTATTCACCAGGAAGTGATGGGACCAGATGCCATGATCTTCGTTTTTTGAGTGTTAAAATTTAGGCCAGCTTTTTCACACTCCTCTTTCACCTTCATCAAGAGGCTCTTTAGTTCCCCCTCGCTTTCCTCCATTAAAGTAGTATCACCTGCATATCTAAGGTTGTTGATTTTTCTCCTGGAAATCTTGATTCCAGGTTATGATTCATCCACCCCAGCAATTCTCATGATGTACTCTGCATATAAGTTAAATAAGCAGGCTGACAGTATACAGGCTTGATATGCTCCTTTCCCAGTTGTGAACCAGTTGGTTGTTCCATACATGCTAAGTTGCTTCAGTTGTGTTTGACTCTTTGTGACCCTATGGACTATAGCCCCCTAGGCTCCTGTCTATGGGACTACCCAGGGAAGAATACTGGAGTGAGTTGCCATTTTCTCCTCCAGGGGACCTTCCTGACCCAGGGATTAAATCCTCATCTCTTACGTCTCCTGCACTGGTGGGCAGGTTCTTTACCACTAGTGCCACCTGGGAAGCCCTTCATTTCCAACTATTGCTCCTTGACCTGCATACAGGTTTCTCAGGAGGCAGGTAGGGTGGTCTCTTATTCCCACGTCTCTAAGAATTTTCCAGTTTGTTGTGATCCACACAGTCAAAAGCTTTAGCGTAGTCAGTGAAGTAGAAGTAGATGTTGGCATAAATCCTCTTGGATGAGGCTGCTATTAGCCCTACCATAGAGACTGTGGGCTCCAGGACTGGGCTGCCTTAGGCCAAGCAACTAAGGGGCCTCCCCCATCAGCAGAAAATTGGATTAAAGATTTACTGAGCATGGCCCTAACCACCAGAGGAAGACCCAGCTTTCCCCACAGCCAGTTCCTCCCATCAGGAAGCTTGCATAAGCCTCTCTTATTTTTATCCATCAGAGGGCAGACAGAAGAAGCAAGAACTATAATCCCATTTTAGTCTGTAAAAATGTCATATTCTGTAGAAGTTACATCTAATAAACCATGAACCCAGCTTTTAGGACCAAGCAATAGAAGTTTTTATTCTACTTTATGATAAGTTGTTAGAATATATAAAATAAGTTATTTATAAAATTTATTTAATTCTCTGATGTCATTGTGGTAGACTGAATAATGGCTGCCCAAAGATGTCCATGTCGTCATCTCCAGAATTTGTGAAAATGGGACCTTGCATGCTGCAGATGTGATGAAGTTAAGAATTTTGAGATGGGGAGTTTTCCTGAATTATCTGTGTGAGCCCAGTGTAATCACAAAGATCCTTATAAAAGAGAAGGAGGATGGTCAGAGTCAGAGGAGATAATGCATGTGAGAAGTCAAAATTAGCAGGGAAGGACAAAGGGAGAGGGGGAAGAAGGGAGAGAGAGAGACTGAGATTTGAAAATATTATCCTGTGGTTTTGAAGATGGAGGAAGGGGCCATGATGCATCAATATATTGATGCAATCAATAGTTGGAAAAGCAAGGAAACAAATTCTTCCATAGAGACTCTAGAAGGAATACAGCCATTGATTTTTCCAGGACTGGGCTGCCTTAGGCCAAGCACCTAAGGGGCCTCCCCCATCAGCAGAAAATTGGATTAAAGGACTTCTGACTTCCAGAACCGCAAAATAATAATTTGGTGATGTTTTAAACCACTAAACTTGTAATAATTTGTTTATAGCAGCCACAGGAAATTAATATGGTCATTTTAGATAGTATCAACAATGGATACTTCAATTACAGCTAGACAAAATTTCAGCCCTTCATTTTGGCACAAGGAGTTCATCAAAGCTATATATTGTCACCCTGCTTATTTAACTTATATGCAGAGTACATCATGTGAAATACTGGACTGGATAAAGCGCAAGCTGGAATCAAGATTGCTGTGAGATTATCAATAACCTCAGATATTTGGATGACACCACCCTTATGGCAGAAAGCAAAGAGGAACTAAAGAACCTCTTGATGAAGGTGGAAGACGAGAGTGAAAAAGATGGCTTAAAACTCAACATTGAAAAAACAAGGATCATGGCATTTGGTCCCATCACTTCATGGCAATATATGGAGAAACAATGGAAACAGAGACAGACTTTATTTTCTTGGGCTCCAAAATCACTGCAGATGGTGACTGTGTGTGTGTGTGCTCAGTCGTGTCCAACTCTTTGCAACCCCATGGAATGTAGCCCATAAGGCTCCTCTGTCCATGGAATTTTCCAGGCGATAATTCTGGAATGGGTTGCCATTTCCTTCTCCAGGATGGTGAATGCACCCATGAAGTTAAAAGATAGCTTTGGAAGTTGGTGATGGACAGGGAAGCCTGGCATTCGGCAGTCCATGGGGTAGCAAAGAGTCTGACACGACTGAGCGACTGAACTGAACTGCTCCTTGGAAGAAAAGCTATGACCAACCTAGACAGCATATTAAAAAGCAGAGACATTACTTTGCCAAGAAAGATTCAAATAGTCAAAGCTATTATTTCTCCAGTAGTCATGTATGGATGTGAGAGTTGGGCCATTAAGAAGGCTGTGTGTGGCAGAATTGATGTTTTCAAACTGTGGTGTTGGAGAAGACTCTTGAGTGACTAAAAAACAACAGTCCTTCAGACTTTGAATATTTTGGAGACATCTTTATTGCTAACAAAAAACTTTAGAAGGCATCTTACAAGTATGTTTCCATTCAGTTCAGTCGCTCAGTCGTGTCCAACTCTTTGCAACCCCATGGACTACTGCATGCCAGGCTTCCCTGTCCACCACCAACTCCCGAAACTTGCTCAAACTCATGTCCATTGAGTTGGTGATGCCATCCAACCATCTCATCCTCCGTCGTCCCCTTCTCCTCCCGCCTTCAAGCTTTCCCAGCATCAGGGTCTTTTACAATGAGTCAGTTCTTTGCATCAGGTGGCCAAAATTTTGGAGTTTCAGCTTCAGCATCAGTCCTTCCAATGAATGTTCAAGACTGATTTCCTTTAGGATTGACTGGTAGGATCTCCTTGCAGTCCAGGGGACTCTCAAAAGCCTTTTCCAACACCACAGTTCAAAAGCATCAATTCTTTGGCACTCAGCTTTCTTTATAGGCCAACTCTCACATCCATACCTGACTACTGGAAAAACCATAGCTTTGCCTAGATGGACCTTTGTTGGCAAAGTAATGTCTCTGCTTTTGAATATGCTCTCTAGGTTGCTCATAGCTTTTCTTCCAAGGAGAAAGCATCTTTTAATTTTATGGCTGCAGTTACCATCTGCAGTGATTTTGGAGCCCCCCTCAAATAAAGTCTCTCATTGTTTCCATTGTTTCCACATCTATTTGCCATGAAGTGTTCGAACCAGATGCCAAGATCTTCATTTTCTGAATGTTTACCCATCATATTTTCCCTTTCAATGGATACCTTCTTTACCACATCCTCAACTGGGGTCTTGATTAGTCCATAGCATCATCTATTCTGCTTGCAAGGAAAACATTCTAGAGATTCACTGGGAAATTAATCAACCTCGCTATGTATTTTAAGAATTCAACAAAATTTGTAACTCCTGAGCAGTCTTTAGTGATACTATTGATATTTCTACCAGTTCAAACAAATGTGTTGACACCATCAAGGCAGTGAAGGTGTTTTATAGAATGGTGCCTCAAAGCCAGTACTCTGGAATCAGAATTCCCAAGTTCAAATTCTGCCTTTGACACTTACCAGCTTACTTCTCTACAGCTTAGTCTCCTTATCTGTAAAATGACAATAATATTATTATCTATACTTCACAGGGTTCTTCTTAGAATTAAGTGAAATAATCTGTATAAAATTTCTGATCATGGTGTCTGTCACAAATGAATTTTATACATGATCAATACCACTTCACCAATGTTGGGGACCTCTTTATTTCCTTCAGGTCCAGAAATGATTACTCCATCAGACTTCACTGCAATTGACATGCTAACAACAACAACAGGTTTGGAATGTGAGGTATGACTGCATAATATCTTCAGCTATCTCTCATTTCCTGATTGTGTCTATTAATGTTTCTGTATCACTATCCAAACGCTATTAAAATTCTTTTGGTACGCTCTCAAGTCTTTCTTTGTTAAATTAAGTATGCCTTCAGTTCAGTTCAGTTCAGTCGCTCAGTCATGTTCAACTCTTTGCGACCCCATGAATCACAGCACGCCAGGCCTCCCTGTCCATCACCAACTCCTGGAGTTCACTCATACTCATGTCCATCGAGTCAGTGATGCCATCCAACCATCTCATCCTCTGCCATCCAGCCATCTCATCCTCTGCCATCCCTTTCTCTTCATGCCCGCAATCCGTCCCAGCATCAGGGTCTTTTCCAATAAGTCAACTCTTCACATGAGGTGGCCAAAGTATTGCAGTTTCAGTTTCAGCTTCAGCATCAGTCCCTCCAATGAACACCCAGGACTGATCTCCTTTAGGATGCCTTCAGTTCAGTTCAGTTGCTCAGTCGTGTCCGACTCTTTGCAACCCCATGAACTGCAGCACGCCAGGCCTCCCTGTCCATCACCAACTCCTGGAGTTCACTCAGACTCACGTCCATCGAGTCAGTGATGCCATCCAGCCATCTCATCCTCTCTCGTCCCCTTCTCCTCTTGCCCACAATCCCTCGCAGCATCAGGGTCTTTTCCAATGAGTCAGCTCTTCGCATGAGGTGGCCAAAGCACTGGAGTTTCAGCTTTAGCATCATTCCTTCCAAAGAAATCCCAGGGCTGATCTCCTTCAGAATGGACTGGTTGGATCTCCTTACAGTCCAAAGGACTCTCAAGAGTCTTCTCCAACACCACAGTTCAAAAGCATCAATTCTTCCTG
>NW_011495084.1:1433974-1435991 GCF_000754665.1 Bison bison bison
CTGCATGTAGGTTTCTCAAGAGGCAGGTCAGGTGGTCTGGTATTCCCATCTCTTTCAGAATTTTCCAGTTTACTGTGATCCACACAGTCAAAGGCTTTGGCATAGTCAATAAAGCAGAAATAGATATTTTTCTTTAACTCTCTTGCTTTTTCCATGATCCAGCAGATGTTGGCAATTTGATCTCTGGTTTCTCTGCCTTTTCTAACTGTCAAATATTTCTTAATAATTAGATTCTGGTTACACTAAGAAAAACAAAATGAAATGCAAATGACTTCTTAAAGATGAGTCCTTAATAACAATAATTTTTGTGATAATTAGGTAGAATAATAATTACATGTGTTAATTTAATTAGATAATTTATTAATTTACAATAATAATTAAATGTGATTCTTTAATAATTCTTTAATGATGATAATTCTTTATAATAATAGGGTATATTTTGGGTTTCTCTATAAACTGGGCATTCAAAAATATTTATCAAGCAGGTACTATATACCATCTGTTGATCTGTGCACATGTTCAGTCATGTCCGACTCTGTGCAACCCTTTGAACTGTAGCCCACCAGGCTCCTCTGTCCATGGGATTATCCAGGCAAGAATACTGGAGTGGGTTGCCATTTTCTTCTCCAAGGGATCATCCATCCTGACCCAGAGCTCAAACTCGCATCTCCTGCGTCTCCTGCATTGCAGGCGAATTCTTCACCTGCTGAACCACTGGGGCACTGTGCAAAATGACGAAGATATACGAGTACAAGATAAGGTCACTGAATCCCAGAGCTAGTAATTGTCTTGGCTGAGACTTTAGAAATTATCTCCTTACTCCAAATATGCCACTTGTTCTGATAAACCAGTTATTTATCCAACTAACATTTATTCAGCACTATTGCTGGCTAGGAGCTGTTCAGGTAAATTACTGCTTTTACATAGTGTACATTGTATTGGATTCTAAAGTAGACAATAAGCAAAATTAATTTGCCAAGTTATATAAAACATTGTAGAGATTGGTGCTCAGGAGAAAAATAAAACTATTTTTGATGAAATGATTTTCACTGAGCCTCATTAATAGAGTAACTGTTACTTTAAAGAAAAAATCTGAAAAAGTTGAGAGAGTGAACCATGCAAAGAACCATGCAAAGCAATCCAAGCAGAGGGATCAGCAAGTGCAAAGGCCCTGAGCTGAGAATGTACCTAACAACCTAAAAAAATGAAAGAATAGCAAGGAGGTCATGCAGTGAGTCCAGAGTGAAATAATAGGAAATAGATTATGTAAGGCCTTGGGGATGATTGTAAAGACTGTGGCTTTCATTCTAAGTGACTTCGAAAGAGCAAAGGGAGATTTTTGAGCAGATGAATTATATGATCTGCATATGTCATCTGCAGATCTGAGGTTATTGATATTTCTCCTGGAAATCTTGATTCCAGCCTATGCTTCCTCCAGCCCAGCGTTTCTCATGATGTACTCTGCATATAAGTTAAATAAGCAGGGTGACTATATACAGCCTTGACGTACTCCTTTTCCTATTTGGAACCAGTCTGTGGTTCCATGTCCAGTTCTAACTGTTGCTTCCTGACCTGCATGTAGGTTTCTCATTCCCATCTCTTGAAGAATTTTCCACAGTTTATTGTGATCCACACAGTCAAAGGCTTTTGCATAGTCAATAAAGCAGAAGTAGATGTTTTTTCTGTATGTCTTCTTTGGAGAAATGTCTATTTAGTTCTTTGGCCCATTTTTTGATTGGGTCGTTTATTTTTCTGGAGTTGAGCTGTAGGAGTTGCTTGTATATTCTTGAGATTAGTTGTTTGTCGGTTGCTTCATTTGCTATTATTTTCTCCCATTCTGAAGGCTGTCTTTTCACCTTGCTAATAGTTTCCTTTGATGTGCAGAAGCTTTTAAGGTTAATTAGGTCCCATTTGTTTATTTTTGCTTTTATTTCCAATATTCTGGGAGGTGGGTCATAGAGGATCCTGCTGTGATGTATGTCGGAAAGTGTTTTGCCTATGTTCTCCTCTAGGAGTT
>NW_011495084.1:1436091-1459038 GCF_000754665.1 Bison bison bison
CTTGCTTTTTCCATGATCCAGCGGATGTTGGCAATTTGATCTCCGGTTCCTCTGCCTTTTCTAAAACAAGCTTGAGCATCTGGAAGTTCATGGTTCATGTATTGCTGGAGCCCGGCTTGGAGAATTTTGAGCATTACTTTACTAGCGTGTGAGATGAGTGCAATTGTGTGGTGGTTTGAGCATTCTTTGGCACTGCCTTTCTTCGGGATTTAGTTTGACCTTAAACCTGATTTTCTGTCTACGAAATAGGGAAAAATTTTAATAACTACCTCAGAGGGTGTTTTTGTGGAAATAAAATGGACTAATTAGAATGATGTCTGGAGCATAGTAAGTAGATGATATTTATCATTGCTACAGTTATTAGTATAATTTATATAGAATATAATTTATAAGCTTTGAAAAATCTGCAACTTTATCTAGAAGTCTGTAAGCTATATGTAAAAAAATAAATTTTAATGATTCTATCCAGATACTGCCCAACTGATATTACATTTGATTTTTAATGAAATATTTGGATAATATTAAGTTGTTATTTTTAAACTGACATTAACAGAAGTCTTAATCATACTAACTTTATACAACATAATATGAAAGGTCAACTGCCACTGTTTTAAGTCTGCTTGCAGAACACTGATCTAGACAATTTAGGACAAGACTGCAGTTTTCTCAGAAGTTGAGTATGTGGGCAGTTCTGATATCAAATCAATATTAAGGTAAAATTAAATCAATCGTACTGCTGAGTATTTTAGAGAAGATACCTCAACAAAAGCCACTGTGAAATTTTCATTGTTCATCTTTCAAAAGATTCTGTATTTAGTAAGTGTATACTATAGGCAATGTGAATGGGAAATTTAAAACGTTAGTTGAAAATGGAAAAAAATGCATTAATTTTCTTTTTTATTAACAGCCTCAACAATTTGATCCTGTTTATAATTGTAGCCAATATATATGTCTTAACATGGAATGGAAGTTGTACAACTGGTCTCTTAATTGCCCAAAGGACTTGGAAATGCCTGACTGTGGTTTCCGGGGAAGACCTGTTCAAGTGAATAGTGATATCTGCTGCCCTGAGTGGGAATGTCCATGTGAGTTTTATCAGTTTTAAATCAGGGGGAGATGGTTATTTTTTTGAAGCTATCACTTCATCAAGTCAAAGTTCATTTGACTTATGATTTTGGCTTCCAATAGCTTTTAAAGTTGCTTTTTGTCCAACATAATAAAACCAATTTGAAAGATGTTTTTAAAGGAGAAGTTATTACTGTAATACAAATAATTAGTTAATAGACTAAATCTACTCTCTATCACTTTTTAGGTCGGTGTTCCATGTTGTCAGAACTCAGCATTATTACTTTTGATGGAAATAATGCAGCATTATATAGTATGGCTTCTTATATCTTAGTAAGAATTCCTGGGGAAGTTATAGTTGCTCATATTGAAAAATGTTCCATGAATCAGGTAAGTCATAATTTATTCTTGTGTCATTTATTCATAAATCTAGCAGCTGAAGTATGTTGCAACATTAGGTATTCCCACAATAAGAAGGGACTCAAGAATTCACTGAGATTTATCTTCTGGTACTTAAAACATGAATATATTTCAAGTGAATATATTTAGAAGCATATAATATTAATCCAAAAAATGTTTTTAAAAGTCAAGTAGTGTATTTTTTTTTAAGTGTTTTATCTTTATACCTTTTTTTTTTTCCAGAATGGAAACTCATTTAAAAAGCTAGTGAGTATTTGGAAAATGTTTAGTAAATTACTTCTATTTATTGCTAAAATTATGTTTAACTCCATAAAGTTTCAATTTTTTTTCAATGAAGGCTTCCTCTGGAAGAGTCTCTGGACTTTGTTTTAAGAAGTTAAATTTGACCACATCTCTACATAAAGTACTTGTCAATCGGGTAGCAAGAAAGGTAGGAACACAAAGTTAAAACATGTCTTCACCTTAGATGAAACTGAGAAATTATGTAAGTACAGTTATTTCCCAAAAGAGGGGAATTAAGCATATCAGTGGATTTCCATTGCTACGATGTCTAATCATTCTTTTTACAGACAGTATAAAAATGTGTTTCATAATCTTATATGTCTCCTACCATAACCTCCCAACTGTTGCAAATGTTTCTCCTTTTGTGAGGTTAACTGAAACTGCCATGTTAAACATTCTAAAGCTCTCTCGAGAATGTGAGTTGCTGAGCTTCCTAGTGTTAGAGTTAATGTTAGTGTTTCAAATTAGACAAAGTGGAAATGAGGTGAAAGAGGGGATCATAAGGTTGCAAAGAGTAGCAGGCAGCCAAGAATACCAGAATGAAGACCATGGAGAGAACAAATGGAAAGAGTAGTTTTGAAATATTGATACTGTTGACTGATAGCTAAAATAAGAAAAAAAAATGAAGGAATATTTAAATTTATTGAAATAAATGGGAGAAGAGCAATGCATCATTAAAAAGCTGGAAAGGAGCCTTTTGATTTTACAGGGAAAACCTTTATCCCAAGGAATTATGCTTCCCCAGTAGGAGTGTTGAGAGCTGTATGACTCACTCAGACATATAGTGCAGTGCGTGCTCAGTCGTGTCTGACTCTTTGCAACCCCGTGGTCTGTAGCCCACCAGGCTACTCTGCCCATGGGGTTCCCAGGCAAGAATATTGGAATACGGTACCATTTCCTCCTCCAGGGGTCTTCCCAACCCACAGATCAAACCCAATCTCCTGCATTGGCAGGCAGATTCTTTACCACTAGCGCCACCTGGGAAGCCCTCAGATAACACATGGTGCTCTCAAAAATAGAAGAAAGCAATATGTAAAGATTTAGCTCAGAATGGCTGAGATGTTATGTGTTTTTCAGAAATAATTCTGTTAGCACAGGCCATAGATTCTGAACTTGAAACAGTGTTAAAGCAAGTCTATATTCAGTAAAATGTCAGAAAGTTTAGGAGCAGTGACCCCATAGGAGACTGACCCAGCCTTGCCTATGAGTGTCCAGGAGTCTCCGGCAGAGGCATGGGTTGGTGGTGGCCTGCTGCAGGGTGGGGGGCACTGAGGTCGGCAGTGTGTGCATTGGGATCTTCTGAAGGAGGTTGCCATTATCTTCATTACCTCCACCATAGTTTGGTCTCAGATCAAACAACAGGGAGGGAACACAGCCCTCCCTGCCCATCAACAGAAAATTGGATTAAAGATTTACTGAGCATGGCCCCGCCCATCAGAACAAGACCCAATTTTCAGTCAGTCTCTCCCATCAGGAAGCTTCCATAAGCCTCTTATCCTTCTCCATCAGAGGGCAGACAGAATGAAAACCACAATCACAGAAAACTAATCAATCTGATCACATGCACCACAGCCTTGTCTAACTCAATGAAACTACGAGCCATGCCATGTAGGGCCACCCAAGACAGACGGGTCATATGGAGAGTTCTGACAAATCGTGGTCCACTGGAGAAGGGAATGGCAAACCACTTCAGTATTATTGCCTTGAGAACCCCATGAAAAGGCAAAAAGATAGGACACTGAAAAATGAACTCCCCAGGTCAGTAGGGGAAGAGTAGAGAATTATGCTACTGGATAAGAGTAGAGAAATACTCCAGAAAGAATGAAGAGATGGAGCCAAAGCAAAAAACAACCCCCAGTTGTGGACATGACTAGTGATGAAAGTAAAGTCCGATGCTGTAAAGAACAATCTTGCGTAGGAACCTGAGATGTTAGGTCCACGAACCAAGGTAAATTGGAAGTGGTCAAACAGGGGATGGCAACAGTGAACATTGACATTTTAGGAATCAGTTAACTAAAATGGACTGGAATGTGCAAATTTAACTCAGATGACCATTATATCTACTACTGTGGGCAAGAATCCCTTAGAAGAAATGGAGTAGCCCTCATAGTCAATAAAGAGTCTGAAATGCAGAACATGTGTGCAATCTCAAAAATGACAGAATGATCTTGGTTTGTTTCCAAGGCAAACCATTCAGTATCATAGTAATCCAAGTCTATGCCCCAGCCAGTAATGCTAAAAAAGCTGAAGTTGAAAAGTTCTATGAAGACTTACAAGATCTTCTAGATCTAATACCCAAAAAAAGATGTCCTTTTCATTATAGAGGACTGGAATGCAAAAATAGGAAGTCAAGAGGTATCTGGAGTAACAAGCAAGTTTGGTCTTGGAGTACAAAATGAAGCAGGGCAAAGGCCAACAGAGTTTTGTCAAACAAAGCACTGGACATAGCAAAAACCTTCTTGCAACAACACAAGAGACACGTGTTAGACATCCCATGGACATCACCAGATGGTCAATACTGAAATCAGATTGACTTTGTTCTTTGTAGCCAAAGATGGAGAAACTGTATACAGTCAGCAAAAACAAGATGGGGAGCTGACTGTGGCTCAGATCATGAACTCCTTATTGTAAAATTCAGACGAAAATTGAAGAAAGTAGGGAAAACAATGACACCATTCAGGTATGACCTAAATCAAATCCCTTACGGTTATACAGTGCAAGTGACAAATAGATTCAAGGGATTAGGCCTGACAGAGTGCCTGAAGAACTGTGGATGGAGGTTCCTGACATTGTACAGCGGGCAGTGATAAGATCATCCCCAAGAAAAAGAAATGCAAAAAGGCAAAATGGTTGTCTGAGGGGGCCTTAAAAAGAGCTGAGAAAAGAAAAGAAGCAAAAGGCAAAGGAGAAAATGAAAGATATACATATTTGAATGCAGAGTTCCAAAGAATAGCAAGGAGAGATAAGAAAACCTTCCTCAGTGACCAAAGCAAAAAAATAGAGGAAAACAAGAATGGGAAAGACTAGAGATCTCGTCAAGAAAATTAGAGATACCAAGGGGACATTTCATGCAAAGATGGGCACAATAAAGGAAGGAAACAATATGGACCTAACAGAAGCAGGAGATATTAAGAAGAGGTGGCAAGAATACACAGAACCATGCAAAAAATTTTCATGACCCATATAACCGTGATGGTGTGATCACTCACTTAGAGCCAGACATCCTGGAATGTAAAGTCAAGTAGGCCTTAGGAAGCATCACTATGAAAAAATACTAATGGAGGTGATCAAATTCCAGTTGAGCTATTTCAAATCCTAAAAGATGATGCTGTTAAAGGGCTGCACTCAATATGCCAGCAAATTTGTAAAACTCAGCCATAGCCACAGGACTGGAAAAAGGCAGTTTTAATTCCAATCCCAAAGAAAGGCAATGCCAAAGAATGCTCAAACTACCACACAATTGCACTCATCTCACACACTAGCAAAGTAATGCTCAAAATTCTCCAAACCAGGCTTCAACAGTATGTGAACCATGAACTTCGAGATGTTCAAGCTGGATTTAGAAAAGGCAGAGGAACTAGAAATCAAATTGCCAACATCTGTTGGATCATTGAAAAAGTAAGAGAATTCCAGAAAAGCATCAACTTCTGCTTTATTGACTATGCCAAAGCCTTCAACTGTGTGGATCACTACAAATTGTGGAAAATTCTTAGAGATGGTAATACCAGACCACCTTACCTGCCTCCTGAGAAATCTTTGTGCAGGTCAAGAAGCAATAGTTAGAACTGGACATGGAAAACAGACTTGTTCCAAATTGGGAAGGGAGTACGTCAAAGCTGTATATTGTCACCCTGCTTATTTAACTTACATGCAGAGTACATCATGAGCAACGCTGGGCTGCAAGAAGCACAAGCTGCAATCAAGATTGCTGGGAGAAATATCAGTAACCTCAGATATGCAGATGACACCACCCTTATGGCAGAAAGTGAAGAAGAACTAAAGAGCCTCTTGATAAAAGTGAAAGAGGAAAGTGAAAAAGTTGGCTTAAAACTCAACATTCAGAAAACTAAGATCATGGCATCTGGTCCCATCACTTTATGGAAAATAGACGGGGAGATAATGGAAACAATAAGAGACTTTATTTTTTGGGGCTCCAAAATCACTGCAGATGGTGACTGCACCCATGAAATTAAAAGATGCTTGCTCCTTGGAAGAAAAGCTATGACCAACCTAGATGGCGTTTTAAAAAACAGAGACGTTACTTTGCCAACAAAAGTCCATCTAGTCAAAGCTGTGGTTTTTCCAATAGTCCTGTATGGGTGTGAGAGTTGGACTCTAAAGGAAGCTGAACGTCAAAGAATTGATGCTTTTCAACAGTAGTGTTGGAGAACTCTTGAGAGTCCCTTGGACTGCAAGGAGATCCAACCAGTCAATCCTAAAGGAAATCAGTCCTGAAATTTCATTGGAAGGACTGACGCTGAAGCTGAAAATCCAATACTTTGGCCATATGATGTGAAGAACTAACTCATTGGAAAAGACGCTGATGCTTGGAAAGATTTAAAGCAGGAGGAGAAGGGGACGAGAGAGGATGAGATGCTTGGATGGCATCACTCACTCAATGGCCATGAGTTTGAACAAGCTCTGGGAGTTGGTGATGGACAGGGAAGCCTGCTGTGCTGCAGTCCAGGGGGTCACAAAGAGTCAGACATGATTGAGCTACTGAACTGAACTGAAACTTACAGTTGAATGCATGGCTTTTTTGGATGGTAGAATATCTATATATATCTTTGACTTTCATAAGGTTGGTATATAATACTGGGTAGGAAATAAGCTTGAACCTGGTCAGCACTATGGTTTTGAGCATTTGGGTGGAAGGGCTTATTTTCAGCTTCAGCTGAACTGCTGATTGGTCATGTATTCAGTTGAAAACTTACTAACTTAAAAAATCATTTAGTGAGTTTATGTGATAAAATGAAACAGTTCCTGATCTCAAGTAACTTGCAGTTGTGTGTGGGGTGCGTACATGTAATTTTTTTGCCAACTAAAGGCAGCAGTAGCCAAAGTGATAAGAGTCATGACCAAGATATCATGGAAACAGAGATAAGGCTCATTTAAATGCTGTGTATAGGAGGGTCAAATAGATATTTTTGGAGAAGTGACACCTGAGATAAATCTTAAAGAATGAGTAGAAATTCAGCAGGCAAAGGATGTTTCAGCTTGAGGGTAGCAGTATGAGGAAGATTTAAAGATTAGAAATTGGATGGTTAGTTAGGTATAAATTTGAGAATTTTACTGATAGTTATATAGCTCGTGGTTCATTGTCATCACTGTTATTTAAAGCACTGTTTTCAAAGTAAAATCCTTAGATTGCTTATAGTAATATTACAAAGAAAGCGTGTTAAAAATATAAAATCTAGAATCCAGCTGAAACTTGAAAAGTAGAATTTCTGAAAATCCTAATCTTTACCAAGCCTCACAGGTGGTTGTTATGAGCATTATAAGTAAAGAAACACTTATTTAGATCAAAGAGAGAACCCAGATTAAAGACCTCAGACAGACGCTCTACCGTCTGAGCCACCAGGGAAGTCCGATAAAAAGCTTTATCTTAAATTTATATTAGGAAGTAATAGTGTGATCAACATATATTGAGGGAAGCAAATTAAAATAGTATAGAACTTAGAGGAAGGCTTGGTTTTGTAGAAAGCAAAGGGCACTGTTGCCGTTTACTCGCTGAGTAGTGTCTGGCTCTTCCGTGGCCCCATGGACTGTAGCCCACTGAGATCCTCTGTTCATGGGGTTTTCCAGGCAGGAATACTGGAGTGGGTTACCATTTCCTTCTCCAGGGCATCTTCTCGACCCAGGGATTGAACCCGAGGCTCCCGCCACATCCCCTGCATTGGCAGGCGGATTCTTTACCACTGAGCCACCTGGGACGCCCCCAGATATTGAATATAACAAGACACGAAAGAACAATACAAGAATTTAGGAGCTCTGAGAAACTGACACCACAGGGTGTGTATTAAACCGTAAACATCGCTCTAACAGGTGTACATGCATTATGTCATTTTAGGTAGAGGTGGGTTCTGCTGTTGTGCCTTTGCCCTTTTCAAATCAAGATCTGTCCATAGAGGATTCTGGTTCAATGTATGTGATTACTACTCCAGCTGGACTAATCATAAAGTGGACTCATCTTACGGGGATCGTAGACATTCATTTTGGCTCTCAATTTAATTTGTCATCCTATACAGAAGGACTTTGTGGTGAGCACTGCTTTTCAAATATCTGTTTCTTTTTTTTGTTGTTTTCTTTCTGTTCACATTACACAGCTTTGGCCCCTCATTCCCTGCTTGTTTGTACTGAAGAGATGTTACTAACCTTCAGTACCTCATGTGAATACTGAAGGAAACAATGTCTTTCTATAAATGGAAAGGAAGAAGCAAGATAATACAGTTCAACTTGGGTGTTTTTTAGAGATACATTCTTACCACTGTTGCTACAATACTGTTTGCATTCCTACTATCTCATCTTTATTAAGCATTAATGAAATCTCAGGCATTATTTTACAAACTTTATCTCATTCGATTCTAGCAGTAACCCTAATAAGTAGGCACCAGTGTTAATTTATAAGTGATAAAAATGAGGCATAGAATGATGAAAAACTTTGTTTCTTACTTACTTTTTAAAGTTTGACATCAAAGAAAGCTTAGTTAAGTCATCTTGAAAGGTATATTCAGGGAGCACAATGTTCTGAATATTAGTCCCAGTTTTGTTGTGAAGTGTAAAGCCTAGATGTGCCTTTATGCTTAGGTTTCATATCACAATATGTTATATAGATACATAGTTACAAGCCAAAGGAAACAAATTAGAAATATCTCTAGGTACATAAAAAAAAAAAATTCTGACTGGTGTCTGCTAGGCGATATCCCCTTTACAGATGTTTAAGTGAACATCAGTTTCCTTATCTTTCAGATGGGAATAGTAAAATCCACCTTCAAGATTGTTGTTAGAATTGAATGTGAAAGTTAATGTAACACTCTGAAAACATTGTTTAATGCAGTCAATAAATATTAGCTTAGCACAAATATACCTATTTTAAGCTCACTAAATATTAATTGAGTAAAAGTTTATGGATGAGTTTCTGAGCATCTGACCTTATGCTTCATACCAACGACTCAAAAGAAATAGACCAGGTCCTCGCTCTCAACAAACTGCCTGAAATACCCAAATTTCTTCTTAAAAAACGTAAAGCCTTTAGTGGAAAATTTGGCTAAAGCGGTTGATAATTTTCTTGCCTGCTTAGAGCATGCTAAACATAGCACAACCTTCTCTGGTGACTTAAGTCATCGTTGTGGAAATAGTTATTGAGTATGCACTGAATTGTGTGTGCATAAAAATTGAATAGGTATCACTGAATAATAACTCAGAGACATTGGGGATGCATATGTTTTCTGGTTTATCACTTCTGTGTGCTATGACTTCTGTTTGCTTTTCATGCTTGTTTTCTTCTTTTACTGTCACCTTGTCTTTTATGGAGACAGCGTGCTAACTGGATTCTTAGCTAATCATTACAGAGAAGGGGCTAGGGTCACCTTTTTGCTAACAAAGAACCCCCTCTAAACTTCTACAGTGGGAGAGAGGTGGTTTCTTTAAAGAAAAGCAGGGTGCTGGCTGATAGAGTTGTCGTGACCCAAATTGAGCCTGGACACCAGAATGGGAGGTCTATATTGACAACTTGTTCTACAAAGAACTGTGAAGTCTGCAGGAGTGGTGGCTGGAGGTGCAATGAATACATTTTTTTTTACTAGCAATTACCTTTCCCCAGGAGAGTTTAGACTTTTAAAATAGCTATTTTACAGTATAGTTGGCTTAACTTGAGGTATTTTTATTTTTGTTTGTTTGCTTTGGTTATTTATTTTTTTTTCACCGTATTCAGTCTCCTGTATATTTACAGGTATGGCACAACTATGGCAGCTGAAACCCTTATTGATCTTTATATAACTGCTTGAGGATTAAGATTTGATACTTGAAAAAAATGTTTAACTCATATTTTTTATAGCTAGGAGTCTTAGGAATTAAGAAAAAATTATATCTTAGAGTAGAGTGGAATTCAGGTAAGGTATGATCAGGATCTAGGTTCATTTCTTTCTACTTCCCTTGGCTTTGCACTTGACTAGATAAAAAGTAAATTATGCCCACTAGGCTGGGGAATACCTTGTCAGATTTAAGAACTACTTCTTAAATTAGGAGATGGTGGTAATAGCGAAAGAGCACTAAGACAGAATCAATCTTCTCTTTCTTCTCCTATGATCTTTTCACAAATCTTGACTTCTAGGATCATGGTTTCTTTCTTACCTGGTTAAGAAAGGTCTACACAATTTAATCCATGTGTAATTTTTTAAAAAAATCCATCAACATTAGAGTCAAAGGACATAAATTCGGTACTTGATTCAGTAAATTATTTATTAATTTTAAAGCAGTTATTGAGTTGATTTATTTCTGCTGGCTATACTAGGTTAAAGTTAAAAGCATTTTCTTCTAAATGTCACACATCTTTTTAGGAATTTGCAATGAAGATCCAGATGATGATCTAAGGATGCAAAATGGCACAATCATTACAAATATGGAAGACATAGAATTGTTTATTGAGAGCTGGGAAATTGAGAAATCATTTAAAGTAACAACAAGAAGGCCTGCTAGAAATTGTACTGAGCAAGACTGCAGTCACTGCATTGAGTTATTAAATAGAAGAGTTTTCACCCCATGCCATGATGCAGTAAGTTGAAAGCAACCATAAATCAGAACTGTTGTGTCAGATATGTTGAGAGTAAAAGCCAATAAATTCTTGTTCTTGCCATGATGTTCTTCCACTAAGAATAGTTTATCCCCAGGGGAATTCAAAATCATTCACTGTTTATTGACTTACAGAACAAGAAGAATAACTATCTTTTCCCCTATGTATTTTAATGACCTGTGTCTCCAGCTTTCAAGAAAAATGAAACGTTGTCCTATGAATAAATTCCTACAGAGGAAAGAGATGAATGCCACTCGATAACTCAGTATAAAACCCAAGACAGTGGGGCTTTAGTCAGCTCTCAGGTGTAGACTTATAACAGAATCTGCCACATATTCAATTTAATTGTTCTTTGTTAGTCTCTAACTTCCTGACTTTAGGTGACTCAATTCAGTTCAGTTCAGTCGCTCAGTCATGTCTGACTCTTTGCGACCCCATGAATTGCAGCACACCAGGCCTTCCTGTCCATCACCAACTCCCGGAGTTCACTTAAACTCACGTCCATCGAGTCAGTGATGCCATCCAGCCATCTCATCCTCCGTCATCCCCTTCTCCTCCTGCCCCCAATCCCTCCCAGCATCAGAGTCTTTTCCAATGGGTCAACTCTTCGCATGAGGTGGCCAAAGTACTGGAGTTTCAGCTTTAGCATCATTCCTTCCAAGAATACCCAGGACTGATCTCCTTTAGAATAGTAGATATTTAAACAACCTGTATTGTTTTAAAAAAAAGGATTCATTGTTAGAAACAAAGGACAAGCAAATACAGCATTTCATGAATCATTAAATGAAAAGTTGGCGAGTATCAAGCACCTACTAGGAACCATGTTCCTAGTATAACTCCTATGATACAAAGATGAGTAAGACCCTCTCCTTGCTCTCAAAAAGTTTAGAAGGAAGGCAAGTCCGTGAACAGATTCATCACAGTATACACTGTGGAGATGAATAGGAGCCCACATTAGAAGACTTCCCAGAGTTTCAGACATTTGAATTATTTGGAAGGATGTTTGCCAGGAGAGAAGAAGGAGGAAGGGAGACCGAGGCAAAGAAAACAGTATGACAAGAGCTGGGTTGCTAGAAATGACTGTGTTAGGAAAACATTGAAATAGCTTAATGCAAGACTATAGGGAGGAGTCTGGGAAGGAGAGCGAGTGAACTGTCAAAGCAGAAGGACCCCACTCTGCAGGATCTTCTGTGCTCCTCTGCTGACTGTGGACGCCATAGATCTCAGCCTGTGCTATGAGTTTCCTGAAGGAAAGTCATGGGATAAAAATGGTGCATCTTCAGTTTTACTCAGAGATTGGCAGGCAAATACATTTTAAATGTTTATGTTTTAAAGTGCATGCGTATAAAAATGAAAAAAATTGCAAATAATTTTAAACTCATCTCAGTGCCATTGTAATCTATCTTTTTAAAGCATAACAACTTTAAAAAATTGCTTTTTTAACTGGGAACTTATAAGATTGATTATTAAATCAGGAGACTTTTCAGCTTGACTATTCAAGGCATAGTGAAGCAACCCAAGATATTATTTAATCTCTGATAGTCCCAGCTTTCCCTTCAGATCGTCCCAGTGAATTTGACAGCAAAAGAAGGGGTACTGTTTATTTAGTTTTCCTACTTCTAATATTCATCCTCGTTTGCAAATGTCCACATAGTAGGCAGATGATCTTTTGAAAATGGAAACACAATTGGATTATTTCTCTACCTAAAATCCTTCGGGGTCTTTCACTTACTCTTAGAATTCATTCTTAACTTCTTATCAGGGCTTATAATTTCCTTTGTGCTTTGGACTGCCTGCTTTTCCAGCTTCCCCTTGTGCTACACTTTTCTGGTTGTCTAAGGTCCGGGCATTTCAGTCTCCTTTCAACTGTTTCACTATTTCAAGATTTTCCTGTGCATGGGCTTTTATGCCTGCAGTGTCCTAAGCTGGAACACTGCCCACCTCTGATCTCTTTAAGCATGGTGACGCCTCTTGCTTCTATATATAGGCTTTAACTATGAGATCCACCTGCCAGTACAGGAGATGTAAGAGACATGGGTTCAATTGCTGGATCAGGAAGATCCCCTGGAGAAGGGCATGGCAATCCACTCCAGTATCCTTTCCTGGAGAATCCCATGGACAGAGGAGCCTGGTGGGCTACAGTCCCTAGGGTCTCAAAGAGTCAGACATGACTGAAGCAACTTAGCATGCACAGATAACATTTATCTTATCTAAACTGTGTGTTTAAACAATTATAAATTCAGAAGTTACATCTAATATTATGCAACTTTAAAGATCTAAGGTCAAAGAGGAACTGTTACAAATATTGACTTGCTACTAACTTTTGATTCTCCAAATAGTTTTAGTCTTGGAGAATCAAAAATCAGTCTAGCTTAGGGCCTTCAGTTCAGTTCAGTTCAGTCACTCAATCATGTCTCAGTCTTTACAACCCAATGGATGGCAGCACACAAGGCTTTCCTGTCCATCACCAACTCCCGGAGCCTACTCAAACTCATGTGCATCATGTCGGTGATGCCATGCAACGGTCTCATTCTCTGTTGTCCCCTTCTCCTCCTGCCCTCAATCTTTCCCAGCATCAGGGTCTTTTCCAATGAGTCAGTTCTTCTCATCAGGTGGCCAAAGTATTGGATTTTCAGCTTCAGCATCAGTCCTTCCAATGAATATTCAGGACTGATTTCCTTTAGGATTGACTGGTTGGATCTCCTTGCAGTCCAAAGGACTGTCAAGAGTCTTCTCCAACACCACAGTTCAAAAGCATCAATTCTTCAGAACTCAGCTTTCTTTATAGTCCATTTCATACATGACTACTGGAAAAACCAAGGCTTTGACTAGACGGACCTTTGTTGGTAAAGTACTGTCTCTGCTTTTTAATATACACTCTAGCTTTTTATTTTTCTTTTCTTTTCTTCCAAGTAACAAGCGTCTTTTAATTTCATGGCTGCAATCACCATCTGCAGTGATTTTGGAGCCCCCAAAAATAAAGTCTCTCATTGTTTCCATTGTCCCCCCATCTATTTGCCATGAGATGATGGGACCAGATGCCATGATCTTAGTTTTCTGAATGTTGAATTTTAAGCCAACTTTTTCACTCTCCTCTTTCATTTCATCAAGAGGGTCTTTGGTTCTTCTGCCATAAGTGTGGTGTCATCTGCATATCTGAGATTATTGATATTTCTCCCAGAAATCTTGATTCCAGCTTGTGCTTTATTCACCTCAGGGTTTCTCATGGTGTACTCTGCATATAAGTTAAATAAGCAGGGTGACAATATACAGCCTTGACACATTCCTTTCCCAATTTGGAACAAGTCTGTTGTTACATGTCCAGATCTAACTGTTGCTTCTTGACCTGCACAAAGATTTCTCAGGAGACAGGTAAGGTGGTCTGGTATTCCCATCTCTTTAAGAATTTTCCACAGTTTGTTGTGATCCACACAGCCAAAGGCTTTGGCATAGTCAATAAAGCAGAAATAGATGCTTTTCTGGAACTCTCTTGTGTTTTTGATGATCCAACAGATGTTGGCAATGTGATCTCTGGTTCCTCTGCATTTTCTAAATCTAGCTTGAACATCTTGAAGTTCATGGTTCACATAACATTGAAGCTTGGGTTGGAGAATTTTGAGCATTACTTTGCTAGAGTGTGAGATGAGTGCAATTGTGTGGTAGTTTGAGCATTCTTTGGCATTGCCTTTCTTTGGGACTGGAATGAAAACTGATCTTTTCCAGTCCTGTGGCCACTGCCAAGTTTTCCAAATTTGTTGGTATGTTGAGTGCAACACTTTCACAGCATCATCTTTCAGGATTTGAAGTAGCTCAACTGGAATTTCATCACCTCCACTAGCTTTGTTCATAGTGATGCTTTCTAAGGCCCACTTGACTTCACATTCCAGGATGTCTGACTCTAGGTGATTAATCACATCATCATGGGTATCTGGGTCATAAAGATCTTTTTTGTATAGTTCTGTGTGTTTTTGCCACCTCTTCTTAATATCTTCTGCTTCTGTTTGGTCCGTACCATTTCAGTTCTTTACTGAGCCCATCTTTGCATGAAATGTTCCCTTGGTATCTCTAATTTTCTTGAAGAGATCTCTAGTCTTTCCCACTTTATTGTTTTCCTCTATTTCTTTGCATTGATCACTGAGGAAGGTTTTCTTATCTCTCTTTGCTATTCTTTGGAACTCTGCATTCAAATGGATATATCTTTCCTTTTCTCTTTTGCATTTAGCTTCTCTTCTTCTGAGCTATTTGTAAAGCCTCCTCAGTATACTATTTTGCTTTTTGCATTTCTTTTTCTTGGGGATGGTCTTGATCACTACCTCATGTACAATGTCATGAACCTCTGTCCATAGTTCTTCAGGCACTCTGTCTATCAGACATAATCCCTTGAATCTATTTGTCACTTCCACTGTATAATCATAAGGGATTTGATTTAGGTCATCAGATACCTAAATAACATAACTTATCCCAGGGCACAATGTGTCTCTAGGTTTCACCACGAGACTTTTGTGAAAAGATGTGGATCAATTATACCTATTTTTGGAACCATGAATGTGATGCCCTTTCTGCATATGTGGCTGTATGCAACAAGTTTGGCATTTGTATTCCATGGAGAACACCTGATTACTGCTGTAAGTAGTACAACTGCAAACTGTATTTTCCAACAAGCCAACATTTCAGTTTTTTTGCATTCATATCTCTTTTTATTTTCATCACAAAATAATTTTGTAAGAATAAAATGAATGTAAATGTAAACTATAGTTAGAGGTCATCGCTCCCCCTTAAGCAACTTCTGTTTTTATCCTGGTATAAATTTAAAATAAGGGGGAGGGTCAAGAAGATGGAGTAGCAAGACCCTGAATTCCCCTCCTTCAACAGACGTACCAAAATTACACTTACAGATGAACTATCTATGCAACTGACCAGAACACTAGCCGAAAAGATATTTCACAGATAAAGAGATAAGAAAAGAACAACACCAGAATGGGTGGGAGAGGCAGAGATACAGTATAGTCAGGACCCATACCCCTTGGTCTGTGACCCACAAACAGAAGGTATACACAGTTGTAGACCTCCTTCCTAAGACGTGAGAAGTCTAAGCCCCACTTTGGCCTCCCCAGCCTAGAAGTTCTGCACCAGGAAGAGGGGTCCCCAGAACTTCTGGCTTTGAAAACCAGTAGGGCTTATGCTTGAGAAAGCTGGAGAGCTATAGGAAATAGAGACTCTGCCCTTAAAGCAAATGCAAAAATTGCCTGTGCTCACAGTCCCAGAGCAGAGGAAGTAGTTTGAAAGGCCCCTGGGGAGGAACGACTTGCTGATGTTGGAGAGCCTCCAGGAAAGGCAGGAGGCACCTAGGACTCCCCTGGGGGTGGAGATGCTGACAGCATCCATTTTGGGAGCTGATTCTGTGATCACACTGGCACTGGCAAAAGACTGTTTTGGAATCCTCCCCTTGTCTGTTAGTTCCAGAAGCTTATCTGCCCTCCAGTGAGCCAGAGCCAGCCTCAAGCCTTTCAGGATCTGCAGACAGCCATGCAGAAAGCCTGCCCCAGCCTCCAGTGTCCCCCAGACACTGTGGCATTGCAGCCTCCTGGCCAAGGGTCAGCCTGGCCTACCAGGGCACCCACAGTAGTGGGTGCTGCCACAGCTGAGGCATGCACATAGGCCGTGTAGGGGGCACTCCTAGAGCTCTAAAGACCAGAGAGAAGTGTGTCTTGATAACGAAAACCAGAAAAAGACACCAAAGAAAAGGAAATTACAGGTCAATATCACGATGAACATAGATACAAAAGCCCTCAATAAAACAGCAGCAAACTGAACTCAACAAAACGTTAAAAGAATCATGCATTCTGATGAAGGGATTTACCCCTAGGGATGCCAGTGATGGTTCAGTATCTGCAATCAATCATTGTGATAAGCCACATTACCCAACTGAAGAGTAAAAATCATCTCAATAGTTTTTTTAAAAAAAAGCTTTTGACAAAATTCAGCATCCACTGATGATAAAACTCTCTCAACAAGCTGCGTACAGAGGGAGCACAGCTCAACAGAATAAAGACCATATTTGACAAAACTACATCCAGCACCATACTCAACAGTGAAACATTTTCATCTCTTGCCTCCCCAAGTAGAATACATAGAAAAATAATATATTGGAGACTCTAGTTACATGATTCCACTTCGGAAATAAAGCAGCTCCTGGTGTGCTCTCCCCAGTCCTCTCCTCTCCCCACAGCCCCAGGTGGTGTTGTTCAGTTGCTCAGTTGTGCCAGACTCTTTCTGACCCCATGAACTGCAGCATGCCAGGCTTCCCTGTCCATCAGCAACTCCAGGAGCTTGCTCAGACTCATGTCCATCCAGTCGGTGATGCCATCCAACCATCTTGTCCTCTGTCATCCCCTTCTCCTCCTTTCTTCAGTTTTCCCCAGGATCAGGGTATTTTCCCCCAAAGGTAATCACTATTCAAGAGTGGGGTTGCTTGATTCACTGGGAACATATGACATCTTCAATATCACTAGATTGTGAAATTTTTCTCCACTAATATCTTACTGGTTTACACCCCTGCCATCTGCATGTTCATTTTTTTTTGTGAGTATGACTTTTTAAGAGCATGTAAAAGCAACACGAATTCTCTGAAACATCGTTTAGAAACTGCTCAGCAACAGTAGATTCTTTTGACAGTGAAGGATTAAGCCTAAATATGCGGCATTTTTCTTTTTTAGGACTTGGTTGAGTTGCATAGTTAAAACATATTTCTGTGCTTATTCTGAGTGGACTGTTAGATCTCCTCCCACTGCACAGAGCCGTAACTTCATAATAGTTGACTCTATATTTATGCCAGCCAAACTTGGGCTGCCTGTTGGTAGTATTTATTTGATATAAATCAGATGAACTTTCCCTACTGTAACTTAATACTAGCTGGACACCTGGAAGATGCTCAAAAATACTCATTGATTGTTTCTAATTTATGGATACGTAATACTGAAAAATGGATTTGGAAGAGGCTGAAAGTGTGCAAAAATTTACTTTCAGAGAGAAAACTGACATTTCTTCCTCTTACTAGAATTCAAATAGGTCACTTTTATCATTAGCAAATTCTGTCCTCGGTTATTCTTAGCTCTGACTTGTCCAGAGGGGAAGGAATATCAACCCTGTGTGCGACCTTGTGAAGCAAGAACATGTCTGAACAGATGGTTCTATGGACATTCTTCATGTTTGAATTTAAGAGAAGACTGTGTGTGCAAAAATGGAACCATTCTTCACAGGCCAGATTCAACTCAATGTATTCCAGAGAAAGAATGTGGTAAGCAGAAAAGTAAAAACAACACCTTAGGGACCCAGGAAATTAACAAATAAGACTTTTTTTTAAATCTTGGAGAAATGTGCTAAAAGGATTAATCAAAGTTCACCTAAGTGTTGGGAAGGAAACAAGTATGTTGTTCGATTGTGATATGATTTCAATCAAAGTTGCCCAAACTGGGGGCTTCAGTGGTAATATGTTTTATTTCTACTTATGCCTATAATAACTGGAAAAGAATATGGCAAATTAAGAATGAAGAGAATAGTATGTGGACTGAATTGAAATTCCAGCTATTTCATGTATTAATGACTCTGCTTTACATGAGCCTGAAGTTGTGCATCTGCAAAATGTGGAAAGTAATAGGACTTATACCACAAGGTTAGTGCGAGGATACACAAAAAAATAGAAAGGATTTTACAACAGTGCCTAGGGAAAAATAAGCACTCAAGGAGTTTCAGAAAGTGTTAGTATCTGGGAGAAAACATTGAGTATTTCTGCTTTCATTTTCAACCCATTTTGACACATAGTCTCCATGGTGGTTGTGGATCTGAAAAAGTGCAAAACTGAGAAAATTGCCATACAGCGCTTTTTATCTATCACAGGGGTCTTTGTTATGGTCAAAAGTAAAGATTATAATTAAAGGGGAAGGCAAGCAGCAGCAAATGCATATATAGTTTCAGAAACAAGTTTGTATTTGCCATTGAGAAAATATTTGTGGAAGAATTTGAGACTACACAGGCATGCTTATATTTGTTTTTAGGGACCTGAGAGATTGGTTTGGTAGTAAATAAAGAAAAGTCCATTGGAAGCTTGGAATATGGTGATCACTTCATTTATCTTTATTATCCTTAAAGAATTACTAGAGGGCTATATTTGTCATTAAGTAAAATGTTTATAATAAAATGAACAGAGTCATTAAACAATATTTGCTTGACTGCCTACTTTTCACATGCAGATTTTAAAGCTGGAATCTTTTGAATTGTGCTATGACAAACATGTTAATGTGAGGTAGAGACTACCTTGTTTTCTAATACTACTCAGTTTTTATAGTTAATATTTTAAAACTAATTTAAATTTATGTTACTGAGTTTGTTTAAGCTAAATAAATTGTACTAGCGAGACTTGAATACAAAATAATTAGCAGATCATCTTATTTATAGAAGAGGTCATGCAAATTTACAGACAGTTGTAGAAGGGAAAAATATTTTCCATGGACTACAAAAAGTTCATTCAAGAAAAATGTAAGCTAGCAGTTGATGAACAAAAAGAAGAAGCTGCGAAAAGGTAGATAACATGACGGGTTCCCTGTGCCCATGGACCAAGTCACAGTCTGAAGTCAAAACATCGCAGCTTGATTTATTTTCGTGCCCAAGTTCTAAGTGATATGCCATTGACTGTCTTTTTAAGCATGCACTGATAGTGAAGACCAGCCTCGAACTGCTGGTGAAGTTTGGAATGGAGGCATTGACGAATGTGCCCTGTACAAATGTTTCGCGAATGGAAGCATCATTCCCATAGAACCTGAGTGCGATGAACAGCCCTCGCCAGTTTGTGAACGAGAAGCTGAAGTCATCCTGGGCTTCGTTGATAGGTGGACCTGCTGTTCAAAGGAAGTTTGCAGTATGTATGCAGGCTGAAGCCTTACAGTCTATTAATGCCACAAAATATGTTGATATTCTTTGAGAAAAAACGAGGCATGTATGATGCTTGGTGTTAAAAAAAAAATGTACAGGGTTAAAGTAACTATTGCCATAAATGTCACTTACACTTTCTCAAAGCAACTTTTACCTCATTATAGTTTTGTTGATTTTGCAAACAGACATGCAAAACTCTAGCTATTATAAATTAATAACAGTCTGAAAGACATGACAAGATAAAGGATCTGGGAGTCTTTGACTTAGGATAACCAAGAGTCAAAGACAGCAATCAGTAACCTTAAATCTGCTGCCTTTTCACATATGACCATTCTGTGAGCTGAATGGGTTTAATTGCAGTGTAAAAACATGCATATTGAGAATCCTTTTCTTTCTTTAAGTTAGAACCTCAGGATTTTAGTTGTGCACATAAATTTTTTATATTTCTGATTATTTCCAGGATGTGACATGACTTTGTGTGAAACTGCCATTCCAACATGTACAAATAGTCAAAAACTGGTTGTTGGCCATAGCCCCGTTTCTTGCTGTCCACAGTACCAATGTGGTGAGTGATGAACTAGGAAAAGTGAGATGCATTGTTCACTCAGAGTAGTGGATTAGGTTCTCATTTTTGTGTCTACAAAAAAATTTATCAGATTGTAGAACTGTCTTGTAGTTTTCTTTTTAAACCTATGACTTCTTTGTAAATATGTATGTATATGAACTTTAATTATATTTATTATATAGATTATCAGTTCAGTTCAGTTCAGTCGTGTCCGACTCTTTGTGACCCCATGAATTGCAGCACGCCAGGCCTCTCTGTCCATCACCAATTCCTGGAGTTCACTCAAATTCACGTCCATCCAGTTGGTGATGCTATCAAGCCATCTCATCCTCTGTCGTCCCCTTCTCCTCCTGCCCCCAATCCCTCCCAGCATCAGAGTCTTTTCCAATGAGTCACCTCTTCACATGAGGTGGCCAAAGAATTGGAGTTTCAGTCTCAGCATCAGTCCTTCCAATGAACACCCAGGACTGATCTCCTTTAGGATGGACTGGTTGGATCTCCTTGCAGTCCCAGGGACTCTCAAGAGTCTTCTCCAACACCACAGTTCAAAAGCATCAATATAATTAGTTCATTTTAAAGATCTTAATTTTAGTAGAAATATGTATTTTAACTGTGTACATTTGTATGTTTTAAATATAAAAAATCTGCTATTTCCTATATATTTCTTCTGAGATTTTATAGCAGTATATATACATATATATACACAAACATATACATGTATATAGATGATTAATCATGTATATATGATTAAGATAAAGTATATATATATTTTAAATGTCTATTTACATATATTTTTATGTAAAATACTTATTTTTTATATTAATAACGTGCTATTGCCTATATATTTCTTCTAAGATTAAGATTTTTTAAATGAACTAATTATTACTAAATTCAAAGAGAAATGAACCACACTATTTCATTTATTCATTTTACTCTATATAAATTTCCAAATATCTTTGCGTTTTTGCAGAATGTGACCCATTCAAATGCCCCAAAATTTCAATACCAGAATGCAGAGAAGATCAATTCATGATTCAGGTTCAAGAGGAAGAGACTTGCTGCTTTTCTCCTCTCTGTGGTAAGTGTTTTGTGAGATCTTTTTTTGGAAGAAGAGGAAAGATCAAAGGAAAATCTCTTATTTGGTGTGAATTTCATGGAACTCACGGTAACCAAATAAAATTCAACTAAATTAGAGTGGTAGAAAAAAAGATATGCATTTTAAATGATTATTGATAATTATTACAATTAGTACTACTTTTCCCTATTGACAGAGACTATGTATATAAGTCAAAACCTAATCAAAGATAATATAATCAATTAAAAGATAAAGCTAGCACATAGTTCTTTTTAGAGAAAAATTTTAGTCCTGACTTTCCTGAAGAACTAAGTAAATAAAGGACTCTACTAAGCAGAGTAACTCTTTAAAACTTCATCTGCTGTATAGGATATGTACGGGATGTGTAAGCACAGTGATCTCGAAAGAGAAATGAAAGGTGTCTAGAAAATGACTATATTTGGTGCTGTATATTCTGTCTGATGAACTGGACTTTCAAAAATAAACAGTTCTCTCTTTTCCATTCCGTTGGGGAATTATCATATCAAAGACTGGTGATGAATGTAGGTTTCAGATAAACCCATATAGATCACAGCACTTCTTTTTGTATAATTTAAGTTTCTTTGACTGCAATGGCAACAACTGATTGATTCTACATAGCCTGCTGCTGCTGCTGCTGTTAAGTCTCTTTAGTCATGTCTGACTCTGTGCGACCCCATAGACAGCAGCCCACCAGGCTCCCCCATCCCTGGGATTCTCCAGGCAAGAACAATGGAGTGGGTTGCTATTTCCTTCTCCAATGTATGAAAGTGAAATCGCTCAGTCGTGTCCGACACTTAGCGACCCCATGGACTGCAGCCTACCAGGCTCCTCCATCCATAGGATTTTCCAGGCCAGAGTACTGGAGTAGGTTGCCATTTCCTTCTCCAATGCATGAAAGTGAAAAGTGAAAGTGAAGTCGCTCAGTTGTGTCCGACTCTTAGCGAACCCATGGACTGCAGCCTACCAGGCTCCTCCATCCATGGGAGTTTCCAGGCAAGAGTACTGGAGTGGGGTGCCATTTCCTTCTCCGCTGCATAGCCTATACACAGCCAATTATTGGGAGAATTGGGGGATCAAGATTTTGTAGGATTGAGATGAAGCAGAACAGCCAAACCCTGTGAAGGAGAGAAACCAGCTTCTCTAGGTGGCAGTCACTAATGATTGAGTCAGCCACATCCATTTATTTCCTGTCTTGATGTGCCTCTATGACTCAAAGGCTATAGAAAGATATTCTGACTCATCTAAAGTGGGTTTTTCCTACACAAAGACTGATAAGAGTGAGGCATCTTTACTAAGAGTCACTCTAAGACTGTGTGGGTGGGGCATTTCCTCAAATTCATTGAGAGTTATTATCAAAGTATAATAAGAAGAGATGGCAAGAATACACAGAAGAACTGTACAAAAAAGATCTTCATGACCCAGATAATCATGATGGTGTGACCACTGACCTAGAGCCAGACATCCTGGAATGTGAAGTCAAGTGGGCCTTGGAAAGCATCACTACGAACAAAGCTAGTGGAGGTGATGGAATTCCAGTTGAGCTATTCCAAATCCTGAAAGATGATGCTGTGAAAGTGCTGCACTCAATATGCCAGCAAATTTGGAAAACTCAGCAGTAGCCACAGGACTGGAAAAAGTCAGTTTTCATTCCAATCCCAAAGAAAGGCAATGCCAAAGAGTGCTCAAACTACTGCACAATTGCACTCATCTCACACGCTAGTAAAGTAATGCTCAAAATTCTCCAAGCCAGGCTTCAGCAATATGTGAACCGTGAACTTCCTGATGTTCAAGCTGGTTTTA
>NW_011495084.1:1459631-1478168 GCF_000754665.1 Bison bison bison
GACGCTTACTCCTTGGAAGGAAGGTTATGACCAACCTAGATAGCATATTCAAAAGCAGAGACATTACTTTGCCAACAAAGGTTCGTCTAGTCAAGGCTATGGTTTTTCCTGTGGTCATGTATGGATGTGAGAGTTGGACTGTGAAGAAGGCTGAGTGCTGAAGAATTGATGCTTTTGAACTGTGGTGTTGGAGAAGACTCTTGAGAGTCCCTTGGACTGCAAGGAGATCCAACCAGTCCATTCTGAAGGAGATCAGCCCTGGGTGTTCTTTGGAAGGAATGATGCTAAAGCTGAAACTCCAGTACTTTGGCCACCTCATGCGAAGAGTTGACTCATTGGAAAAGTCTCTGATGCTGGGAGGGATTGGGGGCAGGAGGAGAAGGGGACTTCAGAGGATGAGATGGCTGGATGGCATCACTGACTCGATGGACATGAGTTGGAGTGAACTCCGGGAGTTGGTGATGGACAGGGAGGCCTGGCGTGCTGCGATTCATGGGGTCGCAAGGAGTCGGACACGACTGAGCGACTGATCTGATCTGATCTGATCTATTATCAAAGTTGGAAGAAGGATACTAAGGGTTCAGAAGAACATGTGCCTACTGTATTGTTCATCCATAAATTGGAGCAATCAAGAGTAGTGAATTAAGAAAACTTTAGTAAATCAATGGTATTTTGATCCATTGAGATACCATCAGTTGATGGTATCAATCAATACCACTGATTGAGATCCATCAGTAAGAACAAATTATTCCTGAAATCTCAATGTCCTATACTTCTGGTAAGATGGTTCTTTTATATCACTGTGCTTGGGAAAGTATAAAATAATACATTCAGATAGTATTGTTTTTATGACCAAATAAGGAGATCTGTTTTTAAAATGCGTGTTTTCCTTGTTTCCTGTTTTGTTTTATATAATGTACTTCATTTTGATTTTATATGTGTACAGTAATTTGAACTTATAACTAGCTTGTTTTTAACTCAGCCATGACTTGGCCTTTTTGTTTCATCTTTAGTGTGTAAACCTTGCACTGAACCTGTTCCACTGTGTACTGACGGAGAATTTCTCACTGTGGATCTTAATACTACACACTTCTGTTGTCCTCAGTATTACTGTGGTAAGTATATTTTAATTAATTACAAATATTGAGATATGTTTGGCATTTAAGAAGTCCAGTGCCTCTTTTAAAAATTTTTTAAAGCTACTTTTTAATTATTTGATTTAGTTAGTCTTGGAGGCATTTGGTCTTCATTGCTGCCTGCGGGCTTTCTCTAGTGGTGGTGAGCAAGGGCCGCTCTGCAGTGCAGTGCTCAGGCTTCCCATTGGGGTGGCTTCTGTTACAGAGCATGGGTTGTAGGCACGTAGGCTACATTCATTGTGGCGCATGGGCTCTCGAGTGTGGGCTCAGTAGTTGACGCTCAAGCTTAGTTGCCCAAGGGCATATGCGATCGTCTCAGACCAGGCATCAAACCCATGTCCCCTGCATTGTCAGGCAGATTCTTAACCACGGGATCACCAGGGAAGCCTCAGGCCAGTGCATGTTAGTCGTTCGGTTATATCAGACCTTAGTTGATTTCTAGCATATTAAATATAGCATGCTTCTTGGACAATTTTGTACCTCCCCAAAATAGATTAGCTATGACGTTTCTCCTCATTCTAGACTTCCCAGATTTCCAAGTGATTCCTTACCCTTTTCATTCCTTTCTCTTCTCGCGCCCCTGCCATTTCTCAGGGCTCCTGAGCAAAGGAGCATGTCCTAGCTGTACTAGTATTGTTGTATCTGCTTGTGAGTCCTTTGTTCTGTCCTTATCGACACATTGCAAATGGGTGGTGGGTGGGCAGCTCTGGGGAGATCCCACTACATCAGTAACGGCAGTGAATGATAGCTAGTGAAAACTAGCATTTAAATGAAATTAATCTTTACCCATGTTATTTTTTTAATTTAGTGTGTGAGCCAAATCTTTGTCCTATGCCTCTATTCAACTGTGCAGAAGATATGAATCTTGTGAAAGAAAATGTATCTGGTCAATGTTGTCCAACATGGCATTGTGGTAACTAATATTTATATTTTAAAATCTTATTACATTGATTTAGTATGTTATGATCAATATAAACATGTTGATTTTTGCCTTTTAGAATGTAGCTGTGAAAATCTTGTTATGCCATCTTGTGAAGTGGTAAGAGCACATATTTTGACTACATTTTAATATAATATAAATCAATTTTTTCTTCCTTTATTTCTTTAATTTCTGATTTCTTCTCAGAGTAAATGGAATTATTCTCTTTAAGTTGTAGTTAAGTGAATTAAAAGAAATCTGCTTTGATATAGGGAGCAGTCAACTTTATATTTTGCTAGAGATAGGAAGTTCAGTTCAGTTCAATCACTCAGTTGTGTCTGACTCTTTGCCACCCCCTGGACTACAGCATGCCAGGCTTCTCTGTCCATTACCAACTCCCAGAGCTTACTCAAACTCACGTCCATTGAGTCCGTGATGCCATCCAACAATCTCATCATCCATCTTCCCCTTCTCCTCCCACCTTCAGTCTTTCCCAGGATCAGGGTCTTTTCCATTGAATCAGTTCTTCGTATCAGGTGGCCAAAGTATTGGGGTTCAGCTTCAGTATCAGTCCTTCCAATGAATACTCAGGATTGATTTCCTTTTGGATGGACTGGTTGGATCTCCTTACAGTCCAAGGGACTCTCAAGAGTCCTCTCCAGCACCACAGTTCAAAAGCATTAATTCTTCCGAACTCAGCTTTCTTTATAGTCCAACTCTCATATCCATACATGATTACTGGAAAAACCGTAGCTTTGACTAGATGGACCTTTGTTGGCAAAGTAATGTCTCTGCTTCTTAAATGCTGTCTATGTTGGTCATAGCTTTCCTTCCAAGGTGCAAGCATCTTTTAATTTCATGGCTGCAATCACCATCTGCAGTGCTTTTGGAGCCCAAAAATAAAGTCTGCCACTCTTCCTTGTTTCCCCATCTATTTGCCATGAAGTGATGGGACCAGATGTCATGATTTTAGTTTTCTGAATGTTGAGTTTTAAGCCAACTTTTTCACTCTTCTCTTTCACTTTCATCAAGAGGCTGTTTAGTTCTTCTTCACTTTCTGCCGTAAGTGTGGTGTCATCTGCATATCTGAGGTAATTGATATTTCTCCTACTGCTGCTACTGCTAAGTCACTTCAGTCGTGTCCAACTCTGTGTGACCCCATAGACGGTAGCTACCAGGCTCCCCCGTCCCTGGGATTCTCCAGGCAAGAACACTGGAGTGGGTTGCCATTTCCTTCTCCAATGCATGAAAGTGAAAAGTGAAAGTGAAGTCGCTCAGTCGTGTCTGACTCTAGCGACTCCATGGACTGCAGCCTACCAGGCTCCTCCATCCAAGGGATTTTCCAGGCAACAGTACTGGAGTGGGGTGCCATTGCCTTCTCTGGATATTTCTCCTAGCAATCTTGATTCCAGCTTGTGCTTCATCCAGCCCAGTGTTTCTCATGATGTACTCTGCATATAAGTTAAATAAGCAGGGTTACAATATACAGCCTTGACATACTCCTTTTCCTATTTGGAACCAGTCTGTTGTTCCATGTTCAGTTCTAACTGTTGCTTCTTGACCTGCATATAGGTTTCTCAAGAGGCAGGTCAGGTGGTCTGGTATTCCCATCTCTTGAAGAATTTTCCACAGTTTATTGTGATCCACACAGTCAAAGGCTTTGGCATAGTCAATAAAGCAGAAGTAGATGTTTTTCTGGAACTCCCTTGCTTTTTTGATAATCCAACGGATGTTGGCAATTTGATCTCTGGTTCTTCTGCCTTTTCTAAATCCAGCTTGAATATTTGGAAGTTCATGGTTCATGTACTGTTAAAGCCTGGCTTGGAGAATTTTGAGCATTACTTTACTAGCATGTGAGATGAGTGCAGTTGTGCAGTAGTTTGAGCATTCTTTGGCATTGCCTTTCTTTGGGATTGGAATGAAAACTGACCTTTTCCAGTCCTGTGGCCACTGCTGAGTTTTCCAAATTTGCTGGCATATTGAGTCAGCACTTTCACAGCATCATCTTTCAGGATTTGGAATAGCTCAGCTGGAGTTCCATCACCTCCACTAGCTTTGTTCATAGTGATGCTTCCTAAGGCCCATTTGACGTCACATTCCAGGATGTCTGGTTCTTGGTAAGTGATCACACAATGTTATTTTTTCCACTGGTGACTGAATCTACCAGTCTTATATCTACATAAGTTCACTGGTCTAAAATGAAGCACAATTTTGAAAATATATTATCTCAATATTGAAAGTGTTCCCAGTGATTCTTTAAGAAAGTGTACTAATAGTGCATTTGTTTCAGAGGAGGAGGAGGTATAAATAGGTAACTAGCTGTCTGTACCTTCTTAGGAGTTATCTATGAACGTGCAAATCTTCTAGGAATTACAAAAATGTAACTTATAGAAACAATAATTATAACTCTGGTATCACTTATTTAACTATTTTAGATGGACACTTACTATATAGATAACCATTGGATATGACACTTTGCAAGTCCTTTTTTTTTCTTTAAATATTTACCTCTATGATATGCCTCTAAGACTTGAGAAAGATAATATATTTTTGGCCTTATCTATCAAAGAAGACATGTTTGGGCTTCCCTCATAGCTCAGGCAATAAAGAATCTGCCTACAATGCAGGAGATCCCAGTTCAATTCCTGGGTCGGGAAGATCCCCTGGAGAAGGAAATGGCAACCCACTCCAGTATTCTTGCCTAGAGAATACCATGGACAGAGGAGCCTGGCAGGCTACAGTCCACAGTGTTGTTGTTTTTTTTAAGTACATTATCTAAGACACTGAAACAAATACTTAATAATATATTTCTATTTTAGTAACAGCTTTATTGAAATATAATTCACATACCATACAATTCAGCCATTTAGAGTGTGAAATTAAATGGTTTTTTTTTTTCCTTACAGATTGTGCAGCCATCAGTACAATCAATTTAGAAAATTGATCCTCTGCCCCAAGAAACTCTGTACCTTTTAGGAGTTACTTGTGTCCCTCAAAAGTCCCTCAACCTAGGAAATCACAATATACTCTCTATCTCTATAGATTTTCTTATTCTTAATATTTCATGTAAATGAAATCATATAAGACATGGTCTTTTGTGATTCCTTTCACTTAGCATAAGGTTGTCAAGATTCATCTGTGTTGTAGCATGTATCAGTACTTCATTTCCTTTTTTACTCTTAAATAATATTCCATTTTATGGATATAACCAGACATTTGTCCAAATAAAATATGCAGTGGACAATAGCACTTGAAGAGTTCCTTAACATCATTAGCTATTAGTTAGTAACTCAGATGGTAAGAATCTGTTGATCCCTGAATCAGAAAGATCCCTTGGAGAAGGGGGTGGCTACCCACTCCAGTATTCTTGCCTGGAGAATACCATGGACAGAGGAGGCTTGCAGCTCAGTCCATGGAGTTGAAAGAGTCAGACATGACTGAGTGACTAACCCTTTCACTTTTTCAAATGCAAATCAGAACTACAGTGAGAGATCACTTCATACTCACTGAAATGACAGATATTAATACATGTTGGCAAGGATGTGGAGAAATTGGAACTCTCATGCTCTGCTGTGGGAATACACAACTAGCTGCTTTGGGAGCAGCCTGGTAGTTACTCAGAAGGTTAAATATATAGCCACCATATGACTCAGCAATTCCACTCGTAGATATACATCCATAAGAAATGAAAACATACATCACCGCAAAGCTTCAATGTTCATAGCAGCACTATTCATAATCCCTAAAAAGTGGAAACATCTTGAGGTGACTTTCCTACTAACTGTAAAGGAGAGGGATGCTTGCTTGAGAATAAAAACAAAATACTATCATACTTGATTAATATTAAGTACTGGTAGAACAATGAAGGAGCTATTTCCTCTGATTGACATTGGGTACTTATGAGAATAAAAGTGTAACCAAATCTGTGACTAAGATCTCAGAGGAAACAAGTTAGGAAGGAAGATGAGAAGATTTAAGCCTAAGCTTGAGAGGACACTCTGGGCATTGTGCTCTAACTATTGAAAAACAGGTAAGTGACTTCAAAGAGTTAGTGAGAGCCTACTTCCTTATCTAATATTCTGGAAAAGTTTATGCAGTGAGAGAGCTTGATTCATTACTATTTTAAACTGTATATTTCTAATATTTTATTTCCAGTCCCACTGGAATTGTATAATGGCTAAAAGTCATAAAACATCAAATGTGTTAATGTTTATGAAATTACTTTGCAACCCATAAAGCACTATAAAAAGTAGAATATTAATGATTATGGAGGAAATGCCTTTTATATATTACTATGAATTTATCTGAATTATTTTTTGTGTTTATAATCAAATTAGTGTTTTTACTGTCATATGAAAATTAAAGATACCCGGGAAAAGTTGATGTTTAAATACATTCTTGAAACTTTAGGCCTGAGTCCTACTTGAGAAGAACCAATACAATTTTCCTAGTAAAGAAAAGTTTAAGCGTTGCTTGTGACAGCAATTTACTTAGTATCTTGCCTGGAAAATGTCATGGACAGAGGAGCCTGGCAGGCTGTCCATGGGGTTGCAAAGAGTCCATGGGGTTGCAAAGAGTCACACATAACTGAGCAGAGAGCAGAGCAGAGAGAGAGAAAGATTATAGCACTTTCTGCACATCAGCTTATTTGAAGCCCTTATACATATTGATCCATTTGTTTCTTTCAACAGTTCTAAGAGGCAGACAGTATTATTATCGCAATTTTTTAAATGAGGAAGGTGAAGAGGAGACTGGTTAAGTAACCTGCCCTAGATCACACAGCTAGTAAGTAGCAGGGCAAGATTGGCAGAAGGGCGGTATTGTTCCTGAGCCTGTGTTATTAATCGTTCACTCTTCTGCTCTTGTTTTATATGCTATAGCAGCGTTGCTCTGTGCATACATCAGAGTTCTGGACCACCTCTGTAGAGCAGATCAAGAACATTTTCCTCAAGAGAAGTTTCTAGGATTAGCAAGCATTTTCTTTATCTTGAATTGCCCACTAGAAGCTCGGAGTCAAACAGTATAATTTTAAAGTTAGGACAATCCATAAAGATCATCTTATCCATCTTCACTCATTTAATAGATAAGGAAATTAAAGTTTAGACAGACTGTGTGATCTATGATCATGTTGCTTATTGTGAGTTTTTTTCCTTAGGCTACTAATTAAATGACTGCTGGGTTAATCAAAGCTTGTTTCCTATCAAATATTTACTATGAAGTTGCTATGTGGTTGTGTGGTAGGATACTTATTAGATGTTATATTGTGTATTTTTTTCAATGGTAATACAATAAACTATGTTGGTAAGTCATATAATAATAATATCTTTCTAATAGGGAGAATTTACTGCAATAGACTACAACTTTCAGAGTGACTGTGGATGTGTACAGTATCTCTGTGGTAACTATGTCTTTGAAACTTTTAAATGATAATCATATTATTGGTATATGTTATTCACTATTAAAATTAAAAATTAAATTAATTTTCATTTTTAAAAATTAAAAATTATTTTGAGATATATTATACATTTTAAGCCATTTGCCAGTTTTTGAGTATAAAAACTGTACTTTTTAATTTTCTCTTGTGTAATATTCCTAAATGTTCTGAGAAACTTCATAAGTGAAGTTGCTCAGAAACTTCATAACAAGACATAAAAATGATTCTTTTTCCAAGGCTTCACAGAATTTAAAGTTGATGCCAATGTTCTTTTTTGGGTATATAATTTAATTTAAAAATAGATAACATCTAAAAGTGAGAGATTTTTGTTCACTCTTTTATAATTATTGATGTTAACACTGTATGGCATAAGGTTGATTTTTCTATGAAATAACAAATCTTCATATTAAGTAGGTTAATAGAAAATAAACAGTTGTTCAATATCTTGAAACTCTGGTATTTTTATATGAGAGAAGAATTAAATCCAGCATTGGCAAGGCACAAAGAGTTATTCCAGCCTACCTAAAGCCACTTTCAAAGATGTGATAGCACAGTGTATCAGCTACCTTCATCGTAAAGGATGACTTATATAATTATATATTTTGCAGCACAATAAAATTGAAAATTTTTCTCTCAAAATACCAAACATGAAATGTTACACAATACCTTCATGAAGAGGCCTTCTGTTATTGATTAATATTTTTGCCTTCATTTATATCCATTCCCCCAAATTGTCATGTTATGTTTCCAGAAGAGGGAACAGCAAGTAGCTTGATGATTACTTTAAGTTAATTCTAGAATCTGCTATATATTATAGCTTTTAGAGAAAGTTCAAACAGTAAATAGTAGTTGAGTTTATATGTAATTTCTTACTGTATGTTAAGGAATAAATGTCACATTCATTATTAAGTGAACTCTTGAGCTATTAACAATATATAAAGTTAAAGATCTTTATTGGTTTTTAAAAAATTGCACATCACAATAAAAACATAGTCTTAAAAGTTCTATTGATTGATTGATAAAAAACCTGAATATTGTACTTTTTGTTGACTTTTTAATCTTCTCTTAGAAAAGGATGATGTGTGTGTATTTCAAGAAATATCAGTATTGAATCCTGGCCAATCTATGATAAGGTATTTGGAAGGGGATTTTTGTTACGTGGTAGAGTGTCTCGAAGAAAAAGATAACCATACAGGCTTCCACACTTTGAACTTTACAATGGTGAATTGTTCAAAAGAATGTGATATTGTAAGTATTTTTTCTAAGTCATTCTGGTACAAGTTCATTAATCTTAAAATGGCAGCTGTAGAATTTGAACAAGTACATACTCTGTAATTTAAAAATATACACTTGAATAGTGCTTTAATAATCTATTAATTTGTAATGTATCTATATAATACAGTATCCTTTTCCTGTGTATAACCTTGAATTTCAGAAGTCTTATTTTCTATACAGCTTGTTTGACCTGAGCTTTTTACATCTGCTTGATGAATCTTGTCTGCGAGATGTAAAGGTTAACAACTACTTCACCTCTAATACAGCTGTATAAAGTTATTTGATGTGCCTCAAATTCAACCTTAGAAATGTTTACAGATATTCTAAGAGAGCATAATTTTTAAAATTTATTTTTAACTGGAGGATAATCACTTTACAATGTTGTGTTGGTTTCTGTCATACATCAGCATGAGTCAACCATAGTCTGCATATGTCCTCTTCCTCTTGACCCTCCCTCCAAGAGCATATGTTATAATGGGAAGCACTTTCAGAACTAATTCATTAAAAATACCAGTACTGTTGTTGGCTAATCGAAATTATTATTCCTATGCACAGCACCAGGTATATACTCCACCTCCAAGTGATTATGATTGTTGTGGTACCTGCAAAAATATATCCTGCAAATTTCAAATGGAAAATGGAACAACAGTTATATATGAGGTATGAATTACTTCGCTCCTAAAATGTATTTCTCTGGAGGGTAGCTCTCTGTGCTATTTTCTGAATAAGGTGTTCACATAAATTTGAAAAATCTCTCTCACACACACACAGTATTCTACATACAAGAAGCACACCCACATAGAGCACACTTGCAAGACATAGTTAGATGCAAGACATAGTTAACAGTTTAAAGTCCATGACTCCTTTTGCGAAGGAGCATATTTAACTGGTTTCTCAAACTTATTTTATCAGAGATCCTTACTTTTCCCCCAGATGTTAGGAATGGGCTTCGAGAAATGTTGATTTCTAATCATTAGAACAAAGGAAAAGAGTGTTATTCACTCATTTGAAATGAAGCATTTTAACAAAACTCTGAAACTCAAGATGTTAGTGCTTTATTATTTTAGGTATTGAAGATTTCAGTAGGTAAATATAAGAAAAGATTTAAGATATTTGAAAAATTTTAAAAGATTTCAAGAGTAATGAATGCCGTATCACATCTTTCCACAATATAATAATTATTCAGAATTTTTCCATTATCTCATAATAAATAACTCTATGGAGGTTTGCAGACTGACCTACTCTTTCCCTTTTTTAGAACAGAAGAAGGGAACCCTGTAATTTTAGTACAGTTATTAGTGATGTCATCAGATTTGGGAGGGTCACGAATTCTGATTATAATTTGCATTACCTGAGGGTAGTTCCAATTTATTATTGCTATTCTTAAGTTTTTTCCATTAATAGTTTAATTATATGGAGGTCTTATTTATGATATTCTTAATTACATGGAATTAACTATATACCCAAAAAAAAACCAGATTTCTCCAACCCTGTGCATTTTACTAAGTAAGAAAAGTTAACAATTATCTTATTTTATAACAATATAACATATGCTTGTCCATTTGTTTTATAATTATGTGAAAATAGTGTTATTGATTTAAATAATGTTGATATTATTCATCTGTTTAATCATAGCAATATTTCTGCTTCATATTATATTTTTTAAAGAGGGAGTCTTGAAAAAGCAAGCTTATAAAAATGATGAGGAGACAGGTGTAAGTGAGAGAAAATGAATCAGAAGTTACTTGAAAATATATAGTAATGTGGGGATTTTAGTAAAGAGCAACATGAACTCTATAGATGTCAATAAGCCAGGAACTATTGGTGTATATAATCAGTATTCACAGTGAAAACCCTGATATTTAAATAAAATATTAAATTATGTTTAGAGTATTTATTGTGAACACAAGTAATATAGGTAAATATTCATCAAGATTGTTATAATAACTCTTAGCTCTTTCAAAGATAAGTTTTATTTATCTAGAAATCTAATTCCTATGGAACAAATAATTTTTGATTCCAGATAAATTAGAACATACTATTTGAATTGAATATTAGAATTAATATTTGATTTTGAATGTTTTATCTTATTTTAGACCTGGACTTGTAGATCTTTTCCAGTTGAGGTTCGTAAGGACCTGAAGACATTTATGAATTAAAATAGAATCTACAGAAAAGGAAGCTTGTCAGAATTTTTGCTGGTCCACAAAGAATCTTCAAGTCAGAGATTGATTAACATTTTAAAATTCAGATTATAAAAATATATAGATTAACAATTACAGCCTAATAGTTATATTATAATTAGTTTCAGCTGATTTTATTTGTAAATAGGAATTCTGAAATCAGGAGTGAAATAAACAGTTACTATCTTAAAAATTTGTTAAAGAATAGGGATACATTTTAAAATAACCAGAAGGTATAGAAAACTAGAACTATGGGTGAATAATCGCTATCATCCAAAGATTTTTAAATTTTTTGTTGATAAGGGAGTAGAAGAAAAAACAAACAAGCCTCAAGTGAGGAGTCATACTAACTAATATGATTTGTTGTTTTATAATTAGTGAGGGAATATTAGAGCAAGACCTTTGACACTTGGCCAAATTAGATAATTAATTTTGTAGTAGAAAAAGACGCTGAGTTGCTTCTTCCCTCTCTATTGTTTTGTTCCACATTGACATCTCAGTTCTAGTATGAAATCAAACACACCCACCCACCTGCCACATACATGTATTTTTAATCATTTTAGATAAGTTTAGGTACAGCTCCAGACAGACATTTTATGTCACAAGAAGCTCTCTAAATCTTGACTTGACTTTTGATTCAGTAAGATAGGAAACATTCTACTTATGAAATACGGCAGATTTTAAGAAGCAAACAGAATCTTTCTCTTTTATTTTTAGGAGGGGAGCACCTGGCACTATAATTGTACAACATTTGAATGTGTTAAGACTGATGAAGGGGCAATGATTCTTAACTACAGTATGGTCTGTCCACCTTTTAATGAGACTGAATGCAAAATGGTTTGTACTTTGTTATAGCCAAGAAAATTTAGCATTAACTATAATTTTTAAAATGCACATTAATATGTTTTCCAAGGTCATACATACATGCTTTATTTGTTTTGGTAAATGTTTATTTTCATATATACATAAAAGTTTGATTATATTTCCTCTTTGGCAGTTTGAGTTGTATATGGCACTCCAAATAATTTTGACTCTCCCTGAATGGACATGATACTATCTCTGGGTTTTTAATATGCAGACCAAAGGATTATTGAAAAATCTTTTGATTAGCCGACTTAGCCTCTCTTTCAATATGGATTAATAAACTAATTGATCTAAACTTTGTCAAGTTTCTCTTTCTTAAACCCACAGCAGACTTTTGATGTCATTTGCTTTTCGATGCATGCTGGCCTAAGGGAGGCCAGAGTTTCTCTGAGCATGGACCACTGTGAAGCTCAGCTTATGCCGGAGCACAGCTGATCCTTCAGTTTTGCTCTTCCAATTCCTTATTCTTCCAGAGAAGAGCCCGCTGGGACAGTAGATTTTTGAAAGTCACATAGTTTTTTAAAAGATTCTTTGTAGCCTTAATTATTTAGGAAATAATAATCCCTAATGAAAAGTAAACTTTACTCTGTTGTGTGAGGCAATATTTTTCTTTCAGTGTAAAGAAATAGCATGATTTCACTGACTTTTTTCAACATGTGCCCTTTTAGTGATGATGGTTAGCTAGCTGGCTGAATAACAAGATACAGTATGTACCAAGGTAATAGAATTTTAGCTCTTTAAAGAATCTTAGGCATCATGTTATTTCACAAATCCATTTTTATAGAATAAATTATTCATTTATTTGTATTATAATTAGCGAGTTACTAAAAGCAATCAGGCAATTATGGTAAGAATTCCAAAAGATAATCAATGAAATTTTCTTAATTTAGCCTTTGGTAAGAGATATTCAGAAGTAGAAGATTTGTTTAAAATCATAAAATATTAAAGAAAAAGAGATATCATTTTAACATTCAGTTCTATCAGGAACTCAGTCTAGTCTTGAAAAGTAGTTTATTTCAAGGAGTCTAAAAAACACACTGATCTCTGTTTAGAGTACCTCTCGACTTGGTAAGAAAATCTTTTGTTTTATTTTAAATGTGTTCTTTTAATTAAGTTAATCTTTTTGCACACTTTTTCATAGTACTTATGAATAAATAACAATTAAAAAAATTTAAAATATCTGCTCCTAATTTTAAAAATAAAAATTGTTATTAGATATAGTTGTTTCAATCTTTTTCCTATAAAAGTCTTTGTGATACTTAGTAAATATATTGAAAAGTTAGTTTTTTATTTCTAATCTAGGAGGAAATGAATAAACATTGAGTTTTAACACTGTTCCTCTCTCATCCTAGAATGAAGGGATTGTGAAGCTTTATAATGAAGGCTGTTGCAGGATCTGTAAGTGAGGACAAATTATATATATTAATTTGATTAGTTTTAATTGTTCATGACTATGATTTTTCTCATAAGATTCACTTCTTACATTGCAATGAGGGAAATGTATTTTTTAATGTATATTATTTAAATGTTTTTATGGCAAGTGGTTGATTATTTTGTAACTTAGTCTTTATCTTCTGGAACATAAATACAGTTTTTAGTATAGGTGAATTTTAATCTAAATTTAATTTAAATATTAGAAATGTCTTTCTTGCTGCATTTCTCCAAAGGTATTGCACAGAATTTCAGTAGGGTTCAAGTTTAAAAAGTACTCTATGACCAAATGTGCTTTAAACTACACAAAATTGTTATAAGACTCCAATAAGGACATAGAGAGTATGATATTTTCCAAACCTATTTGAACAAATCTATGGTTCTGTATAATTAATACATTTGAGAAATACCAATTTAGTGAGTTATATTTAAATAATATGTATATAAAATATCCCATAAATATAAATAAACATATTTATTTGAATTACATGGTTTATTTCATGGTGCTTTATAGCACCCTTTGAAGAGTGTTCAAAGTAGAGGAAATGGCAAAGCACAGTCATAGCACAGGGATGAAAGTGATAAAAGAGGATTAAGGACATTAAAGGTCATGTTAAAGATGAAATAGAATAGAGTGGTATTTGTGCAATTTTTATTTGTATGCTTATGAATTTATTTTTCAACTACTTGTGAGTTTATGTCAAGATAAAAATAGAAGTGTTAGAAAAGTTGGCATAAACAGTAATTTTAATATTGTTTAGAGAAGTTTTTGGGAAAAAGACTTCAACATGATTCAGGTTAATAATGCTATTGTGGAGCACTGGATTCTTAGTCACAAGAATTCTATAACCCCATGTTTTATTATTAGAGAAGTGAGTGTATTTATGTTATCTGAGGGCAGACAAGGGACTATCTGTTTGACTGACCATATTACTACTATTGGTTGTCAGCCACACGCCAACAGTCTATCAAACCCATTGCAGATAACACTGCAACCAGTCTTCACCACAGTTCTGGGAAGTGTGTGGGGAAATAGGTATGATTTCCCTTTCAGTTGAGGAAATGAAGGTTCAGAAAAGTGGATTACACTCATAATCAGTGATAGACTTAAGTCTATCCAGTGCCTGGCATCAGGATTGTTCAGTTTGGCCCAGCTCCTTGAAGTTGCAGAATCGTGACAAGCTGCCTTGTTTTCTCTAATCTGATGTGTAAGGACCTGTGAAGTAGTTTCTGCTTTGGCATTAGAGAACCCCTGTCTGTAGTCTTTGCTTTTGGGTGACCAGGCTTTATCAGAAAGACTGCAGATGTTGGCTATTATCATAGGTATATGCTAAACAACATGTGTTACAATTATAACGACACTGAGGAATGAATAGAAAATGGCTCTTGGCACAAACAAATTCAGTCAACTAGGATGTCCCAGTTTCATTTATTGAATGAATGAACATAAACAAATTTTTGTTGAGTGCCTCTCATGTAGCAGACACTCTTTTAGGTACTGGTACTATGATAAAGGATGAAACAACCTCTGCCTGCTTAGTGCATGTTATCAAGAAGGGGCGGAAACAATAACTGGTAAATATACACCATTACGTCGGGTACTGACGAATGGCATAAAGAATAACAGTGCAGAATACAAGGGATGGAGAGGGAGGGGAATTGGGTTGTTCATTAAGTGGGTGATTAGAGAATGCCTCTTTGATGACGTGTCAATTGAGTAGGGACTGAATGTCCTTGGGAGCCAGCCAGGAAGAGTGAAGGGTGTTCAAAGTGGAGGAAGTGGCCAAGTGCAGTCATAGCATAGGACTTAGAGTGATAGAAGAGGATAAGGACTTATAGGTCATGTTAAAGAGGTTTCTTTCTTGACTAGTCTTTCTTTTAAAACTTGTATGACAATAAAAGTGTTAATGAAGTAACCAATGTGTGAAAGCATCGTAAGACATGAAACAGCTTGCCCTCTGTCACCAGCACTGAGTCTCAGGCCATGCTGTAGCTGGGAGGTCCAAGAATGAGAATGACCAAGTATAAGAGACTGTTGTTGTTCAGAAGCTCAGTCATGTTGGACCCTTTGAAATCCCATGAACTGCAGCACGCCAGGCTTCCATCTCCTGGAGCTTGCTCAGACTCATGTCCGTTGAGTCAGTGATGCCATCCCACATACATCTCATCCTCTGTCATCCCCTTCTCTTCCTGCCTTCAATATTTCCTAGCATCAGGGTCTTTTATAACGAGGCAGCTCTTCCCATTAGGTGGCCAAAGTTTTGGAGCTTCAGCTTCAGCATCAGTCCTTCCAATGAATATTCAGGACTGATTTCCTTTAGGATGGACTGGTTTGATCTTCTTGAGGTCCAAGGGACTCTCAAGAATTTTCTCTAACACCTCAGTTCAAAAGCATCAATTCTTCGGTGCTCGGCCTTCTTTATGGTCCAACTCTCACATCCATACATGATTACTGGAAAAACCATAGCTTTGACTAGACTGACATTTGTCAGCAAAGTAATGTCTCTGCTTTTTAATATGCTGTCTAGGTTTGTCATAGCTTTTCTTCCAAGAAGCAAGCATCTTTTAATTTCATGGCTGCAGTCACCATCTGCAGTAATTTTGGAGCATAAGAAAATAAAGTCTGTCACTGTTTCCCTTATTTCCCCATCTGTTTGCCATGAAGTGATGGGACCAGATGCCATGATCTTAGTTTTCTGAACGTTGAGTTTTAGGCCAGCTTTTTTCACTCTCCTCTTTCACCTTCATCAAAAGGCTCTTTCCATTCCTCTTTGCTTTCTGCCATAAGGGTGGTGTCATCTGCATATTTGAGGTTATTGATATTTCTCCCAGCAAACTGGGTTTCAGTATGTGTTTCATCCAGCCTGGCATTTCACTGATGTATTCTAGATGTAAGTTAAATAAACAGGATGACAATCAATATACAGCCTTGACGTACTCCTTTCCCAATTTGGAACCATCCATTGTTCCATATCTGTGTCTAGCTGGTGCTTCTTGACCAGCATACAGGTTTCGCAGCAAGTAGGTAAGGTAGTCTGGCATTCCCATCTCTTGAAGATTTTTCCACAGTTTTTGTGATCCACACAGTCAAAAGCTTTAGCATAATCAATGAAGCAGACATATATGTTTTTCTGGAATTCTCTTGTTTTTTTCTATGATCCAGTGGATGTTGGCAATTTGATCTCTGGTTCCTCTGGCTTTTCTAAATCCAGCTTGTACATCTGGAAGTTCTCAGTTCACATACTCTTGAAGCCTGGCATGGAAAACTTTGCTAGCATGTGAAATGGGTGCAATTGTGCAGTAGTTTGTACATTCTTTGGCTTTGCCCTTCTTTTGGACTGGAATGAAAACTGACCTGTCCCAGTCCTATGGCCACTGCTGAGTTTTCCAGATTTGCTAGCATATTGAGTGCAGCACTTTCACAGCATTGTCTTTCCGAATTTGAAATAGCTCAACGGGAATTCCATCACCTCCATTAGCGTTGTTCATAGTGATGCTTCCTAAGGCCCACTTGACTTCACATTCCAGGATGTCTGGCTCTAGGTGAGTGATCACACCATCGTGATTGACTGGGTCGTGAAGATCTTTTGTGTGTAGCTCTTCTTGCCACCTCTTCTTAATATCTTCTGCTTCTGTTAGGTCCATATCATTTGTGTCCTTTATTGTGCCCATTTTTGCATGAAGCATCCCTCTGCTCCCTTGGTATCTCCGATTTTCTTGAAGAGATCTCTAGTCTTTCCCATTCTGTTGTTTTCCTCTGCTTCTTTGTGTTGGTCATTTAGGAAGTTCCTTGTGTGCACCAGGACTGAGGGAAAGAAGCGGTGATCCCCACAAGAGACTGAGCCAGACCTGCCTTTGAGTGTTTGAGTGTCTCCTGCAGAGACACAGCTCAGCAATGACCTGCTGCAGGGACAGGGGCTCTGGCTTCAACAGACCTGGGAGACACTGCATGTGGCAAAAGTCCTCTTGGAGATGGTTGCCATTAGCACCACTGTAGAGCTGCTGAGCAGACGACCCATAAACTGGAGAACAATTACACCAAAAAAGTTCTCACACTGTTTCAAAAGTTGTAGGGCCTACAACAGATTTCCCAACCTGGGGATCTGGCAAAGGATTGAGAACCTCCAGGGAAACAGACTCTTGGAGGGCACAAACAAAACCTTGTGCACACCAGGACCCAAGATGAAGGACCAGTGTCCTCATGAGAGACTGAGCCAGACTTGCCTATGAGTGCCTGGGAGTCTCCAGCAGAGGTGTGGGTTGACAGTGGCCTGCCATGGGGTCAAGGGTACTGACTACTACAGTCTTAGGAGCAGCAGCATACTGACATAAGTGCTTTTGAAGGAAATCACCATTACTTCCATTACCCCATCAGCAGAAAATTGGATTAAAGATTTATTGAGCATAGCTTTGCTCACTAGAGCAAGACCCAGTTTTCCCCACAGCCAGTCCCTCCCATCAGGAAGCTTCCACAAGCCTCTTATCCTCATCCATCAGAGGGTAGACAGAATGAAAAATCACAATCACAGAAAGCTAACTGATCACATGGACCACAGCCTTGTCTAACTCAATGCAACTATGAACCATGTTATGTAGGGCCACCCAAGATGAACAGGTCATGGTGGAGAGTTCTGAAAAGGGACTGGAGAAGGGACTGGAGATGGGACTGGCAAACCACTTTAGCATTCTTGCCTTGAGAACCCCATGAACAGCATGAAAATGCAAAAATAGGAGACTGAGGAGGAGACATAAAGAGACTGGGGGAAAACCAGAGTGTGCTCTTGGAGCCAACTGCAGAAATTGTATCCAGGAGGAAAGACTGATGGATTGACACAAATGTTGCTGAGAAGTCAAGTAGGAAGAGAACAGACATAACCTTTGAATACAGCAACTGAATGAAGGTCCTGGATGATAAGAACAGCTGAATTTCAGGCAATCTTGCTACCCATCTAGACTTTAACCAGAGTAGCTTAACTTTTATATACTTCACATCTTGGGATTTCATACAAGCATTTATTTTAAATAAAGATATTGTGACTAAACTCACTTAAAGATTGGAGCTCTAACTCCAGTCTTTTGCAAATAAGGAAACTCAGCAGAATGGTTTAATGGTATTCCTAAAGTGACAAAGCAAATTCTTAATAGTAACAGGGTGAGATAAGAACCTTGGTTGTTTTGCATCCTGATTCAGGGATTACATCCACTATCATACAGCATTCAGTTCAGTTCAGTTCAGTGGCTCAGTCGTGTCTGACTCTTTGAGACCCCATGAATCACAGCATGCCAGGCCTCCCT
>NW_011495084.1:1478268-1479094 GCF_000754665.1 Bison bison bison
CAGCATCAGTCCTTCCAATGAATATTCAGAACTGATTTCCTTTAGGATGGACTGGTTGGATCTCCTTGCTGTCCAAGGGACTCTACCTTAGTGGAATCAATATCACCGTTTTAAAAGTTTTAAGACGTTTTTCTCATTGTCTCTCCTTACAGATAAATGTTGCATCTTGCGATGGAAAATGCCCATCAGCCACCATATATAACATCAATATTGAGAGCCATCTAAGATTCTGTAAGTGTTGCCGTGAAAACGGGGTGCGCAACTTGACGGTGCCGCTCTACTGCTCAGGCAACGGCACCGAAGTCCTGCACACCCTCCAGGAGCCTATAGACTGCACGTGCCAGTGGAATTAAGCTCTTGGATTCCAGGAACTCTATGCAGCATCATAAGGTCAAATGCAGTTAACTTTATCAGCTCTTTTTAAGGCGCCTGGCAGATTTATACGGTTTAATAATAATATGTATTTTTCAGACTATTGGATATGGCGGTTTAACACTTGCTGCAAAATCTATACAATTTCCAAGAAAAATTAGGTTTATCGATTTAGTCTATTTTACAGAATCAAATGAACTTAAGGTGTTCAGCTGAAATTCTGTTATGTATACAACTGCAACATGAAATTATATTCTCATCTATTAGAAAGTTGTTTTGTAGGTTTCTTTCAGTTCATTCAATTTTTATTTTATTTTATTTTAAAGTCTCCCATAGATATTAAAATTAAGATACCCTTTTATTGCTAGTGTTTATTCTGGCAAATGTAATCAGCTAATCGTGACAACTTTAATTTAGATAGTCATAAAGAGCGGTCTGCTTAGAGACAGATCAT
>NW_011495084.1:1479194-1480703 GCF_000754665.1 Bison bison bison
AAAGCATCAATTCTTCGGCGCTCAGCCTTCTTCACAGTCCAACTCTCACATCCATACATGACCACAGGAAAGACCACAGCCTTGACTAGACGGACCTTTGTTGGCAAAGTAATGTCTCTGCTTTTCAATATGCTGTACAGCATTAAATATATATTATTGGGTATATTATCAAGTGATAATCCATCATGCACACAGAGGCATAATAATATATTACTTAATATAAGGCATTTTCATTAGAAATTGTGACATCATTTCAGAGCCATAGAATCAAGTATGAGTCATCCATACATTTCAACATGGTTGGTAACAATTCAGTTACATTTATGCATAATTTTACATTAATATCCATTAAGATAAAGTGATCTTAAATCTATCAATTTATATTTTAAAAGAGATTTATATATGTATGTATGCCTTAATTATGTACATGTATATTTACCTATATATAACATGGTTGATTTTTTAATATATAATATTAAAATATACCCTGCACACACAGATTGATGTTAGCATTACTCCATGTGTAGAATATGTTTGATTTATGATCATAGTAATTATTGAAGACAATAAGGTAAAGAGATAAATATAAGGCTAGAAAATATGTGAGAAAATATATGTAGAAATTGAAAATAAATATTGAACATAAACTACGTAAGAGTAAAATTTCAACTATCTCATTATAGAAATACATTTCATGTCAATATATGTTTTCAATTATAAATATATTCATATGTTTAATTGAATTAAGAAACAATTTGACATGAACCTTTGGACGAATAAATACATTCTATGTTTTATCAGGTAAACGAGAAGAAAGAATATGCCAGAAAGTGATTATCAAGTCAGTTATAAGGAAGCAGGACTGTATAAGTCAAAGCCCTGTAAGTGGATAAATATAATTTGTTATGTAAAAGGTCGATGTCTTTCCAGAAGTATATGTGTGTCAGCACTGGTAAGCAAACAAAATGCCAATACTTAAAATATTTAACTTTGAGATTATCCCTACATTCTAAGAATAAAATATTCTGTTTGTGAAGAAGTGTGAATTTATTCTTGGAATAAATAATCAACAGTTTATTTCAATGATAATTTCAATCCAGAGAGATGGAAATTTAAATCTAAATATACTTGACCACATATTGTCTTAAGTATGCAATTTTAATTAGCAAAAATAGTCTTGTGTCTAAGTTTGCCCACTTTTATAAGACCTATATGATTCTGTAGTCTACTTAGTTGTGATATAATACAACTTAAATAGAATCATTAGATTGTGATTAATATATTCCATAGATCTGTCTGGTTATGTGTGCACATTTCATACTTTGAGTTATGTCAGATTGCCATCTTGGACAATCAATATGCTACCTTCAGTTCAGTTGCTCAGTCATGTCCAACTCTTTGCAACCCCATGGACTGCAGCATGGGAGGCCTCCCTGTCCGTCACCAACTCCTGGAGTTTACTCAAACTCATGTCCATTGAGTCGGTGATGCCATCCAACCATCTCATCC
>NW_011495084.1:1480980-1483294 GCF_000754665.1 Bison bison bison
CAGATCATAGAACAATAGGATATTATATTATTTAAATTCTGAGTGGACATTAAGGATGTAATTGCAAATTTCCCTTAGTTTGCAAGTTTATCACATAACCAGAGAAGCTGTATGACTTGTACAAATTCATTTGGTATAATAACGTAATGAATGCATGTTAACAGTTGGATTAAGTCTACATCTTTTGCCTTCCAGTAATGTGTTCTTTTCTTTTGAACAGTATGGTAAGGTGTGTATCACAGAACCTTTTATTCCTAAAGAGTTTGCTTTGCCTAGAATTAATAACTTTAAATTCAGTGCCTTTAAAAAAAGGAAAAATGCCACATGTACATATGTATATACATCCATATAATAGTTAGCTGGATAATAAGGAATAGGGAAACAGAGTATCAGTTGCTAAATAGAGGAGAGAGATCTTGGGGTTTTATTTTTATTTTTTACCATTAAAACTGTTTTAAAATAGGTTGTTATTATTTAATGTTCAGTTAGCTATTTACTAACTCTTAGATGTCTGGTTTTTGAGATGTGTTCAATATTTGCCTAATTATTGAAGCTGCATGCTATTTTTCTGTTCATGTTGCTGTTTTGCCAATGAAGGATGAAATAAAGTTGTTTGAATGTATTAATAATTCTACAATGGAATTCTGTACTTTTTAAATACAGTAGATTATTGACATTTACAACGAATATATTCTGAGTTTTTTACAAATCTCCCAATTCTTTGCCACTCCTAATGTATAGTTATAGATTTTATCTGTAAAGAGGAGAGAATGCCCCACTTAGTACGATTGCTGTGAGGATCAAATGAAGTCAAACATCAGTGAGAGAACAGTAAAACTGTACTGAAAAGCAGATGTGGGAGCCTGGTGGACTAGGCTGAGCTAGGTGATTTGTTTCTATTACAAAATCATGCTACCCAGAAAAATTACAACAGGTTAGATATTTGGGGCCTCCAAGGTTACTTAGAAATGGATAAAAGAATGAAATGAATATTTAATCTTCAAAGCCCCAGTATCTACTGTATATAAAAATTGATTTTATCTTATTTGTGCATAATAACACTTGGAAGTATTCTGTCTAAGACATTAACATTTCAATATTTGTTGACTCCTATTAACATCCAGACTGAATCAAATGCTTTTGGTTAAAATATGTTCACAGTTTGCTGAAGGGAAACTGTATGGACCTCAAAGGAGGCACATAATATTGTATATTGTCTACCATGATTTCTTTATTTTCATGTTCTGTTAAATATTTACTATTATATTAAAGTACTTAATTATCTTTAAACACATTTGTGGGGAAAAAGGGAAACCTTTTCCTAGGACTGCATAAACATTCTAAATACAACACACATATATTGAGCACCTCCTATGTGCCAGGCACTGTTCTAAGCTCTGAGAATATGGGCAATATAAATAAACACAGTGCTTACCCTCATGTCACTCACAGTCTAGTGAGAAGGTAGGTATTGGATAAATAAGCACACCTATGGAGAAAGTGCATGAAGGTGAACCCCAAATTCTAGTTCAAGGTGGCCATCAAATCAGCAGACGGGGTATAAATAGACTTTCCATAAATGGTGCTGGGACAACTGAATAGTAATCTGAATAAAGAGATGTTAACTCAGGGTCGATACAGTCTGAGATATGAACTTCTCCATGCAGAACAATATATTTTTTGACTTTTGAACTATATCTGTATCATATATTCCTCATTTTAAGTTAGCTATTAAGTATAAAGGATCTTAGAAAAAAACAGTCAGGAAAGGAGACTGAGAAAGAATAGTCATTGAGTTTGGAGTTAAGCTCAGAGCCTCAGTGAAGCAACCACAGAATCCAAGGAAATAGAAGGTTGTACAAAGGATTGGAGTTATGATCTGTCAAATGTTGATGAGTCATTTGATTTATAGAAATGGAATTCATTTGTGTTTCTTTTTACGAACAAAAGCCAAAATGAAGTGGCATCTGAGTTTGGGCTGGTATAATAAAACAGCATAAACTGAACAACTTAAAAACAACAGACATTTATTTCTTACAGTTCTAGAGGCTGGGAAGTCCAAGATTAAGGTGCCAGCAGATTTGGCATCTGGTAATGGACCAGCCTCTTGAGAAACCTAATATGCAGGTCAGGAAGCAACAGTTAGAACTGGACATGGAACAACAGACTGGTTCCAAACAGGAAAAGGAGTATGTCAAGGCTGTATACTGTCACCCTGCTTATTTAACTTATATGCAGAGTGCATCATGAGAAACGCTGGGCTGGAAGAAACACAAGCTGGAATCAAGATTGCTGGGAGAAATATCAATAACCT
>NW_011495084.1:1483394-1492262 GCF_000754665.1 Bison bison bison
TATGCAGATGATACCACCCTTATGGCAGAAAGTGAAGAGGAACTAAAAAGCCTCTTGATGAAAGTGAAAGAGGAGAGTGAAAAAGTTGGCTTAAAGCTCAACATTCAGAAAACGAATATCATGGCCTCTGGTCCCATCACTTCATGGGAAATAATGTGGAAACAGTGTCAGACTTTATTTTTTTGGGCTCTATAATCACTGCAGATGGTGATTGCAGCCATGAAATTAAAAGACGCTTACTCCTTGGAAGGAAAGTTATGACCAACCTAGATAGCATATTCAAAAGCAGAGACATTCCTTTGCCAACAAAGGTCCGTCTAGTCAAGGCTATGGTTTTTCCTGTGGTCATGTATGGATGTGAGAGTTGGACTGTGAAGAGAGCTGAGCATCGAAGAATTGATGCTTTTGAACTGTGGTGTTGGAGAAGACTCTTGAGAGTCCTTTTGACTGCAAGGAGATCCAACCAGTCCATTCTGAAGGCGATCAGCCCTGGGATTTCTTTGGAAGGAATGATGCTAAAGCTGAAACTCCAGTACTTTGGCCACCTCATGTGAAGAGTTGACTCATTGGAAAAGACCCTGATGCTGGGAGGGATTGGGGGCAGGAGGAGAAGGCGACGACGACGGATGAGATGGCTGGATGGCATCACCGACTCGATGGACGTGAATTTGAGTGAACTCCGGGAGTTGGTGATGGACAGGGAGGCCTGGTGTGCTGTGATTCATGGGGTCACAAAGTCGGACACGACTGAGCAACTGAACTAAACTGAACTGAACTGAATGGTCTGCTTCTTGGTTCAAAGACAGCAGTCTTCTTGCTATATCCTTTCATGACAGAAGGGTTAAAGGACTTTCTGGTGTCTTATAAAAGGACACGAATCCCATTCATGGGGGCTCCACTTCATGTTCCATTCACTGCCCAAAGGGCTCACCTTCTAATACCATCATATGAAAGGTCAGTATTTCAACATATGAATTTTGAGGGAACATAAACACTCAGCCCATTGCAAATGAGTTGAAAGGTGATGAGTAGATGATTAATTGGATCAGTATGTGCACTGTTTGTGATGTACTCATACCTAGATTCGGTCAGATACATGCTTATGTTTCTGCAGCTGAACCCACTCCCATCTCCATAGTAGTTTCTCCTCCCAGACAGCCTGAGGCACCTAGGCAGCAACAGCACAGCACATGTGCCGTGGGTCCAGACTCACCCATCCGCCTCCTTGCCTATTCTGACCACTGTCTCAGTCTTCTGGGGAGAAAGGACTGCATCCTTCCCCCATGCCTTCTGTAAGGGATCTGGTTTTTCCCACCACTTATGAGCCCAGAAAAAGCTGATCACCCTGAAGAACTGAGAAATGCAGCCTGGGAAAAAAAGGGGGGGGAGTTAATACTCTGTGGGATAAACTTTGAACAATGAAGGACAGGTCCAGGAACCAGAAGGTAAACTGCTCACTGTCACTCCTCATCCTCAATGACTATTCCAAGATGTGTGGTTCCATCTGGCCTTTCCAGATATATCTGTGTTTTTTGTAAGCAGTGGCCTGCTCTATAACAATTGGACTTGTATTAGCTTTTGCTCCTCTTCTGTCTCACTCTCCTTAAATCAGTTCCTTCAAGAGTCTTCTTCACCTCAGTAAATAACAATTGTCAAACAGCTGTCAAACTACATTAAAACTACAAGTTGTGATTTATAGCTCTTTAAATCAACAGACTTTGATTTACAGTCATGTTGGAAAAAAGAGTAAATAACAAACTCTCTTGTATTGTTTGTAGGAAAAAAATATAAAACATGCATATGAATAATTTCTATTGTTATTTTGCTGGTTTTTCTCCTTGCCTCTCCTGATCTGATATTAAATTAAGCATAATTTTTAATTTCTTTAAGGATTTGTAGTGAAAGCAATCTTGAGAAAAAAGAACAAAGCTGGAGTTAGCATGCTGCCTTACTTCAGACTACACGACAAAGCTACAGTAATTAAAATAATATGGTACTGGCACAAAAACAGATACATGTATCAGAATAGAGAGCCCAGAAATAAACCCACACACCTATGATCAATTAATTTATGACAAAGGAGGCATTAAAATACAGTGGAGAAAAGACAGTCTATTCAATAAATGGTACTGGGAAAATTGGACTGCTGCTGCTGCTGCTGCTAAGTCACTTCAGTCATGTCCGACTCTGTGTGACCCCATAGATGGCAGCCACCAGGCTCCCCCGTCCCTGGGATTCTCCAGGCAAGAACACTGGAGTGGGTTGCCATTTCCTTCTCCAATGCATGAAAGTGAAAAGTGAAAGTGAAAAGTAAAAATGAAGTCGCTCAGTCATGTCCGACTCTTTGCAACCCCATGGACTGCAGCCTACCAGGCTCCTCCATCCATGCAAAAGAATAAAATTAGAACATTTTCACACAGCATATACAAAAATAACCAAAATGGATTAAAAACCTAAATGGAAGATCAAAAACCATAAAACTCCTAGAAGAAAATATAGGCAGAACACTATGACATAAATCATTTTTTTTGAAATGATTTTTTTTTTGAATCTGTCTCACAAGGCAAAGGAAACAAAGGCAAAAATAAATGGGACTTAATTAAACTGAAAAGCTTTTGCATAGCCAAAGAAAGCATCAACAACAGAGAAAGACAAGCTACTGAAGGGGAGAAAATATTTGCAAATGATATGACCTATAAGGGGTTGATATACAAAACATATAGACTGCGCATACAATTCAATGTAAAAAAAAAAAAAATTGAACAACCCAATTTAAAAATGGGCAGAAGACCTGATAGACGTTTTTTTCCCAAGAAGGCATACGGAAGGCTAACAGGCATATTAGCCTTGAGAAAAAAGTGCTCAACATCGCTAATCATCAGAGCAATGCAAATCAAAACCATAATGAGATATTACCTCAAACCCATCAGAATGACTATCATCAGGAAGTCTACAAATAAGAAATGTTGGCAAAGGTGTGGAGAAAAGGACCCCTAGTACACTGTGGGTGGGAATGTAAATTGGTGCAACCACTATGGAAAACAAGATGGAAAGTCCTCAAAAAACTAAAAATAGAACTACCATATGAACCAGCAATGCCACTGTTGGCTATATAGCCTAAGAAAATGAAAACACACCAGAAAAAATAAACAATCTAATCAAAAAGTGGGGAAAAGACCTAAAACAGACATTTCTCCAAAGAAGACATACGGATCACTAATAAACACATGAAAAGATGCTCAACATCACTCATTATTAGAGAAATGCCAACCAAAACCACAATGAAATATCATCTCACATTGGTCAGATTGGACACAATCAAAAAGTCTACCAGCAATAAATGCTGGAGAGGTTGTGGAGAAAAGAGAATCGTCTTACGCTGTTGGGAATGCAAACTGGTACAGTCACTATGGAGAACAGTGTGGAGATTCCTTTAAAAGCTGGAACTAGAACTGCCATACAACCCGGCAATCCCACTGCTGTTTATACATGTGGAGGAAACCAGGATTGAAAGAGACACATGTACCCTGATGTTCATTGCAGCACTGTTTACAATAGCCGGGACATGGAAGCAACCTAGATGTCCATCAGCAGATGAATGGATAAGGAAGTTGTGGTTCATATACACAGTGGAATATTACTTGGCTATAAAAAGGAATGTATTTGAGTCAGTTCTAACGAGGTAGATGAAACTGGAGCCTATTATAAAGAGTGAAGTAAGCCAAAAAGAGAAACACCAATACAGTATATTAATGTATATATGTGTATATATATATACATATATATGGAATTTAGAAAGACGGTAATGACAATCCTATATGGAAAGCAGCAAAAGAGACACAAATGTAAAAACGAACTTTTGAACTTTGTGGGAGAAGGTGAGGGTGGGATGATTTGAGAGAATAGCATTGAAACATGTATATTACCACATGTAAAACAGATGACCAATGAAAGTTCAATGCATGAAGCAGGGCACTCAAAGTCGGTGCTCTGGGCTAACCCAGAGGGATAGGATGTGGTGGGAGGTGGGAGGGGACTTCAGGATTGGGCAACACATGTGCACCCATGGCTGATTCATGTAGATGTATGGCAAAAACCATCACAATATTGTAATTATCATCCAATTAAAATAAATTAGTTAATTTAAAAAAGGAAATGAAAACACAAATTTGAAAAGATATATGCATTCCAGTGTTCACAGCAGTGTTATTTACAATTGCCAAGTTATGGGAACATTCTAAGTTTCCATCAACAGTTGACTAGATAAAGATGTGATATATACATGCAATGGAATACTGTTGTTGTTTAGTCACTCAGTCATGTCCAACTATCTTGTGACCCCATGGACTGTGGCTTGCCAGGCTCCTCTGTCCATAGGATTTCCCAGGCAAGAATGCTGAAGTGGGCTGCCATTTCCTTCTCCAGGGTATCTTTCTGATCCAAGAATCAAACTTGAGTCTCCTGCATTGCACGTGGGATTCTTTACTACTGAGCTACTTGGGAAGCCCAAAATGAAGTATTACTCAGCCACATGAAATTCTGCCATTTGCAACAATATGCATGGACCTGGATGGTATTATGCTTATTAAATGTTGGACAGAGAAACACAAACACTGTATATTATCACTTATAGGTGGAATCTAAAGAATAAAAGAAATGAGCAAAGATAACAAAACAGAGACAGACTCATGGATATAGAAATCAAGCTAGCAGTTACCAATGAGGAAAGGAGAAGAATGAGGAAAAAGATAATGGTAGGGGTTAAGAGGTACACACTGCTGCTACTGCTGCTAAGTCACTTCAGTCGTGTCTGACTCTGTGCGACCCCATAGACGGCAGCCCACCAGCCTCCCCCATCCCTGGGATTCTCCATGCAAGAACACTGGAGTGGGTTGCCATTTCCTTCTCCAAGAGGTACAGACTACTATGTATAAAATAAATAAGAAACAGGATGTAATATGCAGCACAGGGAATATAGCCAATATTTTATAATAAAACTTTAAATGAAGTTTAAAATATAAAAGTATTGAATCACTGTGATGTACACCTAAAACTAATAGCAGTTCAGTTCAGTTGCTCAGTTGTGTCCAACTCTTTGCGACCACATAGACTGCTGCATGCCAGGATTCCCTGTCCATAACCAATGCCCAGAGCTTGCTCAAACTCATGTCCATCGAATCAGTGATGCCATCCAACCATCTCATCCTCTGTCGTCCCTTCTCCTCCCACCTTTGCTCTTTCCAAGCATCAGGGTCTTTTCCAAGGAGTCAGTTCTTCGCATCAGGTGGCCAAAGTATTGGAGCTTCAGCTTCAGCATCAGTCCTTCCAATGAAAACTCAGGACTGATCTCCTTTAGGATGGACTGGTTGGATCTCCTTGCAGTCCAAGGGACTCTCAAGCATCTTCTTCAACACCACAGTTCAAAAGCATCAACTCTTCAGCACTCAGCTTTCTTTATAGTCCAACTCTCACATCCATACATGACTACTGGAAAAACCATAGCTTTGATTAGACAGACCTTAATTGGCAAAGTAATGTCTCTGCTTTTTAATATGCTGTCTAGGTTGATTATAGCTTTTCTTCCAAGGAGCAAGTGTCTTTTAATTTCATGGCTGCAGTCACAATCTGCAGTGATTTTGGAGCCCCCCAAAATAAAGTATGTCACTGTTTCCACTGTTTCCCCATCTATTTGCCATGAAGTGATGGGACCAGAAGCCATGATCTTCATTTTCTAAATGTTGAGTTTTAAGCCAACTTTTTCACTCTCCTCTTTCACTTTCATCAAGAGGCTCTTTAGTTCTTCTTTGCTTTCTGCTGTAAAGATGGTGTCATCTGCATATCTGAGGTTATTGATATTTCTCCCACCAATCTTGATTCCAGCTTGTGCTTCATCCAGCCTGGCATTTTGCATGATGTACTCTGCATAGAAGTTAAATAAGCAAGGTGACAATATACAGCCTTGATGTACTCCTTTCCCGATTTGGAACCAATCTGTTGTACCATTTTCGGTTCTAACTGTTGCTTCTTGACCTGAATACAGATTTCTCAGGAGGCAGGTAAGGTAGTCTTGTATTCCCATCTTTTGAAGAATTTTCCACAGTTTGCTGTGATCCACACAATCAAAGGCATGGTGTAGTCAATAAAGCAGATGTTTTTCTGGACCTCCCTTGCTTTTGCGATGATCCTTCAGATGTTGGCAATTTGATCTCTGGTTCCTCTGCCTATTCTAAATCAGCTTGAGTATCTGGAAGTTCATGATTCTCCAAGCCTGGCTTGAAGAATTTTGAGCATTACTTTGCTAGCATGTGAAATGAGTGCAATTGTGCAGTAGTTTGAACATTCTTTGGCATTGCCTTTCTTTGGGATTGGAATGAAAACTGCCCTTTTCCAGTCCTGTGGCCATTGTTGAGTTTCCAAATTTGCTGGCATATTGAGTGCAGCACTTTCACAGCATCATCTTTCAGGATTTGAAATAGCTCAACTGGAATTCCATCACCTCCACTAGCTTTGTTTGTAGTGATGCTTCCTGAGGTCCACTTGACTTCTCATTCTAGGGTGTCTGACTCTAGGTGAGTGATTACACCATTGTGGTTATCTGAGTCATAAAGATCTTTTTTGTATAGTTCTTCTGTGTATTCTTGCCACCTCTTCTTAATATCTCCTGCTTCTGTTAGGTCTATATTGTTTCTGTCCTTTATTATGCCCATCTTTGTATGAAATGTTCCCTTGGTATCTCTAATTTTCTTGAAGAGATTTCTAGTCTTTCGCATTCTATTGTTTTCCTCTATTTCTTTGCATTGATCACTGAGGAAGGCTTTCTTATTTCTCTTTGCTGTTCTTTGAAACTCTGCTTTCAAATGGGTATATCTTTCCTTTTCTTTTTTGCCTTTAGCTTCTCTTCTATTCTGAGCTTTTTGTAAGGCCTCCTCAGACAACCATTTTGCTTTTTGCATTTCTTTTTCTTGGGAATGGTCTTGATCACTGTCTTCTCTACAATGTCACGAACCTCTGTCCATAGTTCTTCAGGCACTCACTCTATCAGATCTATTCCCTTGAATCTATTTGTCATTTCCACTGTATAATTGTAAGGGATTTTATTTAGGTCATACCTGAATGGTCTAGTGGTTTTCCCTACTTTCTTCAATTTAAGTCTGAATTTTGCAATAAGGAGTTTGTGCTCTGAGCCACAGTCAGCTCCCAGTCTTATTTTTGCTGACTGTATAGAAACTAATATAATATTGTAAATAAGCTATACTTCAATAAAAAAGAAATTTTATATTCTTGAACTTTTTCTGCAGTTAAAATTATATATGCTGTATAGTATCATATTCCATTAAGTAAATATTACAATTTGTTTAACCAGTCTATAATAGGTACTAAATTTGTTTCTAATTTTCTATATTTTAAATCCTTATGCATGAAATGGAACTGAGGGATCAAATAGGATCAATGTGCTGATGAATTTTCCACATGTCTTTCCTTATTTGTCTTTCACAACTGCTGAATCAACTTATTCCTCCCACAAGAAGGTTATAAGACTTTTTTTTTACTAATCCTTTATCATCATCAACATTAGATAGGCATAGAAATTTGTCCTTGTTGATACAGTAAGCAGAATACGTCTGTTCACATTAGTATATATGTCTGCATGTGCTGCTCAATTCAAATATTTTTCTTATTTTATTTCTTATCTTGTCTATTTTTTCTTTTTGCATTTTCTTAGTGGTACTTTCACAGTGTGCCTATCAGGAGAAATAATTTGACAAGCTTTAACTTACCTGTCCCTACCTTTAAGGTTGTAGTATAATTAATATACTCTGGGATTTGGGGTTCCATTTAAAAAATTAAGTTTTCATTAATAAAACAAACCTCTTATTCATGTCGGTTTTAAGAGATGAATCTGAATAAACTGCTTATATATTCTATTCAATGAAGTTGGAAAAAAAAAGAAACAAACCTGTCCCCTAAGGCTCTGGTACCCAAAAGGAGAAGAGACGCTCTGAATGGGAGTTGGGAGGTCACCAAGCTTTTTCTATGCTGTTAATTACCGTACAGTGTTTCAAGATTACCATTCACAGTACACAGAAAATAACACTAGTGAAATCTAGATATCTCCACAATTTCTTCAAATTAAGCTACTGAGAACATATGTGGTTACAATATATAGTCAAAAGACTCCAAGATACACAATAAGGAGGACTCTGATCAGAGGGTCTGGAGCCCAAGTGGATTAGGACCCACATTTATGCTAATATTGCCAAGTAGGATCTCTGTCGATCATTTTACATTTTGGTCCCTGTATTAAAGTGCTCATCTGACGGGCGAGGATATGCTGAAATCTGACTCAGGTTCCTCAAGCCGGGTCATGAACCCTGCATGATAGATGCTGTTTCTGCGCAGAAGACGAAATTCCTTTTTCTTTGCACAAAGGCACTGGCCTCTTGCCAAACCACACACCCATCTTTGGGACTGCATCTTTCCAGAGGGAGGAGCCTGTTCTAATAACTCCTGAGGTAAGAAAGGGGAGGCATTTTCTAATTCATCCATCAGACACTGTGCCTTCTTCTAATATACCTGCCATTCAGTTCAGTTCAGTTCAGTCGCTCAGTCCTGCCCGACTCTGTGACCTCATGAACCTCAGCATACCAGGCCTCCCTGTCCATCACCAACTCCCGGAGTCCACCCAGACCCATGTCCATCGAGTCAGTGATGCCATCCAACCATCTTATCCTCTGTCGTCCACTTCTCCTGCCCTCAATCTTTCCCAGCATCAGAGTCTTTTCAAATGAATCAGTTCTTTGCATCAGGTGGCCAAAGTATTGGAGTTTAAGCTTCAGCATCAGTCCTTCCAATGAACACCCAGGGCTG